>NC_136530.1:15813840-16306340 GCF_910591455.1 Pholis gunnellus | reverse complement strand
ATCCCGTGCCAGCGTTGGGGAAAAAAAATTGCAACACACACATACTTCCTGTCCTCACTTTGCTTCCTTTTGCACGCCTGTGCGCCACAAATGGAGGCTGATTGTCTCTCCACAATCGGCCCTTGTTTACACGCATCATTTTGAGAGAAGCCGGTGTTTTGGGGAACTGATGTTACATTGATGTCTTGTTGCTATGGGGCTGGGGCTAAGGCCATGGCACAAAGGCATGACCTTCCTGTTTAGCTGCATAATAACTTACTGAGTTGATACAAATTACCCCACTTTTCAATCTACCAATTTAGCCGCTGCTTATTTCGCAGGGGTCAAACCGAGCCCTTTCATGTGGGGCGTCTTTTGAAGTGACTGCCGACTACTGTGAGACTTTAGCACCGAGCGTCTTGATGCAGGGGGAGGGAATGTGAAGGGATGCGAGTCCTGAACAATGGGCACCCCTTAGACAAGCCTCTAAATCTTGGTGGCTAACTTCAAAAGAGCCCCTGGTGTCAAAGCCTGTGTTGTGGCTGGAGCTGGACACGCTGTTTCTCCGGATATAAATGTTTTATTAGAGGGCACACCTCCTCAGGCTCACCCCGTCACTGTCAGAGGTAGGAGGAACAAGGGGACACTGTGTGCCCCTGAGAGCGACATCAAACATAATGGGCTTTGCATGCATGCCCATAGCCAACAAAAAGTTATTCATCAAATTGTATTATATGTTGACTTGTATTTTTTTACAGCTTGACTCCTGAGCTGATGTCTCTCTGCCCTACACAGAGGAACTTTCTAAGAATATCTTGCAGAATTAGTGTGATCAAGATGTAAAATATATTCAAAAGGATTTGGTTAAAATTATTTTTCATATATCAAATCCGTGTCGAATGAGAAAATACCCCCCAAAAAATGCTCATTTGCCACATGCTCACGCTGATGGTTGGGGTATGTCATATGTAGCATCACGTTGCCAGACAAATATCACAATTTGCTAAAAGTATACATAATTCATCACCAATCAGTCTTGCCTCCCCGTGCCGACTCCTGTGTTATCCCAGAGAAGATAGATGTGGGAGCGAAGCCCTTTGAGATCCAGATGGTACATTCCCAACAATAAGGTTTGGGCTTCCATTGGAAAATGATCCTTTTCCTGTGAGCCACACTAATGTATCATCGTCAGCCAGTAATGAGATGACGCCTGCAAATGAAAATCTCAGAAATACATGTTCTTTCTGCCACCGGTATTTCTTATTTTTTGGGGGGATTCAAATTAAAAGCAAGTGTGTTTGCTGGCCTTTGACTCAAGAGGCAAACTGCATGCATACAAATGCATTTCCCCAAAAAATATGACTGGAAATGTGTTAAAGAAATGAATCTGTTAAAGCAGCACACTCATTCTCGTGGTTGAATAACAAACTGAAACCCTCAGTACACATGTTTGTAAGTTTATAAGATATACATTTTTACTGCACAAGCATAATGAGCAGGGAGAAGAATGTGAGGCTTTTGAATATGATTTCTACGACATTTTATGTCACCAAAAAATAAATTGTCCTGTCTGTTTGCTGCATTATTGGTTAGTTGAACCTTACTGTCCTTTTCGCCCAGGCTTTGATAATGTTAATTGGAACCTCACTTGGCCTCTTCTCTGTTTCCAATCTGTACCTTTATTAAATTATATCACACATAGCTACTCCAAAAATCTCACTGCACCTTCACCTACTGTCAGCAACAGTGAATTATGGCAGCTCTTCTACTCAGCAGAACTCTTCGGAAATTTCAAATTTTGCTCTCTTTTCACGGGGGCCTTTTGTGACCCCTATTATGCATTCTAGACTTAACGTCAAAGAGCGAGGAAGAGATTTAATTTGTTGACGATTGCCACCGATCTCCTTTAAACGTCTTTTAATTGATAACGGCAAGGGAGAGCGGTGAACTTTAAATAGACATTCTAATTATCGGCTTTAAGAAGCAGGGGCTTTTTGGGAAATGTTATGGCATTTGGAATGGGATTAATGGGCGAGTGAGGCGCTGGCCACCCCGCAGCTAAATGACATTAAAGAGGGAGATGAGTGGTGCTGCTGAAGGGAGCAAACCCACTAGTCACAGGAGCCAGGGCGCCCACTGCCTTGGGCACACACACCGTGGGGTAACGTGCGGGGGAGGAGTAGGGGAGAGAGTATTACATTATCTATAGTCCTCCTGGACTTCACCCCACACAGATAGGGACACTCTGATACAGGTTGGCCATACTTTCCTAATGCAGACGAACAAAAAACCCATTTATGAATACGGTCTGAATTGAAAAGTTTCACAAATACTAATAGAGATTGTTGCTTTTATATATAAAATACTGAACCAAATGATTCATATGACCATTTTATCATCATTGTGGTTAAGATTTGGTTAGGGTCAGGAAAGGATTATGGTTTGGGTTGAATACTATTTGATGATGAAGGTTAGGAGACCTTCGTCATCATGGTAAAAATAAAACAACGTTGTCTGTCGGTCAACCCAAACAGCTTCCCCACGTGGATGCTGAGGCTCTAAAAAGACGTCACGCTACTTCTGCCATCGCTCCTCAAAGACAAGAATGATAATTCACATGGCTGCTGAAGGCCGTTGTAGGTTGAACAACGTGTTGTTTTCAGGAGTTTTCCTTTAAAAAATTACGTTAATGATGCCGTTTACTTGTATCGACTCAGTACTTACTGGTCTACAGTCTACGCTTTTGAAAATAGTTTGTAGGTAGGATTGTATATTGTTGTCATTCAAATTGTTTATTGTTTTCAATCTTTAAATGTAATTTACTGTATGTACAATGTGTTTTGTGTTGTTGTGAGTTCTCGTGTCAATGCTGTAAATTGCCTGAACTTTACTCTTCTTAGTTTCTCAATGGCCAATGTTTGCTTTTTCAGTGTATTGTCTTTGTATTCAATCAGAAGACAGTTTGTATTATACTCTAAAAAGCTTCAAACTGTCACACTGTGCTATGCTTCCATGTTAGAAAACAGCAATGAAGTCAAGATGCTTTTGGCCCCTAAGATACTGACATTATATAAATGTTTGAGTATAGAAAAATAGTTTTTTACTGTGTATATGCATAATATGTGTAATCCGCCAGCTTAAATGTATTTTAAATTTAACTTTTTATTACTATTACTTGTCTACTATGTTATAATATATTGACATATTTATTCATGATTTGCACGTGTCTTCGATGTATTTGCTGTTTCAAGTTATTCACAACACAAACAGGAGTGGCTTTATCAGCAGTCTAACCAGCTCAGTGCCGATGCCACAAAGTGCTACCTAACCACTCAGACTCAATAAGGTCTTAGTGCACACCTCAAGCACCATAATAACCTGAACTAATTCAGCCTGCCTGGCCCTCAGCGGGTCTCAGTGGTCTTGCTGGGTGTTCCAGACAGAGATCCCAGTCCCCCGTGGTCTTAGACTGGAGACCCTGGGTCTGTAGATGCTGGGGGCCGACCGGCGGCTCTGATGGATCAGCTGAGGGCCGACTGTAGGGGATCGAGCCGGTGCCTCAGGGTTAAATATGTGAATATGTGGCATGATGGTAGGATTGACAGTAAGCCATGCAAAAAGACTCAGGTGAGATGGAATTATAAGTATATATATATATATATATTTAGGCCTGCACTCATAACTACATGTGTCAACATGCACCACCATATAGACATGACACACAAGATGAATAGGAGTGTGTCGATGTGTGATCACTGAGGACATGTTAGTGTCTCTCAGACATTTTAGCTTCCCTGGTTAAACTCGTTCACTTCCCCCAATGTCACAAAGATGTTATACACTGTAACTTTTTTGTGTCTTTTATGTTTGCAAAAATATCTGTCTCTCTTAATTCCAAAAGATTCTATGGCCGCACTAACACATTCTTTAAAGAAATGGGAGGATGTGCACATGCAAAATTGATTATTAACAGCAACGATAAAAAAAATTAAATAGCCAATTTTTGAACAGCACAGATGTGCAGTTTTCATGGAAATGTTATTTTTTTTTCATTTGGAGCTCCTCCTTGTTTGCCTACATTATTTATTCTTTACATTCTAACAAAATATGCCGCATGTTTATAGTTTCCAACCAACTTGCCTGCAGTGTTTTGCAATTTTCTGAGGTCAGCCAATTATTTTACCTAAACACTGCATAGTTTGCAGCCCGATTTTAAACGTTTAGCTTATGTGGACACTTTCATGGAAAGTATCATGGAAAGATCTTCATAGTTATCATATTAGCAGTGTGCTCGCACTGCATGGCAAAAATAAAATTCATGTTGAAATATTGAACCTTAGATTTTTGGGTTATTAGATAGCAATGTAACAAATATCCCCATCTGGAATTGAATCTGGAATATATGGCAGTTATGTGTATTTATTTCATATTTGTTATGTTTATTTTAATAGGGACGAGTATATAGCATTCATAGATGGGCCTTTGGAATCAACCAACAAGATAATACAGAACACAAAACAAAACAAAACACAAACAATGATACAATGGAAATACCATGAAATCATTAATGCCTACGTGCATATGGTTTGCAATCGTGGATACTAAACTTAATATATAATGACTCTTTTCAGTCTAAAATCTAATCATGAAAAATGTGGTTGGAGAAGACTAACTTCTCCTCTGAAAATCACACCGTTGATGCACAAAAGCCGATTGAAAAAGCCTGACAGACTAATCTCTTCATACTCTGAAACAGAACCAACAGGGGTCATCTCATCAAGTCCTAAACTGTGTGGAGGGCCAGACTTGGCCTGTGGACATCACTTTGGTTGGCCCTGGGCTAGAGGATGAGACCTGGGGAGAGTTGAGATGAGGCTGTCACACTTCCCGTAGATCAGTCATTATCACTAATCCAGTCACAGCACTGGGATCAGCACCAGGCCCATTCATCTAGAACCGTCATTAAAGAGCTAAATGAGAGCTGCCTCTGCTAATGAGGTAATGAGAATTTCTGTGCTAGTGTGTGTGAGTATGTGTGTGAGAGACGGAAGGGAGACAGTGAAAGAAAGGGAGAGACAGGACGGACAAAGAGAAGCTGAGAGGACAGAGCAAATTCAAAATGACTGAAAAAGAGACAAGAAACAACAAGACAGACATAGGACAGACAGAGCAACGGACCTATCTGAACCATCTTGGCATGTGTGTGAATCAATTTGCATCTCTCCCATCAGAGGGGCCGTATCACTCACCCCGCCTCACCCAGCTCTGTTTACTGCTCTCCCTAGCCGCATGTAAACAAAAGCCAGAGTTGTACTTGTTCACAATCGCTCTTTAATTCAACACAGCCTTGAATGCATGTATGCAGCTGTTTTCTTCTGTTAATTGCAATACCACCAGGGTAAACATTATTGTCCTCTCAGTCGTACTCCGGCCCGAAACAAAGCACTGCTGGGGCTGTGTGAAGTGGGGATGTCGTGCTTTGCTGTGTGACACAAGTCAATTATTTATGCTTATGAAGCTCCAAAATATTTATCTTGCCTCATGGTATACAAAGCTGAGGCCTCTGAAAACAAATAGACGTTCATATCAAAGGCACACGGGTGTAAACAGCAGAGTGGAAAGACAATGTGCGACCACCCGAGGAAGGTGGCGAAGTTTGGAGAGAGAAGTTTGGGAAAAGCCCATCATTTGCTACAAAAATGCACATCAAACAGAGAACACATTTCTGGCACTGACATCACACAGAGGCAAAGCAAAATAGAGATCGTCTAACGATCATATCATAATTGAGAACCCTTTTGCAGTGATGGAGTTATAATTAGATAACACAAGGACATAAATGAAAAGCATTAACAAGATATGGTCGCCAGAAACATGCCCAGGGGAGGTCCAACACACATGTGGCCTCATTCACAGAAAAAAGATAGATGAGATGTCCTATGGATCAACTATGTAAACAATAATAATGTATCGTAAATATCCAGTTGTGGAACATGCAGACCCAAATGGAAGTGTTTGCAAGCTGCTCAAACAGAAACTTTCATGTCAGAATGGATTCAACATGCATTTTTGGGAAAAAGAACGTTTTCATCTTTGAATCACGCAGTTTATTGTTTGTTTCAACAAAGAAAATCACATTTATTGGTTATTGAAGCCAACTCAGCATCAGCATCCTGGTTAATAATGTATTATTATGGTTTTGTTAAAGTGAAGCAGCTAAAGCCACTTGGTTAATGTCAAAAGATTGTTTGATGTGTAAGAAATATATAGATGTCACACTACTTCCTGACATACCTGAACGTATATTTCTTTAAGCCGCTCAATACGAAATTCAGAGCAAATCTATTGCCTCCACACGGCCCTCAACATGGCCACGGCTAAACCAGCGGTTTGGAGCTAATGGTACTAACAGCGCTAACAGTGCAAACAACGACAACAGTGCTGACAGAGCATGGCGGGCCGGCTACGTAAACAAAGCACAGAGAAGCACGGTTTAGAACATTTCATTCTCTGCTCAGGTAGACCTTACTCCACTATATCTTGGCATAGCAAATAGTTGTTTGCTGCTAAATCAATGCCCTGAATATCCTATAAAGAAGCTTTAAACAAAATCGTTTCAAATGAACAGAAACATTTAGATCAGTTAACCCATTACCACCCGCTGCTACCCCCCTGGAGGCGAGCACTAAGCAGAACTTTCACAGACTAAGGATGAATATGTAATTGGGAAGTAAGACAATATAATACATTTATTAATAGATGAGACGCTTGTCCCTGTCTAGATATAATTCAGGTACAATTCAAGGCCGACGGTTGGTATAACCAATGTATAACCAATACCATAAACGTGTGGTATATTTTTTAATTATGCAGTAAGTATGCAAAATACACGGACATCTTTTTTTGTGCAGGTGCTGAATCCAAAATTGTAACGGTGTTTATTTCTGCTTCCCAAGGACTCACAATACTGTAGAATGTTCCCTTTATAACATTAGAACAGGTAGGTGTCATCTGTACCAGATGAAAAGCTAATAAGGGGTTGACTTGGTGTACTTCTTCTAATGCTATAAAATGAAATAATTTGAGGGCGCGTTCAGCAGTGTTGGGAATCCTCAGAGAGCAGAAATCGCATTCTATTTAATTTCAAACCCAAAAGCTTTAACCACATTCACAAATAACAGGTGACCTAAAATACTAATAAACAGAGTATTGGTGCAGAAAAGTGAAACAGAATTTCCGTGTGTGTCTTAGAGATGCAGAGTATGAAATTACCTAAAATGATACGTAAACAATGTCAGGACAGGACACATGATGTAAAGGGAGTTTGTGTCAGAAAGGTACAGACGTATGTCCAGTACACTTTCATCTACGTGAGACATGCACACTGTTTGTTAATTGAAACCCACATATGAAACAGCAATTGAGCCTTGAACATCCCTCAGCTTCACTTCCCCCTTGTTGACACACACACACACACACACACACACACACACACACACACACACACACACACACACACTGACACACTCTCAGGTCTGAAGGGCTTCTTAGTATTTCAGACACGATGCCCCTGGGAATACAAACATGGGCTGCTGCTGGACTGGTTTATAATTCGGTGTGGAAGTGAGTGCCGAAAGACAAGTGGAGAGTAAACAGAAGGAGTGTAATGATGACGACGATTGTCTCTCAGTCTTTCTCCACTAATCCAGGGATCAAACCCACACAGCATAATGGTCTCTCCCGATTATCTCTCTGCAAAGCACTGATAGCACACATGCGTGCGCAATCATGTCCATAGAAGCATGCAAATATGCACATACACATGCACAGATAATGCAAAAAAAACTGTTATATTTCCTCCACTGTGCTTTCCTGGAAATTTTCCTGAGCTATACTGGTTCCACCTACTAACAAAATGATTTGTTGTTGGGGTCAGTCATTACATTTCCATGCACACAAGAAACCAGCTTCAGGAAATAAGATATGTTTACATGCACAAATAGTATCAACCCGGCGACAAACCGGCCTGACTTTGAAGCCATGGCTTTCTTATTTTAAGTGTTTCTCAAAGTCCTGAAGGATTTATTGTTTTTTCAAATTGTATTCACGACACAGCGAAAGGACAGACTCTCTTTAGTCAGGAAGCATAGCTTGTCCTTGCTGTGGGACTGTGTCTGAATTTTAAACTCGGTTACCTGTTCAGCTGTTAAGTTATTTAGATTTCTAGAAGTGAGTTAGCGTCCGTTGTTGCACTTTGAATTAAATTACTTTGAATAAATCCTTCTTCATGCTGCCCCACTCCCTTTATGGAAATCTTTGTCATGCAGATTCATACAAGGTGATGTTTAGAAAGAAATGATGGTGTTTTTCAACCTGGGTTTTATTCTCATAAGTGAAGGCATTCTGAGTCATAATTACTCGCTACCTCTGATGTGGAGACGTGGGAAAAACGTACATTTGACATGAACAATTTGCTTGTCTCCGAGTTTAACGCAAATTAAAGACAGGAAATAAGCCTCCGAGCTAGTAGCTTTAGTTTTTTAGTTTTTAACTGCATAGGGATATACTACTATACAGTCAAAAAAAGCCTGAATTATTAGAATAAGACCCAGGCTGTAATAGATTGCATTTTTCCTTTAAGAATTCAGGTTACTACAGAATGCTTACGCTAACATCAATGACCATGAACCATCGTCCCTTCACCTGCCTCCTGTCATCTCACACACAAGTGTAAACTGAAGGGGGGCGTGAGCCAGCGCCTCATCACCATGCTAAGTGTTTACAAATTGTTTTGGTCCTCTTGTTGTGGGGGTTGCTGGGAGGTAGCGAGCGCTCAGGATGGGCTGCCCTGCGAAGGCTGTTGATCTCTGCATGACACGCCGCCCTTATGGTGTTGCACATGGCCCTCCATTAATAAACAAATGAAGGGCTCACCCTAGAGGTCAGGGGAGCTCAGCTGGCCCATTTGCCACAGCGATCTCTCGGCTCACGGGGATCCAAAATGGCCACCCGCCACGTCTGCCTGTCAGACGGCTGCTAACCTTGTCTTTGGTGATGGGCAGGAGGGCAGGAGAGGGGAAAGAGGGGGGGTTTTAGGGTGGGGACACACAAAAGGGGGGCATAAGTTGCCCCCCCCCCTCCCTCCCTCCCCTTCGTTGATTAGTGTGAGTGACAAAGTGGAGCAGAGAGTCCACTCAGGCCTTCATAATAAATCTATCAGGGAGTAATAGAATTCCATCAATCCTCGCTCCTCAGCCTCCCTGCCCTCCCTCCTGCTCCCCACCCCTCGGGGGGTCACCATGTCGGGGTGTGTGTCTGTGTGGTGGTGGTGGGAATGTGGGGAGGGTGAGGGGGTGGGGGGTGGGTTCAATCCTCTGGGATTGTACAACTGTTATTATTCAATTACGCTCCCTTTTCTTCTCAGTTAAAAGACCATGATATCATTATCACTTAATGAATATATATAATTGGATCTTGGCTGCCGCTTCCCCCTGGTCTGATGAATACCACTCACTATTCATTCGGCCCCTGCTCATCCTCCTTTACCCGGCATCCATTACAGCAGGCTGTGGAGCTGGAGATGATGATGACGATGATGATGCTGTCAATAAAGGGAATTTGAAAACATTTAGTCAAACTAAAAGTATATCAGAAAAAAAACTTGAGAGTTGTACTCAAAGCTTTACATTTGTTTTGGTTGAATAGAAATACAAAGAGCCAGAAAGATGCTAAAAGTACATTATAGATGAATCAATAAAACTTGATTCAGCCTTCTTTACACTCCGAGCATCACAAAACTAATTTTAACTTAATAAACAAGGATTTTATCGCTGAAACAATACCTACTGTCTACATGCGATCATTGCCGTTTCCATGTTTTGTTTAATAACCCCATGGCAATTTACAGTGCAATTGTTTGCGGAAACTCATTAAGTCCACAGATAGGGTCTGGATTGCATCTCCTTTTCCTTGATGACTGCAGATGAAAAAAATTGTTTTGGAAAATCCTGCAGCATTAAGGCAGAATAGATGGAGGATGCCGAGATTCCTACAATGGCTCCACCATCACAGATTGTTCCTATTTAAATGTGTGTCCTGGTCAGCGTGAGTGTGGACAAACTCCCAGAGGACATTAAGAGAAGACGGGAAAAACCTTGATGGCTGCAGTCATGACAGTCATGGCCATCAATACCCTCTCAATCTGCCAGGAAACAATGAGAGAGTGGGGGATAAAGATGGTGAGGAGCAACACTAAAAACATTGATTTAGCATTTGTCCACTTCATTTGTAGTGAGACAAGGGGGCGACAGGGAAGGGAGGGTTGGGGCTCTTTGAAGAGGCAAAATCGGGGAGTGCTTAGCCTCCTATTCAGTTGTCGCCCTCTTGTTGAAAAGCAAAAGCAACCGTCCCTCCCCTCCACATTGTTGAGGGTAAATGTGGCATGGCGGGGGTTGATCACGTCTGTGTAAATCAGACACGGAGAGAGTGTGTGAAGCGGTGGGAGTGTGTGCATGTGTGAACGGACATGCTTGTGTGTGAGGGAGGCCTGCACGCTCATGGACGGGTATGGGGCGTAAATCGTCATTAATCCTACTTAAAGAAGACAGTGTTGGCAAAGTGGCAGCGCCCCAATCCAGCTGCTCCCCCCACAGAGACACTTCAGACACCCTATCTGACCCCCCCCACACACACACACACACCCACACACACACACACACCACACACCCTCCTGTCTTCCTACACCCTCACCCCACCTCCTCACCCCTCCATCCCCATCAACTCAGCCCTCTCCACCTTAGCCCCAATGTCCCATCACTTTCCCACCACACACCGCCCAAAACCCAGAACCCCACTCTCATTCACTCACCCATCCCTGCCATACATCACTCCAAATTAAATTTACATTAGGCCCTCCTCTATCAAGGAAGCCAAAAGAGAGGCAGAGAGGGAATGAGATCGAGGGGCTGACATCATTACCCGGCAGCAGAGCACATGACCGTCATCTATTAAACCCTTTTATACACATGTCTCAGGATTTTACCAAAGTTCATGCATACCTAAGTGCAAGTTTGTGTTAAAAATTAAAAGCTCTTTTAGGAGGACAAAGGAGTTTCTGAACTGTTGACTTTGAGAGGGGCTTTATTACCCCCAACCATGGATGTCTGGCATCGCTGTGGACAGCCCCCCGTCCCTTCCGCTCTCCCCTCGTTTTTTTCTCTTCCTCCTACCTCTGGCTCCTGCTGCCTCTTCTCCCATCATTCGGCAGCATTGGGTCGACTGTCTGAGTAAAAAGACAGAATATTAAAATGTCATCCGCTACAGTAAAATACCGACTTTGCACGGAAGCCTCGCTGTAACCCAGACATCTCTTGGCTGTTCATATTTGGACATTGTGGCTTTTAATCAGGCCACTCATTTTCCTTCTCCATGTTTCAGTGTTTTGTTTCACTATCGGGATACATTTTCTAATGCAGTGTATACTTTAATAAAAATCTGAAATGGCATGGAAAGATTACGGGAAATCACCCATATTCTAATCTTTCTAATCTCACAAGGAACAACAACTCTCATTCTGTAGGATTATGATCCAAATATTAAACATTGATTTTGTTCTGCTCTGCACTTTCATGAACTTTGCATCGATATACTCCGTCATGTCTGTCTGAGTGTTGTTGTGTTCTGTTGTGTTGTGCCAGACAGTGGGGTGGCTGTGGCTCAGGGGGTAGAGCGGGTCGTCCTTTCATTACAAAGAGAAGGTTCAGTCACCGGCTCCTCCCGTCCTCATGCCACAGTGTCCTTGAGCGAGACACTGACCCTAAAGTTGCTCCCCGGGCGTTTTGCAGCAGCCCACTGCTCCTAAATGCTTAGGCTAGGTTAAATGCTGAAGGTGAATTAATGTATTTGATGATTAAAATAAAGTTTAAGTATTTTAAGACAGAGCTTTAACTGAAGTTTCAACTGTGCAATATTTTGTACTTTTGTTATCTTGTGGCGTTGTAGGCCTTGATACTAATACTTACGTTTTGGTACCAATACCAAATAATGCTTTTTGAGACATAAAAACCCATTTCCCTACTATCCGATTCTACGGCAAAGACCAAAACCAAGAATTCATTGATTCTGTTTGTCTACAGAACCAATGATTGATATAGCTTGATTTTTCTCTGCCATAGTCGTCCAAAACAATTAAAAAGTCATCAATGAGCTACACTCATGCACATGCTGCTTCATTACCATGCAAACAGGCACTGTAGTTTATTTTTGAGTAAATCCCACATTCGCGATCCAGGTACAGCAAATACTCACAAGCAAACCAAATCTGCCGCTGAAAAGAGTCCCCCAAAAAATGCCCCATGTCCAGCTGTTTTAGGAAATAGTTTAGCCTTTTTAATAGCTGTGAGCTATTCTTCTTAGCACAGAGCTGAGAGCAAAAGACAAGATAGAGAGAAAGTTAAGGGCCGGGCTCTACTGGTAAATATATGGTTCGGACGACACGGTGTGAGGTGGGGGGGGGGGTGTTTTGGGTTGTTACAGAAATGGTTGGACACAGCTCCCTTTAATGCGACAGTGAAAAAGGTTTGAAGATCCCGAAGCTATTCCACCATCCGACAAGCAGTTGTGATACAACCTAGTGGCCCCTTAACACATTGCTTATATTAGTCTCTTCAAAGCATTTGTTAACAATAAGAAAAATATAGTAGGACATAACAGTTCTCAAGTGCTACTCAAGGTCTGGGCTAAATATGAGCTGGCCAACAAGAACTTTGCCTTCGTAAATTATCTTTAAGTGACGGCATGTTGAATTAAGCCAGGATCTATCTAATCAAAGAAGTACGGAGATTCAATACCCAGCTACGGTTGTAATGTGTTGCAGTACTACAGTTTATCATTTCTTTAATGCGTCTCATAATTGTCTTGTATTGCCATTGTGAATTTAGTTGGATCGCATCGTTGTGCATTATCTTTGAGTTGCATGTTTTTGTGCTGCACCATCATGTGTTGTGTCGTGTCTTGTATTCTCTCATGCCATGTTGTGTGTTGTGCCATCTTGCCGTGTCAATGTTGTGTCAGATTGTGTTGTACTTTGTCACGTTGCATTATGCTGCAGCATGTCGTGTTGTGCTCCCTCCTCTCAGTCTATATCAGTGATGTATTAGGACAGAGTGTTACCTCCCCTCACCGTTGGGGATATATTTGCATTGGAGCGTCTGAAAGCAGCTGGAGTGAACCAGCTCAGTAAAGGCACCTGAGTGCTGAGCGCTTACTCTTTAATTGCTTCATTATCGTCTGTGCTAATCCCTCTCCAATTTCGACACTCTCATTTTCCACACTAATTTGTCCTGGTCCCTCTCCGGCTCTCTCCTCTCACAGTCCGCAGCGCTATGGCACCTATTTGCTTTCCAAGGCAATGATAACAATTAATGCAGCAGTCAGCGGCGCTTGTTTCATATAAACCTGTTTTAGCCGACTAAACAAGGGGCTGCTGATAAACAGACTCCGGAGCCATGGCGCAGAGCTTCACAGCACCATTTGTCTCTCTAATTATGCTTTAATTACATTTGTGTATGCTAATACACTAAACATTTGCATAGAACATTCGCACAACTTTCTGATTTCTCTTTAGGAGGGCTGCAGAAGGAGGAGAGATCAATAGCTCCGGTGCTTATTGAAAGAGGCCTGCACTGTGTTAAATTACATATGGGAATTGTTTAGAATTAAAAACAATGCCACGGTGCTTTCTGACAAACTGTTTATTTTATATTGTTAGGTAATAGCAAACAAAGTCTGAGTGATTATAGAATTAGGTGGCAATTCATTTCTTAACTGCAAAACCTTGTGTGCAATGATGGAGGGGATTATAAATGCTCTTGACAAAGAGAAGTGGTGATGTTTTCTCAAATGAACTTGACTGCAGAAGGATGACATCATATCCCATCCCTAACAATAAGGAAGTTGTTGTCACACCAGTTAACATCATCTAAGAATTACGAATTAAAGCAACTGATCAGCATATTCTGCTCTTTTCATTACATAAAAACACAACCAATTTAAGTTCTACATACAGTATACCTAAGTGAGTGTGCTGTTGTTTCTCCTTGACTTACTCAGGGTAAGCCTCCCGCTTTGTCGCCACGATCCCAAAACAATGCACACCTTTTAAACATTTTGAAATCTTACTTTGGCTTTCCCTTAATTCTGTAACTTTATATTTGACCGAGTCTCAAATTTCACTCTTGACCTTGGAAACAGCAGTTGACAAAACCGTCTCACCTCAAGGTCCATTTAGCAGCCGCTCTGGAGCTTTTGATAATGTTCATTAGCAGATGGAGTCTGCCCAGTTGTCATGGAAATACAGATGTTCAAATTTCCTTTTTTTTTTCGAGCACTTTCAGAATTTATATAATCTACAAAATCCATCTGTTGGTGATGATCATGTGATGTGATCAGAAACTTCAGAACAGCTACCAAATGGACCTTGAGGTAAGATTGTTTTGTCAACCAATTTATAGGTTGTGTCTGTGGTTTAATATATGGTCTTCCCTTTGCCTTTTATTCCCCTTTGTTCTATTCTGTTCTATTTTATACCTCTGACTGCACTGCCCCACTCTTCGCTCCAGCGAGGCGTTCAGCTACACACCTAACTTAACTACATGTCATTGAGTCATTAACATACAAATGACCTGCAGTTATCCTGTGATCGGGGCCCTCAAATGCCACCAAATGCTAAGGAACCACCATTTACAGATAAATAACCCAGCTAGCTCTGGTAAGTAATTTCTTGCCATGCCATTTTGGCTAAAATCGAGGCATTTAATTGGCCATCATGAGATAGGCCTTCGACAGTTAAGGTTAGTGGTAGAGGTGATGATGATAGTGGTGGCTGAGGGGTGTAAAATGAGAGGGAGCACAGATATTGCCTCGCTGTGGTGGTAAATACGACACATAGCCCACTCCTTTGTAATTGGGGTGATGGTCCGTCTCCATAGGATGATCTCATGGCCGCTGACTGACTCAGTCCACCATCAATAACACCATCACATGACTGTTTCTGTCACTGTTTCTGGGAAGAAAAATACTGTACATACACATACATGACAGCCACGTAGCTCATTTACAGGAACTATGTGATGATTTCATTTTTTTTATGAAGTTCTTAAGATGTTCTTTTTATTTAAAATTTGGAACAACTTGGAGATATTTCTATCCTGTAAATTTCCCCGCTGTGGGACTAATAAAGGATTATCTTATCTTATCTTATTTGCAAGAAATGTGAACATCTACAATTCTAACAGGGAATAAACAGGAGCTGAGGCAGATCATGGGATATGATTGAAAGCTACCACACAAATGCATATCATAGCTAAATGGTTCATACGGTGAGATTGTTTTGTCAACTGTTTACAAGAATAAAATCTCAACTTTTCAAGATTTATATTTCACCACACATTAATTAAAAAGCAATTGTTCAAATTACATTTGTATTATTCTAAAACCCTCTGTGTTGTAGAAATAAATAAATAATTAGATTATATAGTGGTTATATTGTGCGCTAATAGTAAATATTACGTATAATCATAATTATTTACTGCACTATATCACAAGGAAACAACTGTCAAAGAGGTCGCATGTTTACGAGTGTCGCCACCCTCCCTCTCTTTGCTGCTGATGTCGTCTGCGGAGGCAGCAGCAACAACCGCCCGCTGTCTGAAAGCACCATAATGGTAGTTGACAGTAAACCAGAACGACTACCATAATAATTTAAAAATACTCCTTAAAATATGTTTTGCTGCACGTTCTGCCTCTTGTCTCTTGACAACCGTTCCTCACACACAAAACTCAACGGGACAATGTGTGTGACAGTTGGATCAATATATATTTGGTGACCTAACCCCTCTGTCTGTCCAAGCAGGAAATCCAACAGCTATGAAGTATTTCATTTGGACTGAGTCGTAACCTATGACCCTGAGTGCAGCTAAGGCCTCTTCTCTTCACCAGGCACAGTGGAAGTCGTTGCACACTTGTCACAATGTTGGTGGCAATTTGCGCCTACCTCTCTTTCTCTCTTGGTCTTTGCCATTTGTAATGTCAGAGACACATTGTACACATCACTTGCTGGCTTAAACCCGATTCAGGTACAAACTTGCAAACATTTTTGTTAGTTTTTAGTAGATTTAAGCACAGATTAAAAGGAAGTTTCACTGCAGCATTCTAGCAATTGAATCATCATAATCTAAAACATAACCTTTTTGGCCCAATATACAGTTTGGCTGCATGAGTTTTCTAGTCTAAAGTCTATGAGATATTTGTAAATTGATTGAAACTAAAATCATCTCCATCTTATTTAATTTATTTGATTCACATTACGGATGTGAATGTTTTAGTTACCAAATCTTAAACTAATCTAAGATGTTTAGCATAATGAAAAGTTGTTTAGCTGGCTGTTCAAACATAGTAAAATATAAAGTGGGATGACATAATCACTGACCCACTCATCCTGATTTGTAACTGTAAACTATTCATCCCGGAGCTGCAGCAGTACAGCAACAGCACTTAAGTGGGTCTTCTACTTTGGCGTCATCTCTCGTTTCTGTCACAAAATTGAGATAGCAACTGAGAGGAGGACAAGACAGAATCAACAGTGAAAACAGAACAAATAATATTTCCCTCGCACATCATCTATCTGACAGAAGGCAGCAAAAGGAAAGGAGAAAGGGGAGAGAAAACAGGAAAAATCTTGGCCTGCCCGCCAATCTTTCATTCGTTCTGCGCTCATCCATCCTGAGTGCACCTCTTAATTTGGTCCTGCCACAGACTGGGCAACAGAGACCTTCAGCCATTGGAAACAAATGATCTGGCCAGGGAGGGGCAACAACTCATGGCCGGCGGTTCAACACTACTTATCTTCAAGGATTTACTTTGTATTACGGGAGAGGTTTTAAAACATTTGGGTATTTTTGTTTTCAAGTGAATTTATCCAAGACAGGTTTTCTGGGTAATTGTGTATTCAAATAAAAGACAAATCTCAACAAAAAGTTGACCATTCAGCCATTATTATTTTGGTCTAGAACAGCATTATGACTGTTCGTTAAGCCCCGCTCCCCTTAGTTATTGTAGCTGTGACTGTCAAGTTTTTCATTCTAGCACAGCATGTGTGTATTCATCACTAATTACAGTGGCAGATTTAGCAGTGAAAAATCTTGGCAGGCTTATTATTTCTAGACTGTCGGATTTGCTGTCTGACATGACAGTCGTCACTGGCAGATAGGACTAGCTGTAGCTAGCCAGCTAATTAGGCTATCGTTAGCTCAATTTGCTGGTTGAAAACACCATCTCTGAAGTTCTCATGTTTTCAACTGGCTTGTTTTTAAAAGAGTATCTGTTAAAGGTGTCTCAGATATGTTCTCCAAGGCTATATACATGATATGGTGCTAAAACACTGAGGCTAAAGCTACATGTCCCAGGCAAAAAGTTAGCATCCTCACTGGTTTTATTACAACTATCAGAACTATTAGTTCAACTATGATACATTTTTCATTATAACATAGCATCCAATACAACCCTGTTTGGCTGCTTAGCTTACATACTTGGACAAGCAATACAGATGCCTTATCAATCATATTTTCATATATATTATATATATTATTATTCATGTGTTTGCCGAACATAAAGTTATAACAAGTAACGAGTTTGGGTGGAGTGTTAACTTCCCCAAATCCAATAAAGTTAACATCACCCCACGCTCTGATGTATCATCCTGGACTAGCTGAACATGCTAATGCTAATATTAGAACCACAGAATCCAAAGCCTCCACACCTAGCTAAGTTTGCTATGATTTGGCAATCACTGTTAAGGGGAAAGCATTCGCTTCAAATACGGATGTATTGCACATTTTCTTTTTCAGACAAACCAGGACTAAATGAAAATGAAGATCTATTTGATGTGAATAGTTGCATTCAAGATTCAAGAAAAGCATTGTATTAGAATTGTGAAGCTGTTAAATATGAGTGCTCATTACAGATCAGTAACACAACTAACCTGTGTCATCTGTGAGGTTTTTGGTGAAACTTACAGCAGCTATGAGTTTACAACAGGCTCATAATCAAAAAATGACACAGGCAAAAATGAATAAAGCACTAAAACAAAGATTTTAAGTTACTTTAATTCGTATTTTACTGAAATCAAACATTGTTACATTTTTTTCGGAATGTGAATAGTTCACTAAAACAATATATTACAAAGGCAACCGTTAAGTGAATGTTGTTCAACCTCATTTCCCATTAGTTAGGATGGGACACAACCAAAAGTGATGCTCAAATGCTTGAATTGCTGTAACAAAGAGCGGTTACAACCAAACATGATCATTGTGTTCATAAGGTCCAGGGGTATTGATATGATGATTGACAGCGAGATAGACCAACTGTTTCATGTGCAAGCCTAACTTAAACAGTGGTCTGGATGCCGGCATTCCACTGGCCCTGATTATTTTGTCCTTTCACAACCAAATAAATAAAGTGACTTTTGGCAAAACAGGTTGAAACAGCATTAGAAATCTTTGACCGACACCCAGAACTGTCAGTCTCGCTTCACCTATATCATTCAAGTTTATGATGAATAACAGAATAGATGATGAATGAAAGTCTTGCCTGATGACACATGCTGACTGACAAACACACACAAAGAAGAGAAGAGAAAGACCTCAGTCAAGTCTCTGTTCATTTACAGTAAGTTCTGTGTATTGTAGTGAAGTGCAGGGTGGCCACATGGTGACACTTGTGACTCTATTGATGTCAACCTAATTTTACAGTGAAACCAGAAGCCTCGTGTCACCCTCATGTGAGAGTTGAGTAAGAGGCCTAGAATACACTGGGGAGATGATACCACACACACACTCGCTGAGAAAAGGAAAATCAAAACACAGATGCTTGCATGGTGTAAAGGGAAAAGGCAGTTTTACACAAGGTGCAGAAGAATAGTAACTACACAGTGTGTACAAACACACACATGGTCACCGATATTTCTCCTGGGATTACAGTGGCATAGATCATGACATACACCAGACGGACACACGCACAGGGGGAACTTTGTGACTCCGAGGGATCATGGGACAGATGCCAACTGAATGGACCAGTGTGAGGACATATGAGTCCCCAGTGGACTTCTTCTTCAAGCGAACAGGACATTAGCGTTGATCTATTCGGTAGTCTGCTCAACCCCATTGCAAAAAATGTGACATTAAAGACGATCTCTGAAGTTTGTTCTTTTCACTCTCAGAATTTGTTGCTGGTTGGTCCACCGCTTTGGTCCAGACTAAAATATGTCTGCAGCTCTTGGATGGATTTCCATGAAATTCTGTACAGATATCCATGGTGCTCAGAGGATAAATCATACAGACTTTGGTGATCCTCTGACTTTTCCTCAAGAGCCACCATGAGGTTGTGGTTTGAGGTGAAATGTCTCTGCAACTATCGAATAAACTGCAATGAAATGTGGTAACATTTGTACGATCATGTCCTCCTCAGGATGAAGTGTAATAACTTAAGTGATCGCTTAACGTTTTCTTGAGCACCATTATCAAGTCAGAATTCTTATTTGTCCAATGAACAAATACATCTAATTACATTCTCATTAGCCTCAAACAGCTGACCTTGGTGTTTGTGCTAATTAGCAAAAGTTAGCGTGCTAACATGCTAAACTAAGATGGTTAACATGGTAAAAATGATAGCTGCTGAACCAACACATTCTGTCTTCCAGCTCGTCAAATAGAGGCTTGGTCATTGGCCCTAAGCTTCACACTTCACACTATCAGCTTCCACTCGTTACATGCATAGTGTCTTTTCAAAATACACTTCCATCTTCACAGGAAGTTAGGTTTAACAAAACCACTTTGTTCGGTTTAGGAAAAGAGCGTGGTTAACTCAACTGACTAACGACTCACGAGACTAGCGATCGTGACAAAGGAGTCACATGACTAGCTTCCCATCTGACTCACATGACAAACGGCACCAACGACTCCATTGACTGATGTTACAAAATGTCAACAATTGCTTTTAAATTCACATGGGACACAAACAGTGGTCTCCTGGATGAAAGCCCTGGGTTTTTTTGTTTTGTTTTTTTTTTACTTTATTTTTATTTATTTTTTTCCGTTGCTGTTTCACTGAAGAAAAATCAAGATCTGGGTTTGTTTCACCCATCCACCTCCAATCCAACACATTCTCACTCCAAATTTGTCAATCATTGAACATGTTAGCATGCCAACGTAAGTATTTAGCTCTAAGCACCTATGCCTCCAATACACACAGCCTAACAGAGCCATAGTGTGGCTGTAGACTCCTGTTTTCACATAAAGCTCCTTTCACTCAACAGATCTCACCCCTTTCAATTTAATTTAAATTCCAACTGAAGTTAAGCTACATTATCTCTTTTGGTCAAAGATAGACAGCATAGAGAAAACCTCTGAAAACTTGTTTTGCAGCTGTTATTTGAAGTTTAGCCTCAGACAGTATTATGACATTTTGGCCAGTTGGCTCTTAAATTCAATGTATTATTGTAAAACGCCACTGCTCTGCAAACACAACATCATGTGAGATGATGATGGTGAGCCTCAGCCGCTCACCTCTCAGATGTTTTATATTGTATTAGGGTTGTGTTTGGACTGCAGCGGCAACAGATAGAGGAATTGCTGTCAGATGACTTTGGTTTCAGACAAATACAATTTAAGGTAAGTGGAAGCGTCTTTGAAATAAATCAAATGTTTACGGAGTGATTAATGTGCTAAATTGAGAGGAATTTCGATACAATAACCAAGGGTCATGGAAGTTCAGGCACACTGGGTCCACAGTAAACTACTGTATGCTGTGAGGGTTTGTAAAGCAACCCAGCATGTGGGTCAACACTAAAGTGTGAACATTTTCAATGAGCTAGATAAATGAACAGCATTCAACTCTCACTTTGACCTTTTTCAACTTGCAGGACTGACATGTTCTAAAGTAAGCTGTGTCCTGTATGTACAATCTATCTTTAATGAGGGTCTGTGAGCTGTGGGAATTTATGTAATTGATTATCTGAGCACCGACTTCACACGTTTTTAAGAAGGTGTGAGAGACAGTGGCCCTGAGAGCTCAGTGCAGTGCAAGTAAAACAGAAAACCATACAAATTAAAATAGAGGACAAAAATTAATAGATAAAGAAAATATCTTCAACCAATTTGACAACACATGCACATCGTAACAAAATGCACTGCAGATATAAACAGAACCAAAAAATAGGAAACACCAAAAAGTATAAACAGCGCTGCAAGTTGTGCAGAACAAAACAGTTTGAAATACATGTTTCTAGGGCACACTAAAAAAAGTGATGAACATACTCTTGGATGTGAGCATCTGTGCATACCAATACCCATACTACAATACTATTTAGCATGCCAGGAAAGAGTCAGTATGTCCCAGTACATAGTATGTCAAATGCAGTATGCCAAAATACCAGAATGTCCTCCAGCATCCGGTCGGATTTTGCAGCATACAAGCCAGCATGCTTTTCTGGCTACACTGACCCACAATCCTCTGCAAAGCAAATACACTAGATGGTCAAAGTTCAAGGCGCAACGTTATAACAAAGTAGTATGTCCCAATTGAATGGATACTGCACGCAACAGTGCTTACTTTGAAAGGGCAGTTGCAGTATATACTAAAAGTAAAGAGAAAAAGTATGTGATTGGATCGCAGTGCCAGTATTATTATTAACTCAATACCAGATGTCATTAACTTAGAATAAAAATGACTAGCCGAGTGCAGAGGCCAAAAAGCTTTTCTAGCTTTCAGGTTGTGCAGTGGAACGTCCTGAGTTGAAGTTTTTCTGGGCTTTTGGAAAGTTATAAAAACATAAAATCTCTATGTATTAAAAATGTGTAATACAAAGAGCAATGATTGACCGTGTTTGCAGTTGGAGGTGTCCTGCCATCATGTTTTAATGATGGTGATCTATGGAGAACATGCTTTTTGGGTTTTAGGGGATTTTTTTTCACTGCAGTACCACGAGAATCATCAGAATGTTAAAACAACTTCAGTGCATTTCTGAATTTGCAGTGTGTTTCCGCGATAAGTAGGTTTGAAAAGTCATAATCCTTAATCTATCAAGCTATTTTCTGCATGTGAAGAAGTCTCTCCTAGAGAAAGGTGAGATTTTCCAAGCATTCACTTTTTTAACACAATATACGAAGTTTGTTTGCAGGCAGTGTTTCTTTTTTTGTTTCATACAGATCCTTTTTGCATGACCAATAAAAACTCTACTCTTGTAATCACACGAAAGACAAGTAGCACAACATAAGTCATAACATGGCCATAAAGTGATTAGCTTTGTAAACCACGCTGTGCTTGTTTAGAGATTAAGTTACAAATATGGAATAAAAAATCTATTCATAACTGAAATGAACACACAACAGATAGGTTCATGTACTATTCCAATACAGAACTGATGAATTATCCACAGGAAAAGCGGTTGGCTTGAATCTAACTTTTTCTTTTTATTATTCATTGTTAATTGTTTGCTGTGGATAGAGAGCTCTCTTAGTTTCCATCTCTTTCTATTCAGTTGACATTCCTGATGGGGAAAATCCAGAATTCCTAATGAAGTGCAAAACATTACATATGCAGGGAGAAATTTTTGGATCGCTCGCAGCTACAGTCTGGCAATGTTCCCGCTGCATGAATCTGCACCAGCTCCAGTGTAAAAAGAGCAAGAAACAGAAATGACATATGCTGCAAAGCTTGAAATGTATGTAACTTCCTCAATATTATCCTTGACTGGCTTGCTTTGTTTCAAATGTGTGTCCAAACCATGTACACAGATGAATGACCCAGCAAAGGAATTCCTTCTGCTTCTCAATGAAATGGCTTGTGCAGGGCAAATTTAATATGTGGTTTTGCCCAGACAATACCAGGGTTTGAGCAGATCTGCTATGCCCTGGAGCCGGGTGATGAAGAAGAGCAACACAGAAGAGAATGGGGCCTTTGTGAGCCTCCGAAAGTTTGAAGGCCCCTTTGCAGGATGCAGCAAAACCTGACCCAGGAGGACGAGTCCCTGTAGGAGCAAATAAGACGGGTAGCTAACACAAGTGCAACAAATACCCAATAACTATGCAACAGAAGAAGAGCTCATTGAAGAGTACGTTCCCTGATACTGCAGTATAATTCCACTCAAGCATCTGTGTTGGAGAAACGCCTTTCAGCACCTAAAACTGTGTCGGAAATTAAGCAGAAATGTCAGTTTGCAACACAAAAACATGGTGAGACGATCACAAAATGCTGTCCTGGTGATGGGGTGGTCACTGCAGATTCACCTGTCATCAGGGCGTCCTCGTGGCGTACAGTTTAATGGTGTTGACCGTGTAATCACAATGTCACCATCCGTTCCCAGCGCCCCCGACGTCCCTCTCTTTCCCCATTTTAGGTTACATTTCTGCTGTCTGCAGTCTAGTAAAAGCACATGAATACGATCCAAAAATGTATAGAAATAACCTCCTATTGTGAGTTTGTATCCTTGTGGAAATTAAGAATATAAGTTAAACATTTAGGCAACCTTTGTTTCAATGTTTGTTACCCACAATGCATCACCAAGCAAGGGAACACTGCTGTCACAGAGTAACCAGTAGATTCTCTTATTGCATTTTAGCACATTAAGCTCTTTTGTAAACATTTGATAACATTCAAAGAAGGTGTAAGGCTGCTCCAAATAGCATTAGCCACATCAGCGCCACTAACACGAGTCATCTGACAGGAATACCCCTAATTTCTAGTATAGATTGTTTTGATGGAGAATTCTAACATGATAATTGAATTTGCTGTTCGCTTTCTCAAGTCCAATCACATGGCCCCATTAGCCATTTAGCCCCCGCTTTGAATCTTCAGTTGTGACATTACAGCCCAAGAAGAAGCAACAAAGTAACTATTAACCACAGCACTTTGATGCTTTTGGAAAATGTTTAACTGATTTGCTTGATCCTCCCCAAGCTCCTTCGGTAAACCAGAAGCCACAGGATTGAAAAAAAAAGTTTTATACCTGTTGTTTTTGTTTACAAAGGGAAGTAAAAAGTAGTTTAAAAGTAAATAAAAAATCAATCCTGCAGATTAGTGGCCTTTTTTTCTCTTTTTGAAGGAGTTATTTCGAAATCAAAGCAATAAGGTGTGTTAATGGACAAACAATTACCTATTAAAAAAACATTATAAGTTATTAAGTTATATTTACATTCTGTGTTGGTGTGTTCTAATGCATATTTTACATTGGCTGCAACTGGGTTTAGATTCGACGTAAAGATAAAAATATGTGTATTTTGATAATAATACTCACCTAGTGGAAAGAAAGGTGTCCTATTTATACCTTTTGCACATAAAGAAGTAATTACTTTGCATCTGAAGAGCCTCTTCTACTATTTTGTTTTTGTGCTGGCAATCTTTCTATGAAATGTGACTATGGAACATTTTTACCTGCTGTTTTTTTTTTTTTAAGTCTACCAATCGTGACCCACTAACAAGCAATTTGTGATCATGCCCAAGGCTTCATAACTAACTCACTGATAATTGCATCCAAGTAATGATGCTTGCTCCATGTACAGGTAAAAAACCACAGCCATTTGTGTTAGAGATGGTACAGAACAGGTCAAAAGACATAAGATACACGCACACAGCATCAGTCTACAGGTATAGGTCCGATTAGTTACGAGATGTTTGCACCTTTAAAAGGGAAATCCTCACTGAATTACCTACCGCCTGCGGCGCTGCACGTCTCTGGAAGTGTGTGCTGTGTGCCAATGTTAAGTTGACCAAGTGACCAGCAGAATGATATTCAATGTGAGCACGCTGCCAGGTGTCATTACAATTCCCCAATCAGTAGAGGAAAGCAGTCACACATGCCACCATCTGTTACCGGGACGCCCTCGCCAGCTCACTGTAATGTCCTTTACTTTACTCATAATTGAGGGACTGTCTTGTGTGTGTCAGATGCTTTTCCCCATGCTTTGAACAATATCTTGTGTACTAAGCAAAGTACAAGTGCAATACAGCGAGAGTGGGCCAAGATATCACACATTTATTCCAAAAAAGCTTGTCCTTGTCCTAAGAAGCATGCAAAAGGCTAATAACAGATGGACATTTCACATTTAGTCTAATGTATTCAGAAGTATAAAAAGGCCTTAGATTACCATTTGACTCTGACAAGGCACAACAGATCACAGTTGCAGAGGGCTGAGGGTACATTTTGACACTGATTCATATGCAAAGAACGGATGGGTTTTATTTTAACAACACTCTGAGCATTGTGGTCACTGTGAAACATATTCCAAACAACCTCCTCCATCACTTCTCCTGCCAGCTCTGAGTCATCCTGACTTAGAGATCACAGAGCATGATTTGCAATGCCCCCCCCCCCCCATTGTGTAGCACTGTGTTGGACCGGCTGGGTGTCCTCTCAGTCAAATCAAAAGCGCTTCCTCCGGCAATGTGGCAGAGCCCACTGCCTCTGGAGCCGCTCATTATTACATGCGAGGGGGGACTTGTGATCTTTTTAATTATTCTGCACTTCATTTCTATCCCACCATTCAAAACGCAACATGAGAATTGATTGCTTCAAAGATCCATCTTTATAATCTCCCCAAGGCCCATAAATTATCCAACTTTTTGGGGCAGGGTGGACGAGCCGTGCAGGCACAAGTAGATCCCTTTCAGAGCAGACCAGAGCTATATCACTGCAGTGTGCTGGGGGAGCAAAGCTGAATGGGGCTGCTCTTTTCGCTGGCTGAAAACGGGAGGGAAAAAAAAGTACACTTGTTATCTTGTGAACCCCTCAAACATGTAAGATAGGAATCTCTTGAATGTCAGCGACAGAAATGGAATTAACAAGAGATCTTTTTATTGTCACAGAAGGTCATTAGGCTGCCAATCGGGGTAATTATGGAAATGATCTCCCCAGCTCTTTGGAATGTTTTCCTGCTTCCATAAGGACTTGAAAGTGTTCAATCAGCCTCTCTCGTGGGAAAGTTCAGCCATAACTGCAAGTGTACCAGCAAAATCAAATTAAGCAAAGAGATTTCATTAGTATTTATAGCCCCGAGGCATTTGTAAAAGTATGGAGCAGTGGAGTAATGTGGGACTGTAGAGGGGAGAATTATTGCTTAATGACAAAGGCCATACCTAGAAGACATACACATGGATAATGAATAGGAGGACATGATTGCATCTGTAAAAAGGATTCTTGAGGGAATGTAAAATATTGATGCTTGTGTGGCTGTCTTTGGATTCCCGGCATGGGTGTGAGGGTGGTAACTTTGTTTGGGTGTTAACGGCTAATAACTTTATTATTCTAGGTTTAACAGTGTAATTTAAAGTATTAACAAACACCGCAATATGAGCCAAATCCACTAAATTATATTATATGCCCAGTTTGGATTAATATAGCATCAACATAATATACTGGGTTAACTGAACCCAGTGCCAATGGGTTGCTTTGACCATATGTTAGTGGTATTTATTACATTACTTTTGGGTTATTTAGTGTACTTAATTTGAGGAACTTGTAGTTATATTATAAGTATAATTATAGCATTTCATGCTACTTTATACCTCTACTCCATTACAATTAATGTTAATATTTTTCCTTTTACGCCACTTTATTTATCTGACTGCTATAGTTACTTTACGGGTTAAGATTTTACATATACAACTTATGAGAGCTTATAAAATATGACATATTGTCATAGATTGCTATCCAACAATAGATCCAATTAGAGCTGAAATGATCAGTCGAGTAAATGATTAGTTGATCAACATGAAATTAAAACTATTCTAATAACTGATTTGCTGCTTTTTCTTGATCTTAAATTACAGTAAACTGAATAATGTTGAGGTTCGACGAATGGTCAGATAAAACCAGCGATTTGAAAATGTCCCTTTGCCTCGAGGTAAATGTGGTGTGCATTTCTTCTTATTTCCTGAAGATTTACAGACCAAACAATCTGTAATAAACCAATAAACCGCTTATAATCAACAGATTAATCCAGAATGAGAATAGTCATCAGTTGCAGCTCTACTGAATGTAAAATAGTTAAGAATTAGCTGCACCTCAACTGCAACAAACTGATTAAACAGTCACGGGGACCATTTTTCCGTGTTGAGATACTTTAAGTACATTTTCTTGATTAAACTTTTCAGAGAACGTTTTCAATGTAGAACTTTTACTTGTGTCTTTTTACAGTTGGTATTAATAGATACTTCCTCCACATTGTTATTTTGACCCAGTGTAGAATTGGAATCTAATGAATTAGAATAAAGATATATTGATGTGTAAAATCATATAAAAATGTGTTATTTAGTAAATAATCATGGATTTGGAGTGTAAATATGTCCCTTTGTGTAATAAATCACTTCATTGTCTGCAGCAGAGATTCAGGCCCAAATGAAATGAAGTCAGATGGCTATGTGCAGTAAATTGTAACACCTGATTTGAATCATTGGGTCTATTCAGTCCACTTAACCTCTGAGTAATTGACAATTTAAAGGTGTAGTCCTTAATTTCAAGAGACAGCACAATGATTAGGATGTGGGATATTCACTTCCCCACTGGATTAACAGACAAGGACACCTTTTTATAAAGCAAATACGGGGATGGAGTACAATCTTTGCATTGGAGGAGAAATATTAGATAATTTGCCTTAAGGTGATATCATTAGGCCTTTATGAGAATAAAGCATTTTACAGAATACTCGTGATATGTTGAAACACTTCAGGATACATTGTAAAATAGGCACTTTTTAACATAAACACACATTTCGGTCAATCGAAATCAAAACATCATTCCTCAAGTCTAACGCTTTATTTATCTCCTCCTCACCACCATCTTCTATAATTCCTATATAATTGGGTTCGAGAAGAGGTAAAGTGTCTTTGTGAAGAATTTGACAGATTATGTGAAGGAATATTATTATGGGCAGGGCAGGCGGGGATGTAGGAGGTAATTATGTGTGATGTTACATATATATATGCATCAAGGGGATATTAAGTCAGGGGCCATACTGAGTGAGAGTTTCTTTTTTTGATGTCAATAATGTGTAAAGCTGCTTCACATGCAAACATTAGTGCATGGGGAGTCACAACAACACCTTTTTTGGGAACCTTGTATAGGATTTTTGTTTGGCTTCTTTTTTTTTTTACACAAATTATCCTTTTTCCTGTTGGATGGAGCATCAGTGCACCATAACATATATGTCAAGGTTTGCATATTGTTGATGGCAAGTGACACAAACTACTGACTGACACTTTTGCTATTAATTTGCTTATTTGAATAAACAATATTTTGCTCCTAAATATGATTTTTATATATGGACAAACACATTTCTGGCGATTTCTGTTAAATTTTTCTCCTGGTCACTATTTACCACAACCATTTGACACCCTCTGGCATGTATTAGCACATCGTTAACAATCGTTTTATGCAGACAATGATTTGGTGCAAAGCCAGGCTGCCTCTGTTTTGACACCGCGTTAAATGCCCGCTATTGAACCAATTTGCACTGTTTACAGCCTGAATTGCTGCAGTCACACAACATGGTGATGATGTGCAACTCTTCAACCTCGATCTGAATGACAAAAAGCCTACAAACTGGGTGACATCGCACGTATTTAACAGATACACATTGGCATGGTAATCCGGCTGCATTTAGCGGAAGGTGTCACTTTCCCACCAGCACCCGCGAGGAGCATGTAACGTGCGGCATCCCCCGGGGGGCTTCCCACCGACGGACGCCCGGAGAAGAGGAGCGATGGACGGGCGGAGGGGCTGCGTGAAGACGGTGCAGCGTGTTTGTTAGTGGTTTGCAGAATCGGACACATACAACTATAATTTTTAATAAATGAATTATGTGAAAATGTATATTTAAATTGTCCTGCAAATTACTGTTGTTTTTAACTGGAAAATAATAGCATTATAATCAAAGATGGTGAGAATGAGAGAGGGGGTTTGAGACCATTCGCTGACGAGCCAGTGAGAGCACATATTCGTTAAGGTTTTTCATAACACGTTACAACATTTTGACAATATTTTACGCAAGACACTTATTGTAACAAGGATGATTCATTTCGCTGCTTGCATTTGATTTTTCACACCACAAAAATCACCTGATGAGATGCTTTTCACAGAAGGCCTCCCTCTCACTCAATCATTTCTAAAACGACGAAGCGAACTTAAAGGCCAACATACAACTTGCAGATGGTGACACCTAGAAAGGCTGCAAGAGGAGACAGGCCCCAAAAGAGCCTGAAGACCTCAGACTGATGGCAACGTGAAAGAAATCTATTACTCGTCAGTAAAATATATATTGTAGATGAGGGTCGCTTAAAGGCACAGACCGAAGTATTCAGTTGTCCACTGATTCTGCCTAATTGTATATATTTTTTTCACTGACATCAGCAGCAACACCTGCAAACAATAATTAAGGAGATGGGTCATAGTCAAATCAAGTGGAAACGTTTTTAAACATGCTATTGTAATCCAAACTGTGAACCATGAATCCAGGCCTCATCATAATATAATCTATCTCAACACGAAACTATATGAACTCAACTAAAATCTTAGGTCAGTTAAGACATTATCATTCTGTAATCTGCTGCTTGGTGACCAACAACACATGCACGTGAATCAGTGTCGTCTATTTGGGGCCCTTTGTGTCTATGAGAGATCTGGCTCCGGCTGATCCTGCAGGTTAAAAATGGGCTCCATCATATTGTTTGACAGAAACTCGCAGGTTGATAGAGTGGATTCTTTAAGAAGAGCTGAAAATGGTGATTTCCACAAAGAAGAGTAACGAGGTTTCTGCAGAATTCACATTGTCAACCATGTACATTTATTTATTATTTATAGGCAATGAGAAATATTTCATATACAACATAACTATCGTGAGGCACAAATATTTGCAGATATGGTGAGATTATTTTTCTCAATTATTTTTTAGATCAACATGTTTTATTAAATCTGACTTGCTGAAGATTTTGGCTACTGGTGTAACATAATTAACATAATGGTCGTAATTAGATGCGGGCTAACAATGCCATTAATTTATCACATCGTTTTACTAGCTGTTGCACCCAACTGCTCGCTCACCTAATTAATGAAATGAGTTGCCTTTCAAAAAATCTGATTTTACAAAGAGCTGATTTTAATGCAATTGGGATGGGATTTTGATTAGCCTGTTAGCGTGTTTGTAGTTTGAGCACTTATCATATGTGCAGATGATGTAAAATAGCACATTTGTAGGTTGTTATACATTTTAATGGCCGATTTCACAACGTAGGAAAAAACGAATATTTATACATTAGAGTTAGAAAACTTTTTTTCCTGAAATGACCACGAGAGAAATAAGCTCGTGTACATATGTGGCGCGTATTTACTGCACGTATTTGAAAGAAATCAACGGATTAAAGGGGAGGAAGAGCGAGAGTCACTATTGATTAGGTCAAAGTCCATCCAATCCAAAGAAAATCCGCTTCACCTTTTCCACATTTCGCTCACACACATAAAAACTATAAATGTCTCAAATGTTCTCAAATCTTCACAAGTCAGTCCCATATTTAGTCTTGAGGTCTAAAATAAAGGCATGAGAGGGAGCACTGGCCAAGTTTTGAAGATTTTCTTTGAAACGTTATTAAATGGAAATTGTTAAACAGAAATCAGAGCCCTTAAATAATGTCACACTAAGGGCAAAATATCGAAGCAAGTTGACTTAAATTGAAAACCCGTGAAATGATCTCACCACTACGACTCCCCCCCCCCCCAAAAAAAAGTAAATGAATTAACAATATTTAGCATTTCAAATCTGTCTCCCTCATTCTTCTTGACAGTAGTCTGAAACGTCCGCTGAAGTGTCTTTGAGCAAACACCCTGTCCTCCTCTGCAGGTGACCCTGACCTCTGACCCCATGTGAGACAGCAGGAGAATCCTACAGTGGGACAAGAGAGACAAAAAAAAAAAAGTCTCCCTCTCAGGAATCACCAGAGCATCACATTATTATGATCACAATTATTTGTTCGGTGACCTTGCTGGTAGTTTGCAGGGATCACATGTGGTGACTGTTTCCTCTCCATCACCTGTGCTGCTGCTGCTGTCTCTTCTGTATGCCCCCCCCCCCCCCCCCCCCCCCCCCCCCCAAATGGTTTCATGCCGGAGTGAGTTGGCTTATTATACTAAAAGGTTTTGTCGCGCTAAGCCGTGCATGTGTGCTTAAAACGTACATTTCATTAACAAACTGCGGAGGAATAAAAGCGGATTTATGAGGCTTCAAAAGATCACAGGAAGGACGGGTTTGAAACCCTGCTGTTGCAGTCAGGTTATATCAGCAGTTACGCCGCCTTTCACACAACACTGCGACCATGTTTTTTTTTTTTTTAAAAGAGGCAGGCTGCACCTGTCTCTCTCCATACACACACACACACACACGCAGACTCTTAGATCAGTGGGTCAGAAACTTGGCTCTCTGACTTGATTCCTTCAATTAAATCCTTCAAAATAAGAAAATAGCAACCAGGTGTGGCTCATAAAGCTCTTTTATTTTGCAGCTAAAAACAGTTCATGCTGCATTTAAAAAAGGCACTACAAATGAGGTTTCGTCTAATATCAAAAAAGACTTTAATGGACTTATGTTGCTATGGATATGCTGCAAGAACTGTGATAAATCAGCGGTGCACAAGAGAGAAAAAAACATTTTTTTTAATTTGATCAAAAAAAAAGCCAAACCAACAACCTAGAACAAAAGTTGCTTCTTCTGATTTATGGGCCCGAAAAAGCCAAAAACTACAGAGAAACATAATAACCTCCCTAAATACACACGCGCCCTGCGGATAAGCAGGATACAAGTTGATGTAGACTCTGGTTTCATCTGCTAAGTAGTCCGTATTGACGGACCTCCAGATCACACAGGTCACAGAGATTAACACGAGGCGAGTCTAATCGGAAGACACGTTTCCCTCCTCTGACCCATACGCGCGTTATTAATGATAGCGTTTGATTAATCCGACTTTCATCCCGAGAGCAGAGGTGTCGGAGGTGGCGCGTGAACCAGCACCTCTGTGCGACGCTAAAGGTAATTAAAGGATCACATTTACTTCATAAAATACAAAATAACACTGATGGGATTTTAAAGAGAAGTAAAATGCTAAATGAATTCATGAAAATGCAATTTGAGTTCAGACACGTTCAGTTCGCTTCATGTGAGTTAATCAATTAATAATGATGTCATTAATAGGTGACATGTGTAATTTATTGAAATGTAACAATAGTGGTAATAATGGTAGTATCAATAATAATAATAATAATAATAATAATAATAATATTGCTCCCTAAATTAACATGCAGCCTCAGTCTGTTTCAAATTAGCTTGTATCTGAGAAATAATCCTTACCATATCTATATTTTCAATTTATTTATATGTTTAAATATATTCAATTAAAGCTCATTCACCAAACTGACTGGTGTATATATTATACATATTTGTATTAACGTGCAAAAAAGACTCAATCGAACGTTAAAATCGCTTGTGGCACCTCGCAAAACATCCGACTTTTAATTCCTATACTGTAAATTGTACGGCACATTTCTTCGGTCGCTTTGAGCGCTGTACGAAATCTTTCACTATTTTTCGCAAATGTTCCCACACAGCGGAGGAAACCCCTCCGCATTGGCTCCGACGTCCCCTCCCTGAGCCCAGCCTACACCGCTTACCTTCATGCTTGTGAATAAATGCTCTCTTTGCATTCACCCGCTGACCGCATTTCCTACTTTTTTCAAATGCAAAACCGTGCACTGATTGGGGTCGTTAGCACCTCTTCCAAACTCTGAAGGAAATTCTTTATTCTCTCCATTCATAGTCACCGGTGATGCTGGCCGCCGCCGCTGCTGCTCAATACTCTCCCCACCTTCGGCTAATCCTGCGGGAATAAATAGACTTGAATTCATGCTTTGCATTTGTAGCTCGGATCTACACGGCGGACTGCAAAACTGGAAATATCAAGGCATGCACCAAAGAAACAAAGCACAAATGTTGAATCCTTACGCACTGACAACGTCTCCAATACGAAGAGCAACATGCACGGGAACTAGTTTCAAATAAAGTGAGGAAAAAATCCATGCATGCACAATAACAAAAACAACAACAACACATAGGGCCTTAAAGAAGTTAAAGGAGGACTATGTGAACTTAGCTGTCGTCGTTTTCATTCTGCAGCTTTCAGCAGTTTGCCTGAGCAAAGTTATAGGTTTGTATTGTTTTTGCGCCGCCACGTTAATGCGCATCAGATATTTCAATCATGCGGGCCAATTTTCTCTCCCCCTCCTCCTCCTCCTCCTCCTCCTTCCTCCGCCACCGTTAAATGGTCTATGACGGACGAACACAGAAATCAGCGGAAAGCAGCATTGCTGATGTCCCATTGTTGACAAATCCATGAAACAACTCCAGTTTGCATGGTTTAACAGAGAGGAGAGGAAGGAGGGAGGAGAGGAGATGAGAGGAGAGGGGGCGTCTGTCGTCACCAGACCACGTGTCCTGCGCTGATCGTATATCTTATACTGGGAAAAGTAATCTATCAGACAGTCCTTTTAAAAGCCCCGGCCTTTAAAAGCGGCATGTGTCACCTCGACTTGGTTCTCCAAATATCGCTCCTGTAGGAAATATACGCACCGAGAAGGGACGTCGGAGCGCAGAACATCCCCAAACATCCCCAGACTCGCCGCTTCGCGCAGGCCTGCTCACTTACCGAGTGGAGAAATATTTGTAGAAGTTGAAGTTTCTTTGACTTGACCGGCTTGCTGCCGGCTCCATTGCATTTAGATTTGTTGGAGACGACCCGATCTCTTGACAGGAGAGACCAGAAGTCCAGCAGTGTGCGCGCGCGCTGACCATCGACACCCGGCTGCTTTTGGCTCCATAATTTAAAAAAAAAACAAAAGTATAAGTAAGCCGTGAGATGACCCTGTCTGGAGGCAGCGAAAGAGCCAGCGACATGTCCGGTCAAACCGTGCTCACGGCGGAGGACGTGGATATCGACGTGGTTGGCGAGGGAGACGAGGAGGGCATGGAGAGGGCGGACAGTGACTGCGACAGCCCGGTGGGAGGCATCCTGCACGACCTCCGAGGAGAAGCGGGCGACGAGGAGGTGGAGGACGAGATCGATTTGGAGAAGGAGGAGACGGGGTCCGGTGGAGGGAGTCCGTGCTGCGAGAGCTCCGGAGAGGGAGAGACGGGCACCGGAAAGGGAGAGGGTCAAGACCAGAGCGCAACGGGAGGCGGGATCCAGAAGCCCAAAAACAGCCTGGTGAAGCCGCCTTACTCCTACATCGCGCTCATCACCATGTCCATCCTCCAGAGCCCGCAGAAAAAGCTCACCCTCAGCGGGATCTGCGAGTTCATCAGCAGCCGCTTCCCGTATTACCGGGAGAAGTTCCCGGCGTGGCAAAACTCCATTCGCCACAACTTGTCCCTCAACGACTGCTTTGTGAAAATCCCCCGGGAACCCGGCAACCCCGGCAAGGGCAACTACTGGACCCTGGACCCCGCCTCGGAGGACATGTTCGACAACGGCAGCTTCCTCAGGAGGAGGAAACGGTTCAAGAGAGTTCAGCCGGACATGCTCAGGGACCATACTGCCCTCATGATGCAAAGTTTCGGCGCGTACAGCCTCGGGGGCCCCTACGGGAGGCACTACGGGATCCACCCTGCTTATGCCCATCCGGCAGCTTTGCAGTACCCGTACATCCCGCCTGTGGGACACATGCTGCCCCCGGGCATCCCTCTCATGTCCTCGGCGGAGCTGAACAGGAAAGCGTTCAACTCCCAGCTCAGCCCGAGTCTTCAACTTCAGCTCAACAGTCTGAGTACCGCGTCCATGATCAAATCCGAGCCTTCAAACAGGCCGTCTTTCAGTATAGAGAACATCATCGGGGTCTCCAGCGCCTCCTCGATCTCACCGGGCGCTGCTTTCCTGCGGCCTCCGGTGACCGTTCAGTCGGCCCTGCTGAGCGCTCAGTCCCTCTCTCTGACCCGGACCTCAGCCGCTATCGCGCCCATGCTCAGTGTGCCGTCAAATATGCTTTCTGGACATGTTTTACCCTCATCAGCAGCGGCGGCGGTGTCCAAATGGCCGTCACATTGACTTTATACCATGAGAAAATGAACTCTTATTTTTATATAGAGACATTATTATTACAGGCGGGGGGGGGGGGGGGGGGACAGCACAAATCAATGGGCAACACTGGACTCTGTAGCCAATGTAAAGACACAGAGAAAAAAGAAAAAGGACATATTTCTGTACAGGTAATATTTGTAAATATTTGTAAAAAAAAAAAAAAAAAAGAAACAATTGTATCTGTCGTTTATTCTCCTTTGTTCCTGTTTGGGATCTGTGATAATTATTTTAATTTTCTTTTTGTATCGGAAGCTCAACTGGACACATGTTTTGCTTCCTTTTCATATGAGACAGAAAAAGCTCTGAAAAGTATGTTTATAATAATAAAAAAATATCAAATATATGTAATTCTATGTAGCTATATTGTGTTGTAAACTGAATTTATTTGTAAATAAATCTAAGAAAGAATTAAATCAATTTTCTTGATTAACATTGCTAAATTGTTTGATAACAGATTTATTGAGAAACATATTCTGGCAAATATTATTTTATATAAATAACCTCTCACGCTATAATGGCAAGAGAGTCAAAGACAAGACAATTTAAATTTTAGATGTAGGCCTAGATATTATAATATTGTCTGAATAGTATGGGCTTAAATTTACTAAGAATGTTCAGGCTTACTAATTATTATTATCATCTAATTTATACGGTGTTAAAGTCTACAATTTTAATTTGGGCTTTTTAAGTTTAATTTTTAATCCAGGGTACTATTATAATTAAATGTATCGAGTTTTTACAGCTAAACAGTCAACTAACCATTTTCAGTATTAGATATATTTTCAGCCTGCATCGCAACATTATTTAGAGCTTAAAAACAATTGAAATTACTCTTTTAATTAAACAAAATGTGTTGCCGACGTTTTAAAAAAGAGTAAGCAATTAGCACATGTATTTATATGGATTTTAAATGTAAAGAAGATGTGGATAGGGTGATTATGATGTAAAAGGGAAGACATATCATATCCTGAATTGTAAACGCTAAAGTTGTTTTTTTAGGATGATATAAATCTCACATCATATTTTAGATGTGAAGACAAACCGGTCTAAACATATGAACATTTAGGGGTGAATAATGAAACAGTTGTTTTTTAAACTATATTTATGGTTGTTTCCTGATAATGATCTCTGGCTGGAGGTCACAGTTGAGACACCTTTTAATTCACCATTACATCACTGCTCGTCTCGTTTTACAGGATATTCTGCGGCTTGGCTTATATAAAGGTAACAGCTTCGCAGTTGTGTCTGGCTAATCACTTCTACGCAAACAGCAAATGGTGATCGGGTTGATGTGTGTGGGTGTGTGAGTGTGTGTGTGTGTGTGTGTGTGTGTGTGTGTGTGTGTGTGTGTGTGTGTGTGTGTGTGTGTGTGTGTGTGAGGGGGTTACAGGCGCTATATATATCTGATCCCCATGAGAAAGAGAAAGGAGCCTCTCTGCTTCAATTCACTTTCAGACACCGAAGAAGGTGCTGATGATGCAAAAGGCTTCTCCAATGTCACCGTGGTATTTCATTCATTATTATTGGGCCATTATTATTAGCATCATATCATTATTGTTATTATTATTAATTGTAACATAGTCGTACAGTATGATATTATTATTGTAGTAGTTCAGTATTTATTTTATTGCTAAACAAACTCGGTTTCCCCCCGTTGAGTATCCTCAAATAATAACAGGTATCATAGAAAAAATCGAATTATAAAAAATATCGGCTTTGTAATGGGTTTTGGAATTCTGTCGTGTTTTTCTCATATGAATTTATGTCTTAAATATTCACATTACTCGAAGAGACAGTTCAAAGAGGTTGTGAAAGAGACGTGCAGGCACCACCAGAGGTCACTTTCAGGGTGCAGTCACAAAATATTATTTATATTTAGGGAATATATAAGGAAAAGCAATATGGGAGTTTGCCAAATGCAGCTATGTGTGTCTTTTTAGATTTGAAAAATAATTTCCAAAAGAAAGCATCAAAGCATTCAAACAGGAAACGTTGCGCTTAGTTAACACGTTTATAGTTGTCATGTCTATTATTTGATTTATTTCAGTCATACAATTTGTGTGGTTACAGACACGAGTTCAGTCTTCACAAAGCAGGGTCCTTAAGCAAAACTCTTCAGCTCACATGCAGTAAAACGGCAGCGTGATGTCTCTGTGTGTGCTGTGATGTTGCATCGGGGATGCAGCATGCAGGCTGACATCACCTCGGAAGAGATTCAAGCCGCTAGGGGGCGTTAAGTGACACCTGGCTCTATATTAGGGATTTCAAAAATCAAATTAATATTTCGGAAGACACAACAACATGAACACATTAAGGATAAACCTTTCCACACAATCAAGCAATCTTTTTTATTTATTTAATCATTTTGTTCAATCATAAATGGATACATCTTCTAGAATATACATCAGAATTGATTTTAAGGAGGGCAACCTGAAATAAATAAAAATCTGGTCCAATCGTTATTTTTCATTGGCAATAATTGATGAGCGACATTAATATAGTAAATATTCGTATCCTTATGCCCCAGCAATCACAATATACCCACTGCTGACATATTTGGTTAAAATATTATTCATCTTTGAGTAAAGACACTGAAATTGTTGAAGTTAATTAATTCAGGGTTTCATAGCAGACTATTGGAAGACACGACGTTGAAATGTAGCTGACTCCACGTGAGCTTAAACTAAAACAGTGTTGAAAAAAAATACAAAAGGTGTACCACAGGTGATAAGGAGGTATTAAAATATGAATTTAACTGTGCGATAGACAAATATATTTAGTAGCCTATAGTTTACCTCGCTGCAGTTTGTTTAAACCCATTAGGGAAACCGGCTCCTTTATGCCGTTAACCTGTTTACAATTTCTGTACCGACAACAAATGCTACACGTCATTATGTCAACAACAATTCAATTTGCTCATTGGAGGAATGCGCTTATTTGAAGAGCAAACAGTCGCACTCGCGCGCGCGCACACTCGATAATGACCTATGCATTTGCACGTGCTTGTGCACAGGTGTAGGGAAGCCTGGACTGTGGTTCCCACAGCTCTATACCAGCCAGTCTATATTAGTCTCAACCCGCAGTCTTTTAAAAATAAGGACCACGTTGTGTGTGTGATTGCTGACTTGTTTTACCAACAAGTGAACTCAGATACAGAGCAGAAAGAGCTTTAATAAGAGAGGAAACATTGAAATAACATGACAACTTCATTTAGACTTTAAATCATTCACAATTCTAGACAAGTATATTAAAAAGTTGAAACAATTAAGTGAGTTTTTTGTTGATAATGTGGGTGTTATTTGTTTTGCACACCTGTAAATATACCTTTGTGTAGGCCTAAGTGGGAGGAAGTTAACATTGATCTTGTTAGAAACATCCATACACGATTTGTTCACTCATTCTTCAAATACCTACATCAAGTTATGATTAATGCTTGTCCTATTAATATGCATATACAGTTCCTATACCTTAAAAAATAGGGCATTTGGGGGAGTTTTGAATATCAAGAATACAAAGAGACACACAAATGATTATGTTTCCAGTAAATTAACTTGGTAAGGTGATTCAGAGGCCGAAGTATGTGACCTCCCCAAAGGTTACTATTCTGTGGCCCATGCACATATCTCAGGAAAAGTAAATGCATACTTCTAAAAAGGTAACCATTTCTTTCATGAGTATAACCACAATCATTCCTTCTTTGTGATGAGATTCATGCTTGGACAGTGTTTCAGTACACCTGACCCAATTGAAAAAAAAAAAATAGATGAATGCTGTCCGTACAAACACATTAAAGTAGCTGTGGTCATATGCAGCCTTAACTTCTCAATGTGGTTAATTTACTCACAAATATTCCCTCACAAACACGTTGATCAAATCTCAGGAAGCCACAAGGGCTCATTACAATTGGATTACGTGTTCAAGCTAAACAAATATCAAAGCATTTGTGCTTTGCTTCATTGTTTATGTGTATATGTGTTGTGTCTATGATTAGAAGTAGCGGTCTTAACACTGAAGCAGACAGTACAAATTGGGAGTCAAACACATGCACAAACTATAGGAAGGTGTCAAATAATCACTGTGAGCACGGCTGGTTGGGGAACAACTTGAACAGCAACACTAACAATTTCAAGAATGTCTTTGGTCCACACACCAAATCAATAGTTGCTGTATGTAATGCTCACGCCACCTGCAGTGTGGCACGTCAGAGTGACTCTAGTGTCTCAATAACCAATGCAAATCTAGCTGACCAAAATCAACTTGGCCACAAGTTCTATCCTGATCATATCTGGATTTTTATCAACAGATGGAGTTTGCCCAGTCGTCATGGAAATACAGATGTTTTAATATCAATATTAACTTATGAGTCAGCATGGATGAGGAGTTTTTATTAACTTTAGTTAAGAATGAACTTTCACACTCATTTGGTTTTATAGTTCCACTCTCATGTATCACAGTCATACTGCTTTGACACAAAACCTCAGACAGATGTGAAATACCTGTTAAATGCATTTTATAATACTGTAGGATTTCCCAAACAATTCACTGATGGTACCATTGAATTATGGGTCTTTATTTGGTCTCATGTTAGCATGTGACAAAATAGCAGAAGTTTAGCAAACTTGATTGTTTACATGATAGACTACAATGACATTGGCAAGCAAGGCCCAGGCCTCCATAATAACTAGGTCATCTTACACCACAAGCTATAGCCTTCTTCTGGGCGGAGACCACAGACAGTAAATGTAGGTACAGCAGTTACTGAATATTTAAAAAGGCATAGAGATGAAGCAATAAATGACAAAGTAAAGCTGGCGTGGCCAGGCATTAATAACTAATGGGTACCAGTGAGTTATAGGCTGCTGCCGTTGTAATGAAAGTGTCATTGCAAATCAGCAGTTGTCCGAGGTTATTATTATTTATGCATAATTGATGCCGGAACCACAAGAAACATGTCTCACCCAACAAATCCCAACACCTTGGGAGCAAAGACGGTGGAGTCAACAGAAGTAAAGGTCACAGAGGAGAATATGCCCCTGGGCTGAGATTTACATTGTGAAGGGAGGGCAAGGGGAGGCTTGCATTGTATAACCATACACACATCTGTATACAGAAGGTTACAACTAACATGAGACAGCTGATCCTCTACTGCTCCATACAGTGGATACTGCCAGGTCATGGTATGATGCTATCATGTTTAAAATAGATGCCTACATTGAGTCAAAACAAGGATTTAATTAGGCGCCTCTAATTGAACATTCCTTGAGCATTAGTTAAATGATAGCCTTTTCTTAGTACATTAAAGTTAAGCTACTTTTAGTTATCTTCTCCATAAGAGTCAACTGTAATTCATTCATTTCACTTCATACTTGCCAGACAGTATGCACCATAACTGTAATAAGTTGTTTTCTGATGAAACTTTTGGACTTCTCCAAATCTTCTGTTATGCCGACATTCAATATCCAACATTCAATATTCCTAATTTGAATACAATATTTGGAATTTCAAAGGTATCTGAAATATATGTTTAAAGTTATTATAACTTATATTCATATTTTAGAGATGTCTCAAAAAAATGAATTGTGCCTATAGGGATATTGTAGGTCAGGGGTATTCAATTAAAAGTCACCGAGGTCCATTTCAAGAGAATTTCCTCACAGATCCGGAACATGACAATAATGTCTAACACTTGTTGACGTGTCATCTTCAAAGACTTCACAAAGAACAGCTGGACAGCTCTGAGGTAGGCCACGGAAAAACCATTGCTGTGTGTCCGATGTAGGATGATGGGGTAAGATACTCTCACCAAACTCCTGTCGTATAAACCATGCAGCATATCTGACCTATAACTTTGGATTCAGAATAGACTTTGACTGCTACCACCTTTGGCTCAGTATGTTTGGTGCCACCATAATAATTTAAGGATTACCAAATCCCTCCTTGAATATCAAATTGTTAAGAGAGTTAAGTACAGTAAAACTTAGAGAGCTTTGCTTATAGGAGTGATATTTTGAAATATAGTATTTATAATCATACAGTTGTAAAATAATTAACGAACTATATAACATTTTTGGATTCACTCTTATTTCCTACATTGGGACAGTGTTTTTATGCTCTCATTCACCCACTCTTTGTGCTTTCCCTCCTCACAGGTTTCTATGGATCATGGTTATATCTGGACCCTGGTCTTGCCTCCTGCCGTGGTACTGTCATATGCATTGAATGTGTTGTAACTCTGTAAATGTTGTTCATTCTGTACACATGACATCTATTGCACTTCTGTCAATCCTGGGAGAAGGATGCCTCCTCTGTTGCTCTCCCTAAGATCTCTTCCTCTTTTCTCCCCATTAAAGGTATTTCTGGGGGGAGTTTTTCCTGTTCCCGATGTGAGGCTCCTGGGACAGAGGATGTCGTATGTGTACAGATTGTAAAGCCCTCTGAGGCAAATTTGTGATTTGTGATTTTTGTCTATACAAAAATAAATTGAATTGAATTGAACCTGCCCCCACTGTTTTCAACAACTCCACAGAAGACACCTGGACAGCTCTGAGGCAGGCCGCGGCAAAACCACTGCTCATAGGGTCTGCAGACCGTCAGATTTCATTCTGAAGACGTAGCATGGCGCTTATTTCTTATAAAGATATTTTCATTTATTTCATTTAGATATTTCATTTTATTTTATTTGCCCTGGGGGCTTCCTGGGGGGCTCCCAACCCATCTTAGTTATGCTGGGATGGTGAACTTCTGTTGACGTGAAGGTCTATGTAGGTTGTTGTTGGGCCTATATCAAATTGACATCCAGAATTGGGCCAATCTTATGACCCTGGTATAATAATTGAGGAATTTACAAGCAGTGGTTGGAAAAGAGGGGAATTTCAGTCGTCATTTAATAAGTAATACATTTAGTTCCACCGCCTGTATTATATCATTAGCATAGTTTGTTATTATATTATTGGACATTCTCATTTACTGCTTTATGAAAAACAGTTCTTCAAGTTCCGACCCCTGAATTCAACCTCAGCTGTAAGTTATTGAGATATTAGTGGACAAATAGACTTTTAATCATGCACAATATCCATCAATTTGTCATAAATCTCGACTCAACCAATGTTGCATTCATAGTAGCTAGGAATTTTGAGACTTTCAAATCAAAGTATTAACTATGAACAAAAAACGATTAAAGTCACAGGTGATGTAACCTTACATTTTAGATTACCATATAACACTTAAACGATCCTCTATAGCTACAGTAACAACTCGTTTGATAAAAGGTTCCAGCCTACGCTATGCTGCGATGCCTTGATTTAAGAACAATCTTGTCTTTCTCTAGATGTTACCGAATGCCTCATGTCTCTGGCTTGTGCGCGTCATCGGGCAGAGCCCAATGAAAACGCGCAACGACTCCTTGACGGATGACGTACCAGGAAATGTATATAGCTTCCAAAAGCAACCGACTTTTTAGCTTGTATTTCTCCTCTTTTAGCTAATTTTACCGGTCGAAGTCATGCAAACGTGGAGTCTCGTGTCAATTTGTGTGTTGCTCGGCGTTGTTGTGAGATGGGGCGTTTCCTTAAATTCATATTCAGGTAGGAAGAGTGTGGAGTTTAACGTTAACATACTGCACCATTCAGAGAAGTCACAACAGTCTTCTTTGCCACACCACTGTTTATTTCAGTGTAGCTCATTTCATTTGTCATAGAATACTGCCAGAAAGTTGTTTTTCACCTATCATAGTGTTGCTGTTAGCGGTTAGCATCTACATGGCTGGCCAGTCAGTCGTGTTTGTGTGTGTGTGTGTGTGTGTGTGTGTGTGTGTGTGTGTATGTATGTGTGTGTGTGTGTGTGTGTGTGTGTGTATGTGTGTGTGGTTAAGCGCTGTCAATCATTGGTGTAGTTTCCCATTCATCAGACTGAATGATTTCTCTCCAGGGGCGGGGAAACCTCCCATGTTTGGCGACTATGAAGCTCAAAGGCACTGGCAAGAAGTGACCTACAACCTCCCTCTCCAGGAATGGTCAGTCTGAAGTTTGTTTACTCAGTGGAGCAAGTTTGAGAAAACCGAGCTCGTTCAGCCACCTGGAAAGAGTATGAGCTCTTTTTGACACTTTGACAGTGACTGGAAATAATTGTAATGATGGGACTGAAAACACACTCATGTAAATCTGCTGTGGGATAACGAAAAGATCCCCAAAAAACACCCAAAAAGTAACAAAATTAAAGCTGAAACTGCATGTATATAACAGTAAAGTGTGCACCATGCACCATAACAACATTAAAGGGATCAATAACCTTACATCAATGGCTGCACCCTCCATTGTCCTCCCTCCTATTTGTCTGACACTTCCACAGTTTCAGATATAAATAAACATGTTTTTATACTCATTCAGGTACTTCAACAATACTGAGAATGACTTGAACTACTGGGGTCTTGACTACCCGCCTCTGACTGCCTACCACAGTCTGATCTGTGCATACGTGTAAGTCATTTTTGTTATTTAGAGAGTATGTAATAAAGGACATCTCTGCTGCAGTGCATGAATGTTAAAAGAGTTTCCATATGATGTTAGTTTCTACTTCTGTATTCTATTCTACTGTCTATACAAAAGCTTGCATGTAATTTTAGGCTTTATTTTTTAGGATGCTATAATTTCTATACTATGAGTTTGTTATACTATACCTATATATTCCTGCAGAGCCAAGTGGATAAACCCTGAATGGGTGGAGCTTCACAAATCCAGAGGTTATGAAAGTCCAACGCACAAGTTATTCATGAGAGCTACAGGTACAGTAACCAGGATCTACCTCAACCTAAAGACTAATTTACTTACTTCAGGGTTCCTATGCAGCATGGAAGGGGATGGAATTAGATTTTTAGTCATTTCCAGGTCTGTATGAGTTTAGAAAAAAAAAAAAAAAAGAGTATGGAAAATGATTGGTGTGTACACATTATAGCCCCATATTCAGTTTTCTACAATATAAAAATCTGAATAAAAAAAAAAAAAAAGTATCACAAAAGCAGAGTGCTTTTCATGGCAGCGCGGCAGCCAGCGCAGCCAAAATGTTCACCACTGTGTGAGAAAGTACGGGCCAGAGTGTGCTTAATGACTGAGAAATGTAAGGCCAGAACGCACACTCCTCCGCGGAAAAATCTCCTGAAAGGTTTGGATTGTGAAATGGAAAATGTGTTGGAACCCTGTTACTTATAATATAATATGGTTCTTTGTTTTCTTTCAGTCCTGGTGGCAGATTTGATGATATTCATCCCAGCTGTGGTGTTATACTGTTTGTATCTGACCGATGGATCCTTTAAAAAGAAGGTAACACACTTGCCTAACATGACATCTAATTGTTTTTTCAGCTAAAGACCCAAACGAGCCACATTTTGCTCTTAGTGTGGGGAGCGCACCCTTATTAAAACGGATTACAGTGCTGCTCATCCAAATTGAGGAATTATAAAGTCATTATTGCAATAAAATATGATGCCATTACATTTTCCAGGAAGTTATGAATACATTTACAGTACAATCAATTAAGAGGGATCTTTGTCAAATTGTTTGATTGTGTCTTAAATGATCAAACAGTTATTACAAGATTGGTAACTACAACAGACATATACCAGCTTTGTCTGTAAACAGGCAGCACTCGAACAGTATCCCAGCATGCATTGCCTTTTGTTGAGTGCACAGTGGGACAGGCACTTTGAATAACAGAACAGCTTACTTTATTTTGATTTGTCACGCAATAAAGTCTGCACATGTTATCAGATGATTCAAACTTGTGAAACATAACATTTAATGCATCATCGTATAGTTTTAACTGGACTGCAGTTAGATTTTAGTTACGTTTACCTTCTAACAGCTAATAAATGCTCTTTTTCTCCAGGTGTCCACTGTGTTCTGCTTCCTTCTTTACCCCGGCCTAATTCTCATTGACTACGGACATTTCCAGTATCCTTTATGTACAAGTTCGTTAATACCATTCATTCAGTGTAATATGAGATATCATTATTATTTGCTTTGATGACTTCCTGTGAAATATTGACCTTCAAAGTTGAAAAGCTTGGCTTTAAAATCCTAGTAGTAGTAGTAGTAGTAGTAGTAGTAATTTTCTCATTGTTTTGTAGCTCTTTATGTTGTATTGATTGACAATGTAATATGTTTTTTTAATGATTCAAAATATTTCGAGCAACTTGAAAACTGGAATTGTATTATTTTAGATGTGTACCACCAAATGAGTGTCTTCTGAATGGCAATATAAAGCTAATATTTGGACATTTTGCCCCACAGCTACATTAGACAAGATTGCTTACAACTTAAATTATATTGAAAAACAATATGATATCCATATTATATCTTATGTTATAAGATATTAAATGTGCTGTTTTCTTTCATAGAATCACTCCTTTATTTGAGATTAAATGGAAAGAAATATATATTGGGGTACAATTTATTTTGGGGTATAGATATATTATTTCATGTCTGCAGTGTCCTGTCATATCATGATCCAATTATAAAACAATTAGAAAAAGATACAAACGCAACAATAAAAGAGTTGATGAGTAAACTGAGCAACTGAACTGACCCAGGATCAGCTGCTGCACACTGAGCTGTTTCCTTCCACTTGTCCCGTTTACCACAACACTGACCTTAACCCAATCAGGTACAATGGAGTGAGTCTGGGCTTTGCCCTGTGGGGGGCTCTGGGTCTGGGTCTGGGCTGGGATGCGTTGGGCTCCGTGGCCTTTTGTCTGGCTCTCAACTACAAACAGATGGAGCTATACCACGCTCTGCCCTTCTTCTGCTACCTGCTGGGGAAGAGTGTCAAACTGGGCCTGATGGGGCGAGGGTGAGTCTGTTTGTTTGTGTCTTGTGTTTTATCATTCACTGCTATCACTTGAAGTGGCAGAAACTGCATGTTTCAACCACGTCTCTTTGACTTTTACCTTTTTTTTGTTGTCTCGCTGCCAACTGGTTTTCGCACCCTCTTGATTGTGATTGTTATCATGAAATCAGCATTGTCTTTTTCTTTTTAGATTATATAAGATGCTCCACAATCTTTCCATGTGCGCTTGTAACTGCAGAAGTAAAAGTTCAAGCCACAGTTCACTGACAATAAAGTGTGACCGAAGAATGAATCATGTGAGAACTGCCAGGAAAGAAACAAGGAGGAGTGCAGCAAAACGGATTTGTCATTTTCATCTACTGCCTTCTTGAAAGAAGAGAAAGTAGAATACAGTCAAACGTCAATGTATAAAATACTCAATTAGTTAAGATCACCACTTATGTCTCAATAAAGCAACCGCTAGTATAGAGGGTTATTTTTGTGTCTTGAGAAGGTGTAATTATTCAACTATGTCATTGTTTCCTTATCTTGTTTTTGTCACTCCGCAAGTGCGAGGTGAGTGCTCAGAGCAGATACGTAATGTCCGTCTATAAGCGAGCCGTGTCCTCAGGAGAGCCGCAGAATGACTGAGGTAATCAGATTGGATGCTGTTACCAGTGTGTCCAGGGTCTGTTTATCTAGTAACAATGTACCAAGGGCATTTAGTAGCAAATGGAGAGCGGGATTAGAAGGGCCGGGGAGAGATATGTCCAGATGACGCTCCCGCCATGCCCAAACTTCTCAGCTATGCTGCGTGTGCAACTTAACCAGCAGCTTCACAGTTACAGCTGACGAGATAGCCTGACCCACACTGAAGACTTTCAGCTGATGCGTGGCTTTCACTGCATTCCTCAGCACGAGGGTCAAGTCCCAAATTTAGGACTTGCAGACAGAAATGTAGACATTTCTTTTTTAAGTATACGAAGATAAACTCAATGGCTCATGTCAATGTTTGTATTTTTTATTACATTGACGTATTTATTTCTTCATTATAGATGGCATATCTGTACCTCCTGCACTTTGTGACCCTCTTCATGTAGGCTCTTCCTGTTGGTGAGAATTGCTTCGGCGGTGTTGGTGACTTTTGCCCTCTGCTGGCTGCCCTTCCTGTCTGACCCCGGTCACGCCATGCAGGTGGTCAGGAGGATCTTTCCCGTGGCTCGCGGCCTGTTTGAGGTACAGTAGAGTTTCTGGAATGAAAGGTCGGCCTGAGATCCACGTCTGAGAAGCTCGATCTTTTCTTTGAGACTCTTAGTCTTATCCATGCAAGCATGTAAGAATAGCTACTCACAATCCCCATGTGTCATTTAAAGAAACAAGAGGAAGAAGATAATATCTCCTGATAGATCAGTACAACTCTATATATAGGCTACCTGATAGTATGGCTCGGAGATCAGATGATTCATACGGGTCACATGCAAATTTACTGTGTCAGTTTTCGTTGAAGCCTTACTTGCCCTTGAGGTGGTGCAGATGTTTAACCTCCTCTTCATCGTATGCATAACAATGTGTATCCCAGGGAAATGTAAGATAATCATGAATAAATGGGACTGTAGTTATAGTAATCAAATGTCCTAAGATTCCAAAATACCATCAAAAGCATAAAAAAGTCAGTAAACATGTGGGGTTTTTGTTTGGCTTCCAAGATAGAATATATGTGCTCCCATCTTTTGTTATTTGTGAGCCAACAGAGATGCTCCTACTGTATGAGTGGGTTTAACCTAGAGCCTGGTGCTGTGTTGCTATCAATAACTATATGTGCTTGATGTTGGGTTGTGGCTGCTCTTTAGGCATACAAGACTGCAGGACATTTGCTAACTAAATACAATGCACAGAAGTCAGTGCTTTTATTCATACATCGAAGTAAGCGACACATAAATGATTAGAGGGGGAGGAGGGTCCAAAAAGGTCAAGGGTTGTGTTTTTCTTTTCCCCTCCTGGAGAGCAGATGAGTTTCTTTTACTTTCACTCACTCTGTGGTTGTAATAACGGTTTGTTTATCAACTCTTTTATTTGTAAATGGCTGTATTGGAACCATTTGGTTATGTTTTCCATAAATATATTATTTGGAGATATTGGGTTTAGGCTATTACATGTTTGTTTTGAAAGACAAAATGACCAGTGCTAGAGATTTAGCCCCCCCCCTTTCATTCCCAATCAGTTCACACAGTCCTTTAGAGCTTACTTTCAGCTCTGGTCTCCTGATATGACCGTGTCTCACAATTTTTGAACTTTCAATCAATCAGTTTGTGATGAATTGGCTCCTTTTGATATCAGTGTATTGCTTAAGTAACAGTGTGAATTAAATGCCTGTGAGGTGGTATCTACGGGCTTCAAGTCAACATAATATCTGTTGAAAGGTGGTGTTGTTTCAAGACGTAACACAGTGATCATTCTAAATTGTAACCCTGTTAAAGAGAGAAAGGCTGTTTGATATTATGGGATGTCTGTTTTCTAGGAAGTGACATTTCTCTAAGAAGTTGTAGTCCTTTTTTAAATTTGAACAGTTTACAGCACAGGGCTTTGACCAGTGAATGAAAGTCAAACACAACCAGTGTGGCACTCCTCGTGCCGTACACACGGCTCCATTTACTCTCAGCGCGCTGAACTCCCTCCACCCGGCACTGCTTAGCCGGTGGGAAATGGATACCCTGCAGGATCAAAGAAAACAGAGGAATAAAATGGTGAAAGGTCAGGAGATCAGTTTCACTCTATCTCTGGGAGGTGTTGGGGGGTTCGAGACGTACAGTAGGAGGATATAGATAAATCTAAATAATTTATGGCCTGGCTGTTTTCAGCACTTCATAGCAGAGCCATGTTCTAGCCTTATGGACTGAAGAGTGGGGCAAACGCTACATTTTAATAGCGTATCGGAGCACGTCCGACAACTGTTGCCCGATGCCGACTTTATCTTTGGAAAGCATATAAGTATGATAGACTGCTTCAGAGCACGCACACGTATGCTGTGGTCAATCAGTCGTTGCCTCTTAGAGAAAGGGAATATGATATTAATTCAAAAAAAGAAAGCGATTGTGAACAGCGAAAGACTTCAGCTGGCCGTGTTAAGAGCTGTCATGGCAGGAGCGGTGGTAAAGTAACGGTGTGTATTTCTGTGCTTGCATGTGTGACTGACAGCTCAGAGGCCAAAGTTTGCAGCTCTCATTTCTGAAAGCCCGTATCCCTCCTCTTGTCCCGGGTCCCCGAGGTGGCACCCACCGCAAGGTGTCACGGATGTGAGAAGTAATTGAAAATTCTACCAGGGGAGCAGATGGCAGCATGCGCTGTGGCAGTATTTGTTCAACGAAATGATGCAAACATAATACACAGGGTGTGAGAGACACTATACTCCCCTGTGACGACAGCACGAGAGGCTGCCGAGTCGAGTCGTCCCGGACTAATTGTGAAATTGTGCACGTAAGCAGAAGCTTTGGACAAGGGGTGAGGTGGGGAAGAGGTGGGCTGCTGACTGCTGGCTGTGGCTGCTTCAGGGCGGGAGCAGTTGTAAGTTTACCCACTGAGCTGCATTCTGGCGTCTCACGTTGCTGCCTGCTCACAAAAAATGGCACCAAATGCTTCTCCCTGTGAAATTCCAGGCCAGCTTATAGGTGAAGGAGCCGCACTGCTCCCCCCACCGTTCATGTGTTGCCCTCAGGCGGCGTTCAGGAACATTCCCGCGGCGGTTATTTGGAGCGGGGAGGCAAAGAGGAAAGAGACAGGGATGGGGCTGAGACAACACAACGCTGGACGGCCCAGTGCTGCTGACCGGGCGGCCTTCAGATCCACACAGCTGTGCTGTGAGCAGCTGTAGCACAGAGGAGGGAGGGAGGAGGCCAGAAATAGTTTCTCCTAGACAGGGCCTTGCACTCAAACCATTCACAGTAGAATCATAAAGCCGATCTACGCACGCCGTCTCTGTGACGTGTGATATCATGGTGAACAGTGGTGGTCTGGGCCTCCATATCATCTGATCCCTGCACAACTGCTGAAGCACTTAAATCAACTGAATCTCACAGCAACGCCCTCCTCATCTCTTATAAACCACAAGAAGGCTGTAACGTGTCTTCCATATTCAGATCTGATTTACAAACAAGATAGCAGAGCAAAAAAAGCCAAATCATCTCTGTATTCAGTTTCCCAAATGTGATGCTTTTCTGCTTTTCTTTGTTGTACATCTTTGTAGATTGAATCTGTAGGTTTGGACTATTGGTCAGACAAAACAAGTCATTTAGAGACTTCACTGTGGGAATAATTGGCTCATTTTTGATAAATAAAATTGTTAGTTGCAGCCCTTGTTTTCAGCAAATTACTGTAGTCAAATGGTTTAAAATACATGTAATAAATGAAATGACATAGAGGCTTGTCGAACATATTGACATGTATAGTATTTCCCGGTAGTGCTCTGTGGTTGGTTCCTGTCTGCTGGTTATGCAGAAACTACTCTGGTTTGACACTTGACCTTGGGTCGCCAAGTTTGCAAATAAGTCCCGTGCTCTATCTGACAGGGGAGTCAATTTATGACGGAGGGTTACGTACAAATGTCCCTCTGGAATGCTCCGGGGAATGTTTTTTTATTGCACTTTCAATGGGGAAATAATTATTTTCAGCAATGCCACTTATGTACTTTCTCTTCAAATGGAACGCAGAGTATTTTTTTTTTGTACACAGGCATCAAGACTTGAAAAAAATGTTTTGACATCATTTCTCATTTAACCAAGTGGCGTGTGTGTGTGTGTGTGTGTGTGTGTGTGTGTGTGTGTGTGTGTGTGTGTGTGTGTGTGTGTGTGTGTGTGTGTGTGTGTGTGTGTGTGTGTGTGTGTGTGTGTGTGTGTGTGTGTGTGCGCGCGCGCGCGCGCGCGCACGCGCGCGCGTGTGTGTGTGTGTGAGAACAGGATAAGGTGGCCAACACGTGGTGCTGCTTGAACATCCTGATAAAGATCAGATCCATTCTGTCCAATGACTCCCAGATGTACCTCAGGTAATCGATCTAACAGGGTTTAGAACGTTGTTCTCCATCTTTCCTCCTCTCTTTTGCTTTATGGTTTTGTGTCTATTCTTCCCCTGCCTCTTGTTTTTGCTCCTTTTTAATTTTCTGGGAAAGCAGTGGTCGCCCAAGGGAATGAAAACCGTGATCCAGCCGGGTGCAAATTAAATCATTCCTTAACAAAACATCTTGTGAGGAACTTCTGAACATGAAGTCACAGCTGCCTTTGAAATGTGGTGACAAGAGGAGATAGAAACATGTTTTTTAAACATATATAGAAGCAGAGTAAATCAACCTGATTTCCTTTAAAATAAATGTTTATGGATTATGTGCTTTATCAGATGATAAAGAGACAAATTAACCATACTATCGGGGGAGACGACGTTGTAAACACTGACCGTCACGACAGTCAACTGGATTTTCTCTGCCCACTACCCCTCAGAGCCTCCCATGAAGTGTTCGGATAAGTTATTTTGCCTAAAAGCTGAGAGCCTGTCCGCTCCTGATGAGAAAACAGTTGTGTCATGGTGGAGCCTGCTTAAATAACCCGACACGCTAAATTTAGGAGTCCTATGTTCGCAGCATGGACACGTTTCTTCCAGACTGCTAAGTCCGGGGATCAAGTTGGACTTCTTTGACTGTAGCGCATTTCAAACAAATGAAAAACACTCTTGTCTTTTTGGCACGGGGAGCGGATTGGCTAAATGCTCTGGTGTGAGCATACTGTGTACATAGAATGAATCAGCTGTGAAAAGTGATCCATGTCCTTCCGGACCACAAAACCCTGCCCTAAACATAACACACACACACACATAACACACTCGCTGTCATACCCACTAAATACCCACTTACTGGTCCCGCACTGCTATCTATGGACCGCTATCACTATCTCTGTCAATCTACAACGATCATTATCTCTGTCCATCTGTCTGTGTCGTAGTACGAACACATTGTTGCCCTCACGCCTTGAACTAACTCGCTGCTCCACCTCTCAGCACATTCACATTCACACTGACACATAGTCACTCTCTTCCGGTGCCTCCACCCCCAGCAGGTGACAATTGAAGGGTTAAACTAAGGCCTGTAACCCTCAGAAGGGGCCAGTATTTGGTCATTTCCCACATAGCAGAGGTCTTAGTTTGCGGAGCAGGCGGTGTCTAAAAAACCCCCCAAAACACAGCAAGATGAATCCATTGGATCCATGATGGATTTTGGTTTGACCTTTTGTTTTGCCTGTTACATCAAAGTCAGATTATCTAGTGCCACTGACTGAAAAGGAATGTTATGTTTTGTCATTACTTGACCTGTCTTCTGCTTTATCATTCTTTTTCCTGCTGCAGTATCTTCATCTCTCACTGAGGATTTCTATGCATTTAAGTATGCTGATGTGAGATGACCTTAATTCTTGTTTTGCGTTGTTTTTCAGCTTGGCCTGCACTCTCCTGGCAGTCCTACCATCCAGCCTCAGACTATTGACGAAGCCCACCTTCTGGCAGTTTAAACTGGCCTTGGTTAGTAGCATCTAACTGATGTCAAAGCATTTCTTTTCACCAATCACTCAAATATCTGTAATTCAATCATTTTAATCTGAGAACTTTCTGCATTTCATGTCTAAAATAATCTAAAATAAGTACAATGTGAACATTATTGATGCGTCCATTCATACATCATCATTTTGCCTTCCCTGCCTTTATTAAAAAGTATGTTATCCAGTATTATTGTTCAACAGTGGTTGTTCTCACTTTTAGGCAAACTCATCTCTGGCGTTTTTCCTCTTCTCCTATCAAGTCCACGAGAAGTCCATCCTCTTGGTTGCCTTGTAAGTACAGAGGTAATACTTCTCAGGTTTTTCTTCTCACTTGGTGAATTCTCGACATTAGTGATGTGACATCAAAGTCACTTTTTATATCTTGTAGCGATACCTCAAATATTCACGAGTATAGATTTAATTACTGCTCACAAAGGAGCCATTTGCCCGTTCCCCCACTTCAGATCGCAGTTTATGTCCTGCAGATTGTTAATGAGTTGAATATGTGCGCGCTCTGTGAAAGTGACATCATCCTCCTGCTGTGCTCCTCTCTCTGCAGGGGAACAATCTATTTAAGTACAGACTTGCTAACTGACGGCTTATTCACCTCCGTCATCATACTCTGTGCCACACAGACACACAAGTAGCCCTGCCAGCTTCCATTGTCGTGATAGGACTAAATGCAGGACTTGCAAATGTCAGCATGAAATGAAGCCTAAAATGTGATTCATTACCATTCACCTCCATATATGTATATGGAGGTGTAGGTACAAAGTGAAGCCTGGCAAAGATCTGACAGCGCGGGAATGGTTCCTAGATCTGGGCTCTTCTATTAATCTAGATTAGGGTAGATTGTTGCTTTATTAACTATTGAGTTATATCTCCCACCTGTCCGCCTCAATCAATCAGTAATGCACGTACAGGGATTAGGAAAGAATGGCAGGCAGCAGCTCTGGGCATTGTTTGCGCAGGATCAATTATTGGGCTGTAACAGGATCGCCAAAGAGCACTGGCTCTGTAATTATGGGCTCGGGGACCGGTGGAAAGTGGCCCCCTCGGAGCAGTGTACAGCTAGCGCTGGCTAGCAATGACGCAGGCAGCCAGGTTCAACTCACAGGCCTTCACTAAACCGAACGTGCTGTGAAGTCATCATCTGAGCTTCTTGGAAAAACATTTTCACGTCTTCAATGATGAATTTGAATACTTGGATTTGTATGTATACATGCCGTGGCAGTTCCAGTAAAAAGCATATAAGGATGTAAGATAATGTAAAAAAAAAAAACACTTGACTGCCTTGTGAGAGACTGCCAATAATTGATTGATGTGGGTGTCCTATCGGGTCAGTTGCTTTAATATTATACACACATGATATCAGTTCACATCCAGCTGCGACCTAACATCACTCCCTGTCTTAATGCCAAATGCTATTCAATGGTGCTTACTGCAGAGTGTGTTTAACAGTGGGTATGTCCAACTTTGATGTTTTCAAGGCCCGTCTGCCTCCTGATGAGTGACCTCCCCCTGATGGTTATTTGGTTCCTGCAGGCTTCTACATTCAGGTGAGACTGTAACTAAACACAGGTAGAAGATGGATACAGGCCTGGGTCTTATTCTTTATATCAGAGGGAATCTACTGTTGCTTTTCAGTGCATAAGCTAAATTCTTTTTGGGGGTTGGGATCCATGCTCATGAGTTAGCTTAGCATTAAGACTGGAAGAAGGGGGAAACCACAAAATCTGCCAATTAATCAGTTATTAATAAATGATATTCTATTGTTTAATCTGTCCAAAATCTAAAGTGTAAATAAGGCATGGTATGGTTGTATGCTTGGGCACAGTGACTTCCTGATAAACAATCAGACGCGAATAAGCTTTTTCCCAAAATGTTAAACTATTCCTTTAATAATGGTCCATGCAACCATCAGTAGCTTTGCACTAACCTTTGCTGAATTATTTCAGTTATCTTTTGCTATTAGTGAAGACAAAAAAAATGCAGAAAGATTGAAAGATACTGACCTGTGTGATGTCCTGGGAGCTAAGTTGACGTGCACCACATAACTGCAGCGCTTGAATGCAGCACCCCTCTTTATTTCTCACCACTGTCCACTTTTAAATGAGACACTCAAGAGATAAAAGGATCATGGATGTGGGTTGAGCTGAGGACCATGAATGGAAAAGACAAGTAGTGCTGCAAATGCTCTGTCTGACTTTCACCAGCTGTTGTTAAATTCTTCCGGCAGCACTAATTGTTGTGCGTGTGGTTTAGTATAAGGATATCTGGGGATTACACGGCATAGTCTGCATGCCTGTTGTCTAAGTGTGTGTTGTGTAGGCACAGGAGGTCCTTCTGTAGCTGCTTCTCAGTACAGTCTGACTCGGACTTTCACATTATCTGCATCCTCTACAGACTCCACTTAAAGAAATACATCTTTTGTTCGCCCCAATTGGCTGAATGGATGCTCAACCATAGCAATTTTAAGGGGACAGAATGCAGCCAGTCTGTTTTTAAATTGACAAAGTATGTATTTCCAGATTGTTAAACATTTATCTGCTGAATGGAGTTTTTTGTTTTTTTTGTTGCAGTAAAAATCTGAATGAGTCGTTTCTTTGTGAGCGGATGGGTTTTTACAAGCTGGGGTGATGTGCGATTTACTAAGAGTCAACTGTTGTTCTTGTCCGTGCCCCTCTGCTAAGATAAACTAAGATAATCTTGGCATGAATGTCAGAGCCTTCTCTCCTCAGGGGACGGACTGCTTGTGCAGGCCATGCTGGTTAGAAGCTATGTGGTTTACTGTTGCCCTTTCCTCAGCAAACATGATACTTAACATAAGAACATACTGCTGGACATATATGAATTAAATATATTTGCATAATCTGTTGTGTGTGTGTGTGTGTGTGTGTGCATATCACAGCTCCAGCTACACATTCCCTGCTTACTCAGTTCAGAGTCATTGGTCTAACATTGACATCTGCAAAAAGGCCTCATTTCTAAACATGAAATGCACTATTTGTTCTTGTTCTTGTCCCTCTGTGCAGCATGCTGCCTCTGTTTCTGAAGGACGGTCTGCTGGTGCCCTACGTTGTGACCTCGCTGGCCTTCCTCTTCTTCAGCATCTATCTACTGTCTCCACTGGAGCACTGTTCAGAGGATGAGTTGAGACTGGGAGCCTACCGCAAGCTGCTCTTCTGCCTGCCCGGACTGGACCTGGCCCGGATTGTAAGATGGAAGGTCAGTGTGTGGTCCGAGCCATCTGTATGTAGTCATTTTTAATGGCGTTGAAGCAATGGATATGTGTAACCTGCATATCTACAAAACATTCTCCTTCAGTTTGTTTTCAGATCTACCCTGGTTTTGATCTGTCGATGCCTTTTGACCAGCAAATCTTCAACTTTGTCTTTGCTATTATAATAAGTTATAATGCATGAAGAGACATACACTGCTGCCTGTATCTGACTCATAGGCCCCCCAAAAAAGCACAATTTTCACCAAAGACTGTGTCCCCAGTCTTGTTAAAGTCAAAACAATATTGTCCTCTCGGGGGGGCAATATTAACTAAGCACACATGTGATTTCGTGGTATATATCGGGTATTTTTTGTAGGTCAAGCTGCAGAGGTTGCGGTCTGCAATCCCAAGGATTTGTACAGTAGGCAGTAATTTATGTCATTGTGGTTGCAGCTCTAATTGGCTGCCAATAAAATAAAGGTCATGCAGATTACTTAATACCTATTAACACAGATAGGGGAGGCAGTATTGTAGGTCATCATCTTTTTCTTTTCCAACAACGTAAGCAGCACATAGGAGTCATTTTAAAGCCACTATGCACATAATATCGATTTGATTACAGCATCTTTTAAATTATTCTAATGCCATGAGGTTTTGTTTTTAGAGACCATCCCAGTAAAAAAAATGGTGTAATCTATGTCTTCAGCCCATTAGTCTCATTGTTAGTAGGTCAGCTGGCATTCGTTTCCCTCTACCACAGTGTCTTTTCTGACATTACCACTAGAAGTCGCCAGAATCACAAATGTTCTAACCTACACACATTCACAGACACACACACACACACACACACACACACACACACACATGGGCTTTCAGTTTAAAGCATGGTTTCCTTTTGCTTCTGGCCCGGGCTTAGTGAACAAAGTGTAGATATTGCTGCTTGGTTCAGTTAATAGTTCCTCTCTGCTCTTGTACGTGGGTGAAGGAGGATGCACAGCTGATGCATTTGTAATAAGACGGGGGCTGAATTTAAGATCCCAGGTGGCCTGTACTTTGAAAGAGGCACAAGACCTAAATTGCAATCGTGTGAGGAGATCTACCCAACTGTATAAATAAATATCATGTGCCGCTGTAAGTTGTGTAAGCTGTCCGGGGATGAAAGCTGCTGCCAGGCGAAGAATTATTTATCACTTATTTAAGTTTCCACAGCGTCTGAAGTGGCTGCACCGCCAGCCCCTTAGCGACAGGGGCTCCGGTAGGGTGTCAGAGATTAAGAGAAAGTGTCTTTTTATAGCGCGCGTCATTAACACAGGTTTGCCTAGATATATTTATTTACACAAGCAGCGTAAATAGCGAGCCCCGATGCCGACGATAAGGTTTCATGGGTTTAGGGTGGCAGGGCGGGTGTGGACCCGAGGTGTTTCCTGCATCTTACTTGCCAACTTATCTCGAGCTCATAAAGCCCAAATAGACACGTGAATGAGCTCACCGGCAGTTCTCTTTGCAACTCTGTAAAAAAGTAGTTTTGTCGGCCTTAATTCAAATCTGCTATTCGGCGGTATGATACTTTATAGCAACTCTCAAATGGACAATTTGATGTAAGTCATCCAGGGATAAATAGGCAATGTCATTTGAGAGCTCTGTCATTATAATTGCACTTAAAATTGAAGGGAAAGCTAATAGTTTGTTCTTAGCCTAAGGCGACCGGTCATTTTCATTGTTTTTTACGAGGAACAGTTTCTGGTTTGGAATATTAATTCAGTCATCACAAAATAAGCGATTCTGCAAAGAGTTGTCTACGTTAAAGGGGAATCTCTGCAATGTACAGAGGCTGAGATATCCTAAATGTTAGTCCCTAAAGGTCAAACTTAAAGAATGCTGTTTGCTTGACATAATGCAACTTGTATTACCTCCACATCTTTTAAAATCATATATATATATATATATGTATATATATATATAAGTCAACATCTTTTTTGTCAAGCTAATGTTTAGTCTCTCTAAAGTAGCACCTGACCACAGCTATTTCCCCTCATTCCGGGTTTGTGAAGTCTTTGACTGTTTCATTATGAACTCGCACTATCTGATCTCGAGTCCCTGTGCTCATTTGAATCGGTTGATAACCACTCCGTCCATCTGTGTTACAGTTCTACATCAGCGTCGCGGCCATGGCTGGTCTGAGCGTCGTGACTGTCGCTCTGGTTCCTCCACCACATCTACCCGACTTGTTTCCTGTGTTGGTGTCTTCTACTGCTTTCGCGCACTTCTTGGGAACATTTATATATTTCAATATTGTCCAGTTCAGCGAGCCACCTAGCAGAAAGAGCCAGAAGAAGAACAACTGATGGAGTCAGTGATATGCACAGCACATGTTTTTTTTGGCTCATGTTGCTTTAGGGAAGCCAGTGTTACACCGCGGGTTACGTCTGCTCTTAATGTGCATAAAGGCTTTCACTCGGGCCATTGTATCCCCAATGCAAATAATCAAAAGGATTTTCAAGAACAAACGACAGATGTTTGATGGTTCTGAGATTGATCTGTTTGCTCTTCCTGCATTATAGTAAATTGAACATCTTTGGTTTTAGGCTGTTGCTCAAAACGAGATTTTTTTTTACATCACCTTTTGCTCCCAGAAATTAAAATTGACATTTTTACTGACCAAATGATTATTGACCAAATGTTTAGCCAAGAAGATAATCTGCAGATTAATCGTTAAGGAAAATAATCATTAGATACAGCCCTACATAAATGCTTCTTAAAGGGATATTGTGCCCCGAAAAATCACTAGTGTGCAGAATGGCATCTCCGAGGACATAAAAAAACGAACAGATGGACCAAATAAATTCAGGAAATCAGTCTCCTCTTTTACCATATCTAAATTGGAATTTTTGCTTGGATCAATGAAACTTAACTCTTCAAACCACAGTATTGCTGGCTAATCAAACAATCACAAGTAGACAAGCGGTGTGCAGCCTTCACATAGATAGCTCTGTGTCTGTATGCTAAAGCTACAGGGGGCGGCCACAATAATAACAACACCTGTTGAAAGGTTTAGTTATGGTTAAGACCACGAGGAGAGGTGTTGATTACATTTTGTGGTTACTTTTAAAGCCATAGATTGTGTTAGTGCTAGACTTAATGATATTGTAGGGTGTTCCTGTTATTTTGTCCACCCTCAGTACCTACTCTTTGTGTTGTGTGATTAAAACGCATACCGGATGGGACTGGTCCCAGGTCTAGCGTTAACTGTTGATCATAATTCATGAGAACTTTTTTTTTTTACGGTTTTCTACTGTATATATTTTTTAATCCAGCATTGAAGTTCTTTTGTACAAACCTCGTTTTTGTGAAAATAAATAAAAATCCTCAATGACTTGAAAGTGAACACCAGTTTAATTGCCACATTGTTAAAATGATTTAATTTTGAGCAGCTTCATATAAACTGTCTACATTTACCAAGTAGTCCGCTAAATCACCCCTAACAGTCTGGCAGAGACAGAGCCAATAATTGGACAGAAATTATATCTTTCAAAGCTTTTACTCAACATCATTAAATATTCATTACAAGTCCTAGATACTACAAGGGCCCTGCACAAAAGACCTGTTCATTTAAAACAAAACCAGCGACGGGACAGGCCTTAAAAAGAGATGATGGAAGGTGACATATCTGAACATAATGCTATAAAGTTGAAATACCACAGAAAAAAAGGTACAAGCAATTTCTTTCTCCAATCTCTGAGCGAGTTAATGACAGGCATAAAAAAATCCATTACAACTATAAATGTTATCAGGTCAGTGAGGGTTGCCTGTGCATCTGAGGCTCCAGGCCGGTAGCCAGTAATGAGACACGGGGACAAATAGGAGCCCAAGATCTGAGTTAACTGTTACTACAATAGGACATGAACACAAGGGGCCGATTAGAGGTGGTGCAAAGGCGTTGGTCTGCCCTTCTATTACATGCGTTTCTATAAAGTCATGCCAGTTCATTTAGAAAGATGTGCGGAAAATGGGAATTTACCTCCAACCTCTGAAAAGGGGAAAAAGGGAAAGAAAAATCAATAATATTAGTAGTAAGTTAGTAGTATAATACAGGGAAACGACTAATACATCTGGTGTAAATTAAATCAATACATTCAAAACAATAACTTCTGGTCTACCTTTTTCAGATTAAATAGTGCTACAACGATTAGATGAATAATCCACTTAAAGAAAATGACAACTGGGCAACTCATCTGCCGAGGAAGATCATTCGATACGATCAAAAGCTGCAAATATCAACAACCATTTGAATAATCAATTTAAGAGAATTATGAAGTAAAAAGCTTCTCAAATGTGATGGTTTTCTGCCTCTTTGTGAATTCATGTCATTGAAATGTTAATATGTTTGGGAATTGTCTGTTGGTTGGACAGAAATGGTAATTTGAAGTCATCATATTGGAAACTTGTATTGGTTATTTTTCTGAAATTGAAAAATACTGAACGATGAATCGCTAATGGAAATTATTTTTCATTAGTATTGAAAAATACTGTACATAATGTATAAACCAGATACTCACAGGTAATACGCTGCAGTATGTGACGGCACACTCCCAGCCACCGAACCGTATTATTAAAGCTACAAAATATAACACTTATCGAAGCAAGCTGCCTTGTCCGGCTGCGTTTACGCTGCTCTGTTGTAACTCTTATGAGACAGATTGGAAACTCATGTATAAAAGTGTCTCATTCAGCAATTTCAGCCTGATAAAATATCCAGTTCATCTTTTTCATTGTCAAGTCACGGTGAAAGCAAGTCTCCCGTCACCACCTCGCCTCTGCCTGAGGAGGATGCATGTCACCAGTTTCTGTTCGTCTAACGCTGAGACAAGACTCAGGCACAGGGAGTAGTGACCGTACCCTCACAGCTAAAACTCTGTGCTGATGGGAGATGAAGAAAATCTCCATAAGGGACCCCAGATTACTACTACACATTACGAGAAGCAAGAAGAAGAGCAAACAGTTCTCAACCTATAGAGGAAACCGTATCGGTAAGAGGCTCTTTGTGATGCATCGGTGGAGGCAAGCAGCACGGATCTAACTACCAATCTCCGGAGGGGCCAGTATCAAAACATTAGTTTTGTTTATGAGCGTGCTGGCTTTGTCCTTCACGTGGCCTCTAAGGGTGATAAAGTGAGAGTTACACGATCCACCTTGGGCAGAAATAGGAAATGTTGCTGTGAACACCAGCTGTTGCTTAGGTCGACACGGGCAGTGAGAGGCCTCGGCCTTCCCAGGCACTGCCAAATAAAGAGACCACTGTCTTGTGCAAGACAGTTTGCCCCCCCCCCCCCTCACCTTTACTTTTCAAAGGTGCTATACTGCACAGGTGGGAAGGATTGCACAGTTTTTAGCCATAAAGGGGATGAGGGTTGCCATCTGAAAGAACATTATTTGCACAGCGTTGCAGCATTGTGGGTAATGTAGAACCAACATTTGTCAGCTGCCATGCTGAGGCTCCGGTGGGGAGACGGGGTCTAACATGCCAGAGGATTCGCTCCCACCGTTTCAGACACTTCCCTGGCAGATGAATGACGGCTTTCAAGACATCTCAGCCTCACAACTGACAGCGCAGATTCCACATTCATTTTCCTGCCTTATCTCCGCGGGATCATACGCACAAGAGGTGAAGAGCAATTCCATTAGCTGTCAACAGCCGAAATGCCTCGCTAACAAAAAACCTGGGGAATATGGGAGAGGAAAACATGATTGTAACCCCACTGGCACCTGATATTACACACACACACCAGTCACTGTCGAGACTGAATGTTCATAGAGATGAGAGTAAACAGGAGGCATATTTTTCCATATACCAAGATGTATGGAAATTGATTTCTGTCAGTCTTTAAACAAAAATTTGTAATTCATTTCAAATTTTTCCAAATTTAGTTTTTTTTTTAACTCAGCCCATAATGGACTTCAGAAACTCATAGGAGCTACCCATCTTCACAATTCCAAAAAGGAGCAATGCTGAAACCTAAAGTCAAGCATTTATAGATGAGACAAAGTGTTTATTGAAGAGCTGGCATTTCATTTTTTAAACAATCCATGCGGTACTCAAGGCAACACAAGTGGCAGGAAAATGCAGATGAGCAACTGGAGAGACAAATAGGGAGTCCCTCAGAGTAAAGTCAATGACAATCTCAAAATCGTATCCTTTGATAATGTTAATCAGTGTTTTCATTCAACCCTCGGCTATATTTGGTTATGAAAGAAACAGATTATTAGCTCGCTATGTTAATATTTCAAAGAAACATGGAAACATGGAAGTATATTTTTTTGCACCCTAAGATGAAATGCGATGACACTCACTAAATCAGAAATCATGCCTGGAAAGATTGCATACTCCGCAACCCACGTTGTCGATCGAAGGCCAGCGGCTTCACTTGAACCAAAACCGTCTAATATACAACTCCCCCCTTTAATTGTAACCGTGTGTTCAATCAGAAAGCATAAAGCTCCCGGTGGGTAGGTGGCATCTGTCCGTGAGGCCTGCTAGGATTGATGTGCCAGAGTCTGGGCCGGTGGCCCACAACCTGCGACACGGCCCCATCACTTTTATGACTTCTTAAGGAATCTTCTTTTTAATACAGCCCATTACTGCCGACATACAAATCTTCCCCAACGTGGCCCGATCTGTGGCCTGATCAATTTTTACACTGCTGAGCCGTCCCCTTTCTCCTCATTTTGTCATATCAAAATTCATATTATATTGGATTTTCTTGTGGGAAAACTGCAATAAAAATATGTTAGCACCTTCAAGATGTGCACAAGTCAGGACTTGGCTGTTGCTAAAAAGCATCGGAGAAAATAAAATTTGTTTCTGCAGTAAGCAGAACTGTTTAAATGTTATTTATTTTTATGTTCCTAAGAAAATATATTGTGAAGTGCAGCATTGATTCAGAACATAACCATGTCTCGATACGGGTCGGAGGGGCTGAATTTATGAATCCTTTGCACAACTCCTTTAATTGAATTTTCCAAATCTCTCACCACACACAAATAATCAATACCCACTGCTGAGGGAAACTTGCCTCAGAATTATTAGGGCCTTTCTTTTTCAATTTTGTAGTCATCAGCACATACAGGCGCTGGGGGTATTGGTAATGCCGCGACTATACCCGGAGGATTTATGCTCGCCCCGAGCCTGATTGCTCACCAAGAGTGACTTCTTTAGAATGCTTACTGAAACTTTTGTTAACCTTAAAGGACGGTCGTAAGCGCTTCTTAACGCTGCGCTCTCAGGGAAGAAGAAGGCTAGTTTAAACTACTGTATCACAGCGTCAGACGGAAAAAGGGGGATGACAAGGCAGGAAAAAGGGGGGAGTGGCGGGGAAGAAGACATAGAAAGAAAGGGAAGCAGGATTGGAGGATTGACCTTCAAGGTTTAAATGTCCTCGAGGATTTACTCAGCTGCCTCGGCAGGGTGGAGGTGCCGGGGGGGGGACATACGGAGTCTGAACATGCAGAACGGGCTCTTCCTGGCTGCCATGGAACATTTGTTTTTACCACTATATGTTCAGACAATATATACGCATCCAAAATGTGCAGTGTTTAAGGTAACTGTGTGATGAAAGAACACTTCTCACTGTAATAAAACACACACTCACTACACACAGGGGCCTTACTGCCACAGCCTCATGTGGTCTGGTATGACCAGTAGCCTGTTAGCAAACTTTAGACAGATGTTGCCTTGTAACTGACATTATGGAGTCAGTTTGCTAATGGCTTCTCATCATGTGCTACTGTCACACTGTGGTTTATCATTCACCGTTATACTATTGTGAATAGCCTGCATATCTGCCATAGTCAGGTGCCACTAATGTCTGCACGTTTGCCTCATCAATCCAGATGTCCCAGAGTAAAAAAGAAGACAATTAGTCATTTAAAATAAAATATATATAATAGAGATTTTAATTGTGGTCTGAATTTGAAGGGAGACAAACAGGTGCGGCAAACCAGTGCAGTCTTTTTAAATACCGTGACCTGTGCCAATGCCATACCAGCATGGCTCAGGTCAATTGAAAATCCTATTGCAGTCTCTAAAACATGCTTCAATGTAGCTCTGTAAAGACTTCAGGGTGATAGATAGAATTGTGCTCCAACACTAAATGCATGCAAGCACATGGACCCTATCGATGTGAAGATAAGAGAACAACCAGCGCATAATATTCCTCTGTCCTCATGAAGCCCTTTCCAAAGAGCCCCTTACACATCCCTCTCTTGTATTCAGCACATGGACCCAAAGGCCGTAGCAGTGGATCTAAACAAACACTTTACACTAGAGCAGGATCATGCTTCAAGATACCATCAACATCATCTGTCTGGATTTCACGCTCCCAGAGGATATAGGCCAGAACTCTTCAGCAGCTTTGAATAACAGTTTGTTTACTTAAAATGTGTGTCTCAATGCATATAGAGGGCCAATTCTCTCCCACATCTATCCGCCCTGACATTGTGAAGTCTGTTGTTGGAAGGAGACTGATGCAAAACTGATAAATTTCACGGATCCACCATGTGACAAAAATGTGACATCCCCGGGGTGTGGACCCACAATGCATCATGTATGTTCACCCTCCCTTACTGGAACTAATTAAAATAATTTCTGACAACCTTATCGGAAAACAAGCTTGCCTCCTGACAATACCCCCTATTCATTTTCCACAAGTCACCATTGTATGATTTGATCACAAGAATTGCTCTGCTGCGGGCATAATATGTGCCTAAAATAATCAAATTAATTCTATCCGTAGGAAATCCACTCATTGACTTGTTTGTGTAACCATAACAAAATGTTGTTTTTCTGCAAAGGTCGCAAGCACACGATTGTCTGTACAACAAACAAGCATTCATTGATGCAGTTAATGTATAGCGAAGAAGATGCAGGGGGAAGAAAATCAAATTGTGAGGGTTTAACAGATGGGGATGTCCTTGGGAATGAAACGGCCTTGTGACTACATTTGTTACCTCCGCTCATCTTGAAATCAACCAAACAACTGGGACCAAAATGTTTCCACACAGCTCTTTCATAATTATAGAGACAAGGTCACAATCCCAAAAGATCCATTTTTAAAGGATGTCATTGAAAAATAATGTGAATAAAAACACGTCTTGATACAAGCAAATGTAGGGATACAGGCCTTTTGTACTGCACAGAACTTCAGTGGGATATCCACTACAAAAAGCTCTCAAACGTTTAAACCATTCAAGTTGTCCAACAGACGAAAATGAATTTGACCTTTGCAGATAAGTGTAGAAATTTGATCAAACACGTGTGTCATGTTTAATCTTCAGTAAATCTTGTGATATTGATCAACTCTCAGCTCTGCTCAGCACGTGGCCGTAAAGCCTCTCAGTGTGATAAGATTCCAGTAATGTGAAGTAGGCGTGTTTACCTTGATGATGTAGAAGCGTAATAGCACATCAATATATTCAACAATAAAAGATTGTTTACTCTTAACAGTGTGTTTACTGGTTTATTACCTTGACTGGGATGTTTGTCTTCTTTCAAAGATGACTCTACTCTTTATGCTGAAAAGACACAAACGCCAACACAAACATTTTAAAAGTGGGAACAAATAAGAGAGCTTCACGCAAAATGTGTGCGTTGTATTTGATGCCGTAAATGAATGCAAACAGAACATAAATCATGACTGTAGTTTCATGCATCTTTACATCCAGTTGAGTGAGTGGAAAGTGCAGTAAATAGCTTATTCATGCTCAGCTTTTCTGACTGACTTTATAACAGTCATATTCAACATTGTACTCACTCAGCTCTCTGTGTCTCTGTCGCTCTGTATTCAAGTCAGTAGACGATCCGGTGAAGAAACGTCCTTGTTCACTGCTGCCATCTGCTGACTAATTAAAAAAAACAGGACCAATGGGATAAAAGGAAAACCACCCCCCCCCCCCCCCCCCCCCCCCCCCCGAGCATCACACGGGAGACGGTGGGAATGAATGAACAAATTAAATTAAAAACACAGCTGTATTCTGAAAGGGAAAGCCGTGTCAGAAGTGAATATTCAGTATGTAATAAAAACCATCATCTCTCAATCTGAAGATATGATGGCGACGGGGACATTTCCGCCTATTGTAAAGATTTAAGACCAAAGAAAAAGTCTTACTCATGAATATTTCCTCCAGCTCTTTCCTGGCCTTGATGAATGCGTCCACTGACTGCTCCAGTTTGGATCGCAGGGAGAACAATCTGGTCCAAGCAAAAGAGAGTGTCGTTACACAGGCACAATGACTTTTTGTATTCTTCTAATGCTTTGCATTATAATTCTGACAGTGTGATCTATTCAATAAATAATTGGCTGTAATATTAAAAACCAAAACATATCTTTGAAAAGACTACACATACATTGGTTGGACCCTGAATAAGCCTAAAGGAGAGATTGAAAACCACAAGATACAACCCAGGACTTACAATACAAACAAACATGTCCATCATGAACTTGGGCTACTTTGATTTCTTAGTGGTAATGATCTGAACAATTGTCTATAACTAAAGCATCGTTCATCTAAAATACCCTACTATAAAGCAGTCATTTGTTTTAAATCTCTTATTAATTCATTTAATTATGTATCTCCATGTTTGTTGTGCTTTGTTGTATTCTTGTATTTCATTGGTGTGGAAGTATGCCTGTTTTTATTCTGGCTGTTAGGGGTTCCACATTTCCTCTCCAAATACAATTAAACTTATTTCAAAATGTACAATAACTTACGACACTGCTTTTCCCCAAATGACCCTAATATGACATAACCAAGTGAGTGTTATGAATGTACTGTAAATCGAGCTCATGTAACTTATTCGTGACAGCACTATAAAATTAAAAACTAATGCTTGTCTTGATGGATGGACCAGACACCAACTGTCTGCCTTGACTAAGGAAATGGTTCTTGTGTTAAGTGACTCTTATACAACTATTTTTAGTGCTATGTAAATCACTGATAATTTGGCCCGTGATGGAGCTCCGTCATTCCGTGTCTCCTGTCATTAAATTCTGATATGTCACTATGACCATCAGGAAAGTGTGGCAATTGAAATATAGCAACTCGTAAAAAGGAGTTCTCTGTAACCCTTTAACTCTATGCTCTACTTTGTATCTCTGTGTATTGACAGTTAGTGGTAAAAAATGTGTTTATTGCAGCCTACAATATAACTCATTGATGAAATAATGTTGTAACATATGGGAACTACAAAAGCTGTAACTTGAGTTCTCACTTTTCCAACTCAGTCTGTGGGACCTGGTCTTCTTTTGATGTGACTTTGGTTTTGCCCATTGATGAAGCACCACATCCTTAATAAACCAATCTACGGTACACTGGCAGATACACAGGTTGCTGTTGCTTGGTGGACTTAGATTAGTATCATTATTTATTTATGGCTTAAATTAATTAAAAGTCTGTTTCTAAACAGTCCTAAATAATGTCCTTTTCAGGAAGGACAATAACCCCTGCTCTATAATCTAAACAAACAAACACATTTTTTCAGTAACTCCCTGCCTCACAGTTACAATATACTGTTTCTGGCTGTTAAATTTAAGCACATAGAACCACGTTTAGAGTTTGAGATGTGTAGCATGCTTGAGTGTGTGTGCAGTCAGTTAAAATATGCAGGTGTTCATTTTAAGCAATCGGAACAGCAAAAACATTCACAATATAGTGAATAATACAAATAATACAATAGAGAGAAGACACAATTCGATTGGAACATGCTACGGCAACTAACCTTTTAAACAAAGAAAGACTAAAGGTTTCACTTTAAACTAAATACTATTTTACACAGAAATGAGAAAGCAGTATGTTAGCTACACGTGATCCGTAAATTGATTACATTGCCTGTGGTCAGGTCAAATTTATTTACATAGCCCAATATTACATATCACAAATTTGGCTCAAGCAGCTTAAGCACACTTGTTTTAAAGACCGATAATTTACTTACATGATGGGCATTGTTAATGTGCATAGGTCTTCTCACTCTGTCTAGAATAATAGTGTTAGGTGTCAATGAATTGTGTTATTTCATACAAACCTAAGCCATTCTTGGCTAATTGAATCTGAATATTCACTGTACTTTAGTAGTATTCCAGTGACACTAGAATTAGCTCACAAAAATTTAAAAAATAAATAAAATTACAATACCAAATAAAGGAATGTTGTTTATGAACCTGCAGCAGTAACAATCAACATCATGCAACAAAATGCCCTTTCTAGGCCCATTTTGTTTCTGTTACATATTATATGATAATAAATATGACGCTCACATTGTGATGTAAGTCTTTGTCAGGGAAGCCTCTATTGATGCCACGCAGAAAGTCTTATTAGTTACCATACAATGTATGCGACAAATTGTCACAAATGTATGAATCTGGCGCCTTTGCTACATTCAAACAGTACGAGTAAAACATACATGCTCCGGTATATAGTTCCGCATGTCGCAGTAATGCAAAGACGACTAAAACAACGAAACAAACTGTCTGAGAAAAAAATAAATCCTTATATATAATATAAAGACTGTTTTTATTTATTTAATGCACTCAAATGGTCTAATACGGAATTACCTTTTTTTGGTAGGAACGGGAAGAATTGGCGTTGTTTCCTCCGTGGCGTTTTTGGTGAACACTGAGGAGTTTTTGTTTACCTAGCAACAGACGGCAAGGTAGCAACGGTGTTTGGTGAATGTCTCTGCGAACGCCAATCTGGTTCAATAAAATGCATCCTACATGCTTTCAGGCGATTGTTACGTTGTGATGAAAAAGTATAAATAATAGCAGTTAGCTGCCATAGTTGGCTTTCGATTGGTTTCATATGCTGAAGAGTGCTACATTAGCTAGCTGTTAATTTGCTTACGATAGGTCGATCTCTACTTCCTAAGATGTCTTTTCAAGAGTCACCTCGTCCTTCTGATGAAGAGGAGGCCTTCTACGTGCAGTGTAGAGCCGCATACCTTGCTGTGTTCAAATCTAGTTTGACAAATATTGCTTCGAAACAGCAGCTATGTCGTGGTAAGCTAATTTTATACTGTTAGCTATAACGTTAATAAAAAAATAGCTTGCTTGTTATACTGTTATACTGTTAGCATACCACGTATGTGCCAAGAAAACTCCATATTCGATACATTTCATTCTCATGTTATTATGGTTAATAATATTAACCATAATAACATATTAACTTAATATGTTAACATGCTGAAGAGATAATGATGTCATCTGGATGCAAATATCCACACAGAGTACAATGACTCCTTGGACACTAGGAGGAGTTATGAGGATGTTACTGGGATATGGCCATTTTCTTTTTCACCACTGAAAGTCTTGCATTTTGCAACATAAAACAAAATTGGATTTTCCAGAAACTTATAAACCGACAGCTGGACAGTAATTCAGGACCACTCTACAAGAGGTATCAGCTGATCACATCTCATATTGATGCTCTAATTTCCAGCTCTGAGAGACAGTTGTCTGTTCGCAAATATTGACTTAGTTACATGTTCAAAAGGTTTTTGGAAGAGGACAATGTCAATTTTCTAGGGCGAAATAAAGTGTAATATGATGATTTCCTTCCCAACCTCTTAAGTTACTTCTGGGTAAACAAAGGGGATGTTGAGGGGTTACATTTTATAACAAGAAAAGCAACTCATTGTGGTGGATTTTAAATGTTTAAATAATGTACATGTCATTCAAAAGGGGTGAAAAACTATAAGCACAGAAAAAAAAACGGTCCTTGTGCTACAGTTGCTGGTTGTCATCAGCCATTCTAGTTTTAATGTTCTTTCCCATTTATCCTGTTAAGCTCTACAGCAGGCTGGTAGAAATCCAGCCCATGCAACTCTCAATAAATACTGGACCCCGAGAACATCCAAACTGAACTTTGATGACTTCTGTGAGATTCTTAAAAAGGAGAAGAAAACTGAGGAAACTGAGCTGATGAGAGCCTTCAACAAGATGGATTTGAACAGTGATGGCTACATCTCACACAGTGAACTGGAGAAGGCCCTTACCACTGTGAGTAGCCTCAAACAGTTTGTGGATGAGAGATCTGTAACACATTGTCTGCTTATTTTTAAGATTTATGTTTTGGATAAACTTGTTAATTTGTAATAAATTGAGTGAGCCAACAGCTACCGCAGCAACACGAGACCCAGATGTAGACTGCCTAAACACAAACTGATCAAAATCTCTGATCGGCTCAAATGAAATAGTCTTATTTTGTTGTGTTGTTTTGCTACTAAAGAAAATATGTTGGATCTTTTAGAGAGGAGAGAAAATGACCACTGAAGAGGTGAATGCTATTTTTTCATTGGCTGACATCAACAAAGACGGCAAACTGGACTATGCAGAAGTAAGTTTAGATAAGTATGAAAACGTGTATTTTATATACATTTATCCTATCTTCATGTATTGGTTATTTAAATGTCCCATCTGATTGATCAGCTGAAGATAATCAATGCACAGCCTAGTCTCAGAACAAAGGCTATAATCACAAGCAGCCACAACTTTTGGCACTTCCGCCCTTATTGTTACTACTTGCTACAAACAATAGACATGGTTCCGAACCAGTTCAAATGAACCACATTAAAGGATAAAATATATTTTCTGAAGTCACATTTGTTCAAAACGTTTTTTCTTTTAAGTTGAATTGAATTCACATACAATACAGAAGAATCAGTGATGCAAAGTGGCACAGAAAACTCAATAGTGCAAAAGAAAACAACCCTATGACCTCTTATGCTTTTCTCCAATATCTTTATTTAGTGTCATATATTTACCTCCATCCAGAATGTAAGCATCTCTGACCCTCTCTCTTGCCTCACAACATCCTCATGTATCATGCTCTCACTGCTGGTTTCCTCTCGCTGTCAGTTCTGCAGATTGTTTGTGTCTACAGTGGAGCAGTGTCAGATGGCTGCTTTGGAGAGGCTCGAGGCAAATGCCAAGCTGAAGAGACAGAACTTTGGCAGCCGGTCATACAGCCCTCCAAAGAGCTCAGTATCATCAGCATCAGCAGCAGCAGCACAAGCAGCAGCGACTCTCCCTCAACCTCCAGAAACAGACGCCGCACTCAAGAAAGGTACAACATGTAGGGAGAGAATAATCTAACTTAAAAGTGATATTTCTTTTGAAAGTTAAAGACATGATGAGTGATTCCACAGGGGAAAATATTAATTTGTCGTTCCCTCAAAAGTAGCCTTCTTTACACACAAAAGGTAATCTAACTTCTGACTATATCTTATAGAATCCCCATCCTGATTTAAATACGAATAACAAACATTAAAAAGAAAAAGGGTCAAGGCCACAGGAAAGAACAAAAACAAAAAATATTATAACCTTCGATGGATTCTCATAGCTACTCTGTCCCAGAATTCTGCACTGTCCTGTTTGCATCACCAGCCACTGCTCTACTCAGTGTCCAGCTATGCTGAAAATATATTGAGCAGTCTTTATTTTTGCATGGAAATGCTAATATCTTATTAGTGTATGACTGCAGAACATAATGGCAATTTGTGCGGCACAATCTACAGGTACAAAGTAGCAGCCATGTATACTTCAGATTCCAATTTGTAGTTGCACACCCATACACACTGCTTGCCCCAATACGCCTCGCCGATTAGTTTTGATGAATAAATAATAGCTCTGTTATTGATCGATTTTTCACTCCCCCTGTGACAAATCACCTCATTAAGACAGTCCATTCATCATAATAGCCACACAATTAGGGCAGCTTGTTTGGTGGGAGGAGACTGTAGAGCGTTGTGATTTGGGTAATCACTTCTGCCATTAAGAGATTGACAAAAGCTCTATCTATGCTGATGAAAAATGCCGCCGTTCAACTATGGCTTTGGAGTTGGCGCGCCTGCCAAAAAATATGTTTTCATTGCTTAAGCAAACAAGGACTGGCATCACGTCCAGCTTCAGCCTTCCGCAACGGTGGATGATGAATCAACAGAGTGTTTCTGTGCAGAAAGACAACACCTTCAGCCGGTTGAAGGTGGACGTAAAAATCCACTTTTTGCACTTTAAAAGCAGCATTCCGAGGAAAGAGAAGACCGGAGATCCTGGATGAGCGAGCCACCGACAGGCCCACGGTGGGAAGATAGATGGGGTTGATTTAGGTGGTCAGTCCATGTTCATGTTATTGATTTGGAGGATTCCACCACTTCTCACTGGGGAGATGATGAGGGATTAGACGGTTGTCAAGAGGAGGGCCCAGTCGACCACCACTGCAAAAACAAATGAGCTCCCACATAGTTGTCGGGATTATCACATTATTGTGCCTCTCCCTCGTATTGATTTATACCTGCTACATTTGAACAAGGCTCCAACACGAGATGCAACGCGATCGCACATGTGGAATGGATTATTCTTGGAGCTCAAAAACAGTTTTGACTGCTCATTTGCTCCTAAATTTGTCAGTGTATATACCACTGAGAAATATCTGTTAACTGTACGGGAGATGGGTCATTTTGGCTAATTGTTTTACAAATAATTGATGAGATACAGACCAATTATCAGGCATCAGTTGTTGTGTGTCTAACGTGTTTTGGCAAACAGTCAGACCGATTGATGAACTGTCGTGGTGTTTCTCTGATAATTGGTCTGTTTAGTTCAATTCTTGCAGTTTTCCACCACTAGTGCTGAAACAATACTGGCTATAAACTCACACTGATGCCTTTGTTTGGCCATGTTTCAGTGCATCTTTGTCCACACTCACACAACAGCTACAATTTGATCCTCTAGATTAAAATACCCCCATCAATACAAAATAGATCCATCACAAATACACATGACAGTGGGTCTATTTATTTCTCTGCCACGGTAATTTGCTTGTAAGCCTATCGCATTACATCGCATCCTGATTTCCCGGCCTTGGAAACAATCAGACCCCTCATTAGTGAATTGATATTTTCTGGCTTCAATTAGAGTTCAAAGGGAAAAAGTTGTGCGAGATAATGGATTTGAGAGGCTGCTGTTATGCCATTTGTGATTTAAAAGGCCTCCATAATTAATTAAAAGGGAGATGAGCTTGAGAACACACTTTCCCAGAAACCAAAATGCAAAGTAGCCGTCTTCGCTTGAACTTGGGAACGGACTTCTGTTGAAGACGGATTACAGTGTCAATTATGTTGTGCACCTCATCTCTCTCTCAAAAGTGTGTTTACCGTTCGGAGAGAGGAGGGCTGTACTTACTCTGTCAGTCAGTCAATAGAGAGTTCTGTTCTGTTACAGCAACTTGATTTATTTATAATAACTTTGGATGGATTTTTAGCATATGTGTTTTTGTGTTCGCATTTAGCGATGTGAGTTTTCATGTTTGCGTCTGCTGTGTGTGTGTGTGTGTGTGTGTGTGTGTGTCTCAGACAGCAGATCATCCTCCCGTCCCTCTTCTGCTCGCAGCAGACGGTCGTCCCTGTCGAACTCAATCACAATGACATCCAGCAGCACTAAGGCCAGCAAAATACCAGAGCCTTCAGGCTTACAGGTAAACCCCCCCACACACCCCCCACACTCATAGTCATAACGACCCTAGAGCTGCAATTTATCTCATCTTCATTATCAATTCATCTGTCTATTATTTTGCAGATTAAGTGATTAATCATTAATCTATCAAATGAAATGTCAAAAATATAGCGAAATATGTTCTGTGAGCCGAAGGATGTTTCTGACATCATGTTTGTCAGTCACCCATGAACGTCCGTGTTTGAAGACTTTCTTATTACTAAACAAAGTAATAACATAACCAGAGCGGTCATAACTTAACTTTTAGTCCCAGTTTAGTTACTAATGTTTATGAATGGCTTTTGACGACAGTAAATTGAATACAATACAGTAATGTATAGTAATAACCCATCCATCACATGATTTGTGTTCTTATTATATTCTATACGCAACATGCTAGCTGTGTTTTGAATCTGAAATATTAGTTGTTTGTCCCATCACTGACAAAACCTGGGAATCTTAGTATGTGGGCTCCAGTGAGAGACTCCATGATAGCGAAGGACTTTGCAGCCCCACTGCTCTCCCAGTGTCACTGTGACCCATTGCTTTTTATGATGGGAGAATTTAGCCCGGGGTGGATAGATATACACTGTATTGATCCCACGCTCTTTGTTTTCACACTTTTGGGCTTAACCTCGGCTGGTTTGCTTTACAGCGAGAAAAATAAATAAATAAATAAATAGAAATAACAGCCCTGTGCTCCATCTCTCAGGTCCCGGCACTGTGTTGAGATTGGAAAGGGCCGGACATCATCGCGGTGAAAGAATGTGTGTCCAGAGATTACCTCTGAGGGAAGTTCTGCTCACTATATTGGCTGCTATATTGCCATAGGCCGATAATTGGGAGGTGGTGGATGGAGGGTAGGCTGTGTTTTTGTTGTGGTGTGTGTGTCTGTGTGTGTGTGTGTGTGTGTGTGTGTGTGTGTGTGTGTGTGTGTGTGTGTGTGTGTGTGTGTGTGTGTGTGTGTGTGTGGCTGGTTTGGAATCCTTCGACCCTCTGTGTCGCAGTTAATCAGACCCGTGGCCGGAGCCGGTGACAGCGCCTTTATTAGTCTGCAGGCTGACCCTCTCTCTGTGGGGGCATTAATTCTGATGTCTTTAAGCAGTTGATGGGTGCCCATGGCAGTTTACCTCATTTAATATTGTCTGGACAAGCCACTGAAGTGTTATGGTTTGATCTTTTATGCCTCTCACAGCCAAAGATAAATACTTTGAGAAAATGGCTTTTCTCTAAATGAGTGACGTGCTCCGTCTTTATGGTACTTTCTTTGTTTAACTTGATGATTTATTTGTCCACTAAAAGGATATATAGCCTATTCTAGACCTGCACGGCCCTCAGTGTGCTCTTACTGTGTATCCACACCAACTGTGTTTTCATTTAATGTGTCTCCAATGAGTGGAAGGAAAACTTCCTTGTTTTTGATGTTCCTGTCCAATTTCAAATTATTACCTAATTTCAGTTGTGCTGTCAGACAAAGGAACAACAGTATGGCAAAATGAGAGAAATATAAGGATTCATAAATATTGCCAAAGTAGCCTCTTGATAGTTTCGAATGGCCGCTGGCCCAAGATTGAAAAGGGTGTATTTATCAAAGTTAAATGGACTCCAATTTGCCATATTAGGTCGGAGAGGGAGATTTACTGCAGCCTGTAGCAGAAAACACAGTGTGACGCTTCTGCCCTCCTCTGGAACAGCAGGAGTATAACAAGTGTTTACCTGCTGCGGAGCTGACACCAAACTGTGTAATAATGAATATGCCCCCCTGAAGGTTGGAGTGGTAATTATCATAATGGCAGTTTCTGTTAATCAAGTGAGCAACCTCACTGTTATGATTGACTGCTTAATTCACTTTTTCATGCCAAGATGTTCTTCCCCCGCCACAAGATCAATGCCCCTTTTAATAGAAAGTGCAAATTTGCTTTGTTTTCTTTCGAATGAATAAATGCATTTTGTTGTCAAGCAGTTAAACAGTTTGTTGGGATTGTGTCAGGCTCTAATGAGAGACCACACATAACAAAATATATGAGGCTACACATGATAATGCTGTTTGTATGATGCGTCAAAGGGCTTGAAATAGCAAACAACTGGATCAAGGTCTGATAAAGCTCAGGGAGTATTATTGTCCTGCTTTATTGGACAAACTATATCAGTTTGTATGGATGTGGTGGGACTGCCGTTAAGCAGAAATGTTGTCCATTTTCCAGGAGTGGCATCACAGTTCTATGAAGGGCTGTTTCTTCTTGGAGGACGATGGGAGTATCAGCTCTCTGCAGTACCAGCTCCACGTTCCCCAGACGACCAACGTCTACCTCACCATCCAACCACTCAGCCTCAGCCACGTACCCGGTACTGGCACTGTTTTATGTGACACATAAACAAAGATCATAAAAATCTTTAAAATGTGATTACCCCATTGGCCATAAGGTTATATTTGTGTTTGCTTCCCTGATTAGGGAGGTCCAAATTTAGGGTCAGCACAGAAACTCGGGAGCTGGTAGGAATTCAGTAATTCGCTCAAGTATTCTGGATTTGGACCTCCGTTCCTAAGGGTTCATTACTTGGAAGTCCCATATTTGAATGTCTTGCTGGACAGCTTCTTGCACCATGGCTTCACAACTGTCTTTAGCATGCGCAGTGTAGCTGCACATGTTGTGAGGGTGCTTTTTGTGACCTTCTGGCATAAAAAAAAAAAAGATTGCCCCAGTAAATTCCAGATTATTCAGTTCAGTTTCTAAAATTAAAGAATGCAATTGCAGATAGTGGATGAATGTAGGTGGTGTAAAGTCACTCTAACATATACATCTGTAATTGCATGCTCTAATTTGACATATTTGTATATGGTAGTTTTGTATTAAACATTGTTACGTTATTTAATAATCTATATTTGGTATCTTGTGTTATTTTTCAGACAAGCCCTCTTCATGGATGACAGTGGACACGGCTCTTTTTGTAATGGCAGCTGGTGAAACCAAAGAGGACTCAACTTTAGTGGGTTTCACTGACTCGAAAGACAATGAAGTATGTGTTGTTTATATTGAGAGATATACACATGTGGTTGAACATTTGCTCTTATTCAGTGTTAGAATTGTAATCATCCCCAATGATGCTTAAGTTAGGAGTTTGTGTGTTGATAGAAAAATACTTTCTTCATCAAATTTTAACCCCGGATGGCTGATGAAACTCTTTGTTTGTCCACTGGCATTCTGCCAGGCCAAAGGTAGCAGCATTTCTGAAACTACAAAGTTGAAACTTGATTGTGCTATATTCCTCCTTTGTTCCCACAGAAATATGTTTGGAAAGGAGAATTGCATGCTGGGACTTATTACCTGCTTCCCTTCACTAGTGGATGCAAACTAAAGAAAAGGAGCAAAAAGAGCCCGTCTAATAAACCTATAGAGCTCGTCTACAGGACTGACACTGGAGAACTAGACCTCACCAGAGAGCTCAGGTGTGTGTGTGTGTGTGTGTGTGTGTGTGTGTGTGTGTGTGTGTGTGTGTGTGTGTGTGTGTGTGTGTGTGTGTGTGTGTGTGTGTGTGTGTGTTTGTGTGTGAGTCATCACGTACCCGTGTATGTGTGCTATCGGTTGAATAAAAACACAACACATACCAGCTTTAAGCTAATGTCCAACAATTGAGATTTTTTAATGTATACACTAATAATCTGTGCAATAATGACACTGTGCAATACAAAATACTCTGTCTGTATATATAATATTCTTTATTTTTATTTTTTATTTTATTTTTTTACTTAGTTTAATATTTATATTATACTGTTGCTCTTGTTTTTTGACTATGTGTGCACTGTCCACTTTGCTGCTGTGATCCTGTAAATAAAGGATTATCTTATCTTATCTTATCTTATCTTATAAAGTATTAATGTCAGCATAGAAAAAGACTAGTCTGAGATTTAAAGCGCCTACGTCTGGACTGCTTTGCTATCTCCGTTGCCACCACTTTAATGGATGGATTTGATAGTGGACAGATGGACAGATGGACATGTGGACATGTGGACAGGTGAATGAATTGATGCTGTCTGTATGACATGTCTCTGTGTTGCTCCCTCTGTGCCACAGGGAGGTGCTGTCTGACATCTTTGAGGTGATAGACCTGGATGGCAATGGTTTGCTCAGTCTGGAGGAGTACAATTTCTTTGAGCTGAGGACCAGTGGAGAGAAATGTGACAAAGATGCCTGGGCTGTCTGCAAAGGTAATCATTCTCATTATGTCACTAATACACAGTGTTACATTTATTTTTTTAAATATTATAAGGGGGAGGGGTCCATTATGTCTCTCATCCTTTTTGTTTGGGCGTGCAGAGAACTTTGATATGAGGAAGAACCAGCTGACACGGCAGGGCTTCATGGAGCTCAACCTGATGGAGGCCACAGAGAAAGATGGAGACCCTGCAGACTTGTGGGTCACGCTGGAAGCCATGGGCTTCAACCGAATGCTGGAGCTAGTAGATGTAAGTGTACACATCTGCTCTCACTTAAAACAATCGCACACAATCACACAGATTTCTATCAGTTTTAAAATGAAATGACGTGACTTGACAGAGCCATCATTTAGGGCTTTCATTTGACTTTTCAAAGGAAAATATATTTCAACCTTCAATAAGCCACTCCGCACAACTAGCGACTGAATTGACTCTCAATTCCATGTTTCTTTCACTTGCTTTCCATGAACAAAGCCTCAGAGTGCAAAAGCACCGGTTGTAATACACACACGTACATAAACCCCACTCGAATCCTATGAATTGAATGAACTCCTCTACCTCCCACTCTGTCAGGCTTGTCCATTCCAGATAGATGTACACTGTGAAGGCACTCAGCCATCCATCCAGCCACTCAGTATGGACTCAGGGCCCAAGCTTCAGAACCAGGCCCTCCAGAAGTCCATCACAGCCAGGACGGGGGCCAAAGCACTGAGAGGACAAGACAACGTCTTCATCTACACCTACCGGGGAGAACACAGAATCTCCTCCCTCATAGCCAACAAGGTAGACATCAAACCTTGATGATCTGAAGAGTAATGTTTCTGGTTCAGTGTGATTGTCAAATTGCCATGTGTCCTGATGGCCACTAGGGGGATAATAGTCCAACCTTGAATGAGAGACTGTAAGTGAATACGCTACTTCATACATTTATGAGGCGCTAATTATCAAGTGAAAAGAACTGAAAGGAATGACATTAATAATAATAATAACTTACTAAATGTGTACCTTTCCAGGGCTGTACAAGACACTCTGTCTGTCCACAGTGTATCGTTGCAGAGGCCACTGACGCTGTTTGTTTGTCGTTGATATGCAGCTATCGTATTGATTCTCATAGCAACAGGAGCTACTCAGAAAGAATGGCCCGGTGATACAAAGGAACTACTGAAGAGGGGAAATAGTTACATTCGTACTCAGTTTACCTTGACTTCACAAGAGGGTTGATTCGTCCTTTGTTTGGTTTTATATTTAGTCATTGCCTTACAGCTCATCTACAGCGACATTAGCAGCTTTGAGGGTTCATGAGTGTGGAGCAGTACTTGTAAACATATCCAATACCCACATACTCTACAGTCTACAGCCACAGTTTGATACATGGAGATGTATTTATTTCTTACATTAGCATAAGGTCATCTGTTCATTTATAGTTTTATATTGATAAAGCACACTCATCTGTTTTTATTAGTAAAAATAAAGAGTCCTCAAGTAATTATATATCTACAGTATATGTCTGTTTGATTAGCTGCTGTAGCCAATATCTGCATGGTGATTTTGTGTTAAGTGACCAGTCAAGTTACATTTTGTTTATATAGCCCATAATCACAAATTGCTAATTCTGCTAAGCGGGCTTTACAATCTGTACTGCATTTTGACCCTCGCTCGCTTTCGATAAGCCAATAAAAACCCCTTTGTGTTGCAGACCAACCAGAAAGTGACTGTCCACGTAAACAATGAGCAGAGCAGGAACTGTTGCAGCAGCAGAGGCATGAGTGTGTTCGCAGTCGAGGTGCCAGCCAGGACTAAGATGGTACGAAGGGAAAGTCCTCTCTTGGTTTTTATTATTTCAATGAATGAACCATGTAACCTTATTATGACAAGAACAAATCTTGACTTTGAAAATGTTCCATAAACAACAAATTATATGTACAATGAAAGTGTTCATTCTGAGTAAGAAAATACTTTTATTATAATTGATATGTTAATGTTGTTTTGGATACTAACACAGAGATCTTGTGTTCTATGTCTTCTAGGTGTGCCAACACATTCTGCCCATCAATGAGAGACAGGATTGGACCTACAACTGTGTAGAGACCATACTACCCTGCACCTAAAGCTGTACGGCCATCACTCCACTACACTAGTAATGTGCACAGATAGATTATTCATAAACCAGTGGTTTCATATAGGGTACATAACAAGTAGAAACTGTTCTATAGCCACCGGCAATATGAAAACTGTCGTCGGACCAAATGTGTATTTTAGGTCCAGAAGGAACATGGCCTAATGCTTTTAACTTTTAGAAGCCCGGTATTCAAAGCTTACCTGTGAGTTTTATCATGTCAGACACCAGGAGCTGAGACCCTCTGGCTGCTTGAAGCCAGCAGCTTGATCAGGCCCAGCTGCAAGAACGCTGTGTTAACCATCGATGGCAGCTAAGGATGGTCACTCTAGTCATAAAGTGCAGCTGATAATGGTTGTTACTGCTTTTGGTGTGCCTTTGACATGCTTCAGTTAATGTAGAGGATTTCAAAATTCTATTTTTTAACACTCAAAGATCAAGGTCTAAATTGCCAACACCACATTTTTATTCATAATTCATCCTTTAAATTATGGCCATTGTCAGTTGTCAATTATTTTCAAACAACAATTCTAAATGCGTCACTATTGTGTCTGATGCTGTACTGTTACTGTATGTAACACCAACATACATTTTGTTGTAGCCATTGAAATAGTTTTTTTTAAATAGATGCTATTTACCATACTTATATTCTGTAAATGTTTGGCTTATGCATCAGTACACTCTTCAACCATAATTAAATGAAAGATGATTTTTACCTTTTTAGCTGCTTTTTCACTTCACTGTATACAGTCATGTCATATAGGCCAAAATAAACTCGCCAATATTAAATTGCCTTGTGTTTCTATATGTTTTACTTAACATCTGATCACATTTGTCATGTAGATGTAAATATTATTGTTACAATATTCCTATCACTGATATCCTTTACTGATATGTCTTTGGTGGAAACCCTTGATTATGCCCAACACCAACATTTAGTTTCAACAGGAAATACATAGAAATACAGGCCGATGCTCTACAAATACCAATATCTCTGTATCCCTGTAATCAGGCAGGTTTACACTGTTTGGATTGCCTTCCCTTGAAAGTCACCAGCAGATTTGTATCAATTGGAAACCTGGACTTCTTTCAGCTCTCCTCAAACACAGCAACATCTTTGGCAAACAGAAACAATGGTGGTTTGAACATCTAGTTGGTATCATTTTCTACAATGATGGCTGAGAATCAGTGTTTCTTAGACATTTAGGTGACATATATAATAGATGTTTCAATGATATTACATGAGTGTGATATTTGAGGAAGAGCCCAAAGCTGGTCCTAACATGAAGTTACTGCACATTGAAATAGTATTGTCTACATGCTGTTGAAACAATGTTATATGTAATCTGGACATCTAAAGAATCTTTTGACCTGTTGATAACCAAAGCAATGCTTCCTGAATGTTTTTTTGACATTTAAATAAAGGATTGTACCTTAGTTCTTGTACTTGCAGTCTGTTTCTGCCTGCATGTTACTGTGCAGCCATTTGTCACCATGCACTCTCCATATTCTTAAAACAGTATGAGGCTGTGGGGATTTGGGTTGGCAGTGAAATGCATTCCTCTGCACTGCGCTCAGGTCTAACCTTTATTTGCCCTTAGCCTTTCCAGTTGAGAGCAGTCTTGACCTCCTATTTATAACTCTGGGGCCAGTATTTGCCCTTTGACTTTCTCTGCTGAAACTGTAGAGCCAGCTTTGTAAATGTCATATGGCATGTGAGATGTATTTAATGTCCCGAGCTCCTGTCTGCTCTTCCTTTCCCAACACAGAGGTTTAGTAACACTTGACTGCTCAGGGCAGTCAGGGTTCAGGGGTTGTGAGACAATTTATCATTCTGCAATTAAAATCATTATGTAGCGTGTTTTAGAAATATTTCACTTTCTATTTCATGCAATAATTTAGTTGTAGAACTTTTATTTCACTGAATTTATGTTACATCATTTTGTATAATTAAAATAATGTCAGTAAATCAACAGTGGAAAAAAACAGCATCAGGTCTCGTGAGGATAAGACGTGTCAATCTATTGCAATAGATTAATAGAACTGAGAGTAAGTTGACTCTGCTCTTGGTTTTTACTTTGCATTTGTTCTGCTTGAAATGCTAAAGGCTGAAGAATGCATATATATTTGTATATACAGCTAGATATCTTGGCTGATAAACAATCTTCACACACATACAAACACCCCCCCCCACACACACACACACACACACTTTCATCATGGCAAGTCTAAAGTTAAACTTTGTTCTCCTTATGATTGTCAAACACACACTGATGCAACAGGCAAACAACAGTGGCCTGAAGTGGACTATTTCACAATATTCTCCATGCATTATTCACCCTTTCACTCAAATATAGCACGGTATAGCACAATCTTTCTCTCTGAGTATTTGTAAGGGTAGCTTTGTGAGATTTAAATTGTATTGACTTATTAGAGAATTCATTATTTTATAAACTTTATTAACAGATTTTCTAGCTTGTGTAAAAATGTGGACAACAAGCCATGACCCTTCTGTTCATGAGACTGGACCTTAAGGGTGCAAAAGTCCACTCAAGCATCAGGAAACGTCAGTTTTGCTTCTTCTATGTGGAGATTAGGTGTGAAGTGTCATATACCATGGAAGGTTGCACAGTAAGCTGTAATACTCTGATACAATATTGTGCAGCTGTGGAAAGTTACTACTGGGGAAAATATTTTATCTTCTGCATGACCAATGCAAGGTAAAGGGTAGAAATATGTTTTGCATGTTACATAAGTATTTACCATGAACTTGCATGTATTTGATTGGCCATCGCAGTGTGTTGCGGGATGAACTTACAAAAATCCTTTGCACAGGTGACGTGTGCCATGCCGCTACACTTTAGCCTATCTATGGGGCTGAAATGTGCCTTGGCCAAGAGTTTGTGATGTTGTGTGTGTGTGTATGAATGCATGGATGCGTAGATGCATGTGTGTATGTGGTCTCAGCTATTATGAACTTGCACTTTTTGTTGTTGTTATTTTTGCAGTAGCCCTATGTATTTGGCACCCCTGCAGTGTCGACTGACTGGCCTTATTCAAAAGAATGAAAGGGCTTCTCAACTGTCTTTAATCAATTATAGACAAAAACTGCCCGAAAAAATCTGACGGTAGTAGGGTGTCATAGGACCTTAATTGTCATGACCTTAGTATTTCTAAAATCCTGGTTGCGGCCTTAAGCACCATTAGACCATTAGGTTACCACACTGCCAAATTATTATTTATTTATTTACTGTACATAGCCATCTAATATATATATATACACAAAGCATGTATCATGCACTACCCAAGTATTTATTAAAAAAACATTCATGTTAGGTGAGTGTGAATAAATCCTCCATAGCCTCTGCTTGCCCTTTAAACAGAGAAGGCGGGCCCATGAAGGGGGAGTTGTCCGGTGTGTACGTGCTGCTGCTCTGCTGCCGCAGTCGCCTCTTCATCGCACAAGATTGCGGATCACACGGGGTGACTACAGGTGCTCACTGGGGTGTTTAAATCATGGTGAAAGTAACGACAGTGAAGACCAAGCCGTACACGGACCAGAAGCCGGGGACGAGCGGCCTGAGGAAGAGGGTGACGGTGTTTCAACAGAACCAGCACTATGCGGAAAACTTCATCCAGAGCACTCTCTCTGTCATCGAGCCTGCCGAGCGCCAGGCTGCCACCGTGGTGGTGGGAGGAGATGGCAGGTTTTTCATGAAAGACGCGATTCAGTTGATCGTTCAGATCGCTGCTGCCAACGGGGTCAGTAGGAGAAGGACGTATCGTCCACCTTTTGCTGTTCTCCGCTGTGTGTCACGTAAGCTAGCTCAGTTAGCTAAGCAAACACCAACAGCCCCACTGACTCCTAAGTAACGCGTCAGCTGGCAATATAACGTCGAGCTAACTGACAAGATTGTTAACTGCAGTCTTCAGTACAATACCGTTACTTACTGTAACTTAACGCCACTCATACGACGCTACTCTGTCATATTCTGTGGGCTAGTTTAGCTTATTAGCTTAGCTACCAAGATGAGTCGATTGTCTTATTGCTAAAGGTTACGGTATGTTATCTGTCCCTAGTGTTACTTGCCATTCTTTGATATTAAACTACTACTCGACGATTCTCGGCCACTAACACCCGTCTGGGTTTCCCTGCACTGGCTACGATGCCATCTTGAATAAACGTTGTGTTGCTTCATAATGAGCAGTATAGAGATGCCACTGGCTGCCTTCACTCTGATGGCATGAAACGTTTCGAGCCAAGACGGGGCGTTGCATGCAACGTGCAGCCAAGTCACGTTGCCCTGCAAATGCCTGCAGCATACATGGGGGGGGGGGGGAACCGGTACATGCAGTACGTTTGCCTTTTTAATTTGACATTTTAAGCATTTTACCATCGTATGCTTTGATCCCAAGTGTAGCGCATGTATCTGCAGGCTTAAGGGAGCCTCGTCATATTTGCACAGGACATGATGGTTGCTGTCTAGACTCTGTGACCTTCTCTCTCTCATGAGATGACCACTCTGTCTCTTGTGCAGCTAGTGCACAGCAATGATGTAGTAAATGCAGGGATGCCATTAGGTTGAAGTTGCACAACGTTTTATTTCATTTTCTCCACAAGGGGTTGATGTTAGGAAAGAAAGCTGTGGAGAAACTGACATTGCCAAAGGTGCACAGATGGGGGGCACTTCTGTTAATATGTTGACACAAAGCAAACCGTTGTATGTTTTAAAGGAGAAGTCCTGGACGGAGATAGTGACCCCATTTTTAAAATGGTTATCTACTTACTCTACTATTATGTAACCTCTTGACACTTGTGCCTTGACCTTTAGTAGTTTTGCTGATTTGTAAAGCAATGTAACACTTCAAAAATATAGGTCAATCAATTGTATTTGTCACATGTAATCATATAAGCTACAATTCCACTAAAAAAAGTAATCCTGCTAGTTCCTTTTGTGCATTAAAAAGAGTTTTAAATAGGAAAGTAATAGATATATGTGCAGTTCTTAGGCAGTGACCTCATTTAGGATCATAGTGGCCCGAGGGTAGAAGTTATTCCAGAGCCACTCCTGGGATAAGTGGCTCGGAAGGTACCGGATACACCAGAGTCCTGGTGTATCCGGTACCTTCTTCTCAACCTCAACAGGGAGAAACGGCTGTTGGTGGTTCTGATCCTTAATGATTCCCCTAGCCTTATTTGTGCAGTGCCTTGTGTAAATATCCTTTAGTCAGAGCCAAGTATTACATATTTATTTGCGAGTGCATATGTTTACCTTTGCTACTGTGTAGCCGGTTCTTTTACTGTCGCATACCCGACTGAAATCAAAGAATGGAATGACAGAGGTTCAGTTCACTGACGCTAAATCATTTCATACTTTCCCCAAACATATAGCCGGCATTTTCCTGCGCATCAACTCGCTCTCCTTACCTGTGTGTTTGTGCATGTTTGCATTCATTTATGTGTCCCTGTGCGTTATGTTCCCTCCTGCAGATTGGTCATCTGGTGATTGGTCAGAATGGCATCATGTCCACCCCAGCAGTCTCCTGTGTGATCCGCAAGTTAAAGGCGGTGGGGGGCATTATCCTCACAGCCAGCCACAACCCCGGAGGCCCCAATGGAGACTTTGGCATTAAGTATAACATCGCCAGTGGAGGTGAGTGGACACTGCATTGTGGGCATTCTAGTAACCTTCAGCTGTCACATGAGTTTACAGGCCCAAAGCCTAATGTGTGGCACTGCAATCAATGAGGAGAAATATTATTTAATAACGTTTTTTTGCCACATCATCATCATCTGTATCTGTCAGCTCGTCGTTTCTAACAGCCTTTGACTTTGTTCCCAGGACCTGCTCCAGAGGGCATCACTAACAAAATATTTGAGGTCAGCAAAACCCTGCAGGAGTATCACATCTGCCCAGAGCTGAAAGTGGATCTGTCCAAGATCGGCAAGCAGACCTTTGAAGTGGACACCTTCAAGCCCTTCACAGGTATAGTGGCATAGACAGCGCAGTTCTGAGGTCGCCTGGAAGTTGTTTATTACCAAAGGTGGCAAAGGTTGGTTTGGCTTGTTGACAGACGGCTCTTAAACATGATCTGGTCGTGTGAAATAATGAACGAATGCATTTGGTGACTTGTGAAATCCATCGAAAGTCCATAAAACTAGTTTGACCGGTTTGTGATGACAGTTAGATAGCCACCAAGCATCTTTATCTTAACATCTTTATTGTGCTCTGTTTCCTCTTTGTTGGTCTCAGTGGAGATTGTGGACTCTGTGGAGGCCTATGCTGAGATGCTAAGGGACATCTTTAACTTTGCTGCACTGAAGGAGCTTCTCTCTGGAGCCAATCACATCAACGTCCGCCTGGATGCTATGCACGGAGGTAGGAAACGGCACAGCTTCAGACTTTTGTGACAGACAGAAAAGATTTCAACGGCTAGTATTGGTCCTAAATATTAGACGGCGGAACCTGGGTACCTAAAAATAAACGAGTCTTTGGAGTTTATTGGTCCCTTTTTGAAGACTCTCTCTCTCCTTCCAGTGGTTGGTCCTTATGTGAAGAAGATAGTCTGTGAAGAGCTGGGTTCTCCTACCAGCTCAGCAGTCAACTGTGTTCCCAAGGAGGACTTTGGGGGCCACCACCCTGACCCCAACTTGACCTACGCTGCCGACCTGGTCAACACCATGAAAGGAGGAGAATATGATTTGGGCGCGGCCTTTGATGGCGATGGTGTAAGTCGAGGAGGATTATTTGGCAGCAGTTTAATCAGACCGTATATTGGGGAGAAGTGAGAGCGGAGTTGAGAAATTGTTGAATTGGATTAGAATCTATGATGTCAGCTCACATAAAGTAAATGACTGATGTTTTTAATTGGCTGGGGTGAGACTGAATGAACTTGATAAGGACAGTGAATGTTTTTATTGAGCTCTCTTTTTATCTAGCTTCTCCCCCTTGCACTTTTCTCATGTTTCATGAAAGGAAACTTTAATATACCAAGATTGCTAATAGAAGAAAATATGCTGAAATCCTTAAGCCATACAACATAGTAAATTTGTCATCCTTCTGCTATCTTCAGATCTCATAAAGACACAATTAATATTTGTGCAAAATGGATTTAGTTTTCGAGTTACCAGTTTGAGGAAAGTTTCACACCGGCCCCTTCATGAAGCTGGGTGTAAAACACCATCCATAGAGATTAAATGACTTCAGTAAGAAACCCTCAGAAGGCTTGTCACTCAACTGTCCTGTTGCTAATTAACAACTATTTACTACAGCTCAGGAAAGTACTTCATAAATGTCACAAATCTTGTCTGCTATTTGTTTCTATTGACCCCTTGTTTGTGTCCCCCTTTCAGGACCGTAACATGGTGCTGGGTAAACACGGCTTTTTCGTGAACCCCTCAGACTCTGTGGCCGTCATCGCTGCCAACATTACCTGCATCCCATACTTCCAGAAGACTGGTGTCAAAGGACTGGCCCGCAGTATGCCCACCAGTGGAGCCCTGGACAAGTAATCACGACATAACAGCTAATCTAAAGTTTTATTGATTTGGTGAACTGAAAAAAGTGCAGAACTCACATGAGTTACAGATCAACTTTTTCTTTACGTTTCATTGTGTGTGTGTGTGCTAATCTGTTCCAGTGTGGCTAAAGCGCTGCAGATGCAGCTGTACGAGACTCCAACTGGCTGGAAGTTCTTTGGTAATCTGATGGATGCTGGGAAACTTTCATTGTGTGGAGAGGAGAGCTTCGGCACAGGTGATTGAATGTCATCATATTTATGGAGCCAGAACCATTTCCAGTAAATGAAAGCAGCGCCCCTTACTCACTCAATCTCTCATCCCCTCTTCTTTTTTCTCCCTCTGCTAGGCTCAGATCATATCCGTGAGAAGGACGGCTTGTGGGCAGTGCTTGCATGGTTGTCAATTTTAGCTACCAGGAAACAGAGTGTGGAAGAGATCATGAAGGATCACTGGCAGAAGTTTGGCAGGAACTTCTTCACCAGGTCAGGAATGATCCCTGGAGAGAGGTTTAGGAAATGTGAGCTTCAGTCCCAAAAGACGAGTATTTCATGTTGCTAGTTGTGTTTTAATCGTTGTTGGTTCCAGTACTTTCTTTGGTTGAAAGATGATACCGGGGTATAGGTTGCTCAAATTATACTCTGGCACTTCCTTGTGGTGAATAAAAGAACTGCAGCGCACAAAAGCCCGGAGACAGTCAATTTATAAAGGGATTTTTAGACCCTTTTTTTGTTTGCTGGTATTTCTGTGATTATTGAAACCAAATCATTTTTTCCCCTAATTTCACAAATAAGGAAAATCTTAAAAAGTAAGAACTTGCAGAGACCCTCACTCCTATCCCTTCAAAACCAAGTCATCGTGATTATCGTTTCACTTAAAATCACCAATTGTCGGATGCCAGTTAGACACCAGATTATATTTTCAATTTAGTCCAACTTCACCTCCAGGTACGACTACGAGGAGGTCGACTCGGACGCTGCCAACAAGATGATCAAGGATCTGGAGGCGGCAATGTTCGACCCGTCCTTCGTAGGAAAGAAGCTCTCGTCGGGTGATAAGACTTACGAGGTGGCTCTCTCTGACAACTTTTCCTACACAGACCCTGTGGACGGAAGTGTGTCCAAAAACCAGGTGAGAGCCTGCAAGGCAGAGCACATTCAAATTGCATTCTGTGTTCGCCCAGTCTTCCATCAATCAGCAGATGTAGTCCACTACACTAAGCAGCATGCAGCAGTGTTATTGCACCTCATAATTCTACTTCTTCCATATGTTTTCCAGTTGCTGTGCATGTTCATTCATCACATCTCTTCCCCGTCTTTCTCTGTTTCTCTCTCAGGGCCTCAGGATGATCTTCTCTGATGGTTCTAGGATCATTTTCCGTCTCAGCGGTACGGGCAGCGCTGGAGCAACCATCCGGGTCTACGTAGACAGCTACGAGAAGGACCCCACGAAGATTTATCAAGACCCACAGGTCAGGACAATAAGGAATATTCCCAGCCAGCTAGATCCAGTGAGAGAGAGAGACGAGACAATGAAGTCATCAGAGAGGAAAATAAACATTCATGAAACCAGTTTTTCTTTTCTCTCGAATATTTTTGTAGATGAGAAGTCACAGAAAAAGAGAAGATAGAATGAGGATATTAATATAGTTTGACACCCCGGCTAGGGTGTAGCGGTCATAGGTTAACTCTCATTGGCCCCAGAACCCTTCAGGCTGGCCAGAATGATCTGTAACCTGCTCGCACCGGGTGGAGCTCTCCAAAAACAAGTTCCAGAGCGTGTATTCAACATTATGATGGAGATGTTTGGCCAAGTCTTGAGTTATGGCAGCTTATCAGGGCCAGAACACGAGGGAAAAATAAACCGTGTGAGTTCCAGCTAGACACCTCATTGAAGTCGTTTTGACTGGTGAGGACAGGGACGTGAAGAAAGCAAGACAAGGCCAAAGAAAAGTGAGTGAAAGTACAACTCGAGCGCTTTATCCTCTTCAGTGCTTACACACCATGAACGAACGGATAAGCAGAAACATACTGCCTCAGATTCTTAACTTGACAGACGAATGGCCAGTGGGTTAATGGTTCAGTTGGCTGACTTTGTGTAGGCGTGATTTACAATCCAACAGCGTTCACTCACGATATGAGCAGGCTTTGGAGGAAAGAGGAAGTGCTTCACAGCATTTTACATTTCTTCCAACAGCAGTTGTTTTGTGAATCCAGAATAGTCACTTTGGTGTGTGTGTGGAATATGGTCATTACATTGTGCGCAGTAATAAGGTGGAAATTGGGGGCTGCACGGTGGTGTGGCGGCTAGCACTGTCGCCTAACAGCAAGATGGGAATGTGGAAAAACATACTTGATCATATATATTATTGTAAGAAGTTCTGTCACATCATCATTTATTTTTAAAACATGAGTTGGGGCATCTGACATTTGCTCAGTGGCAAAAAATCACAAAAGCGTTCCAAGACATTTTGAACTCTAAAATGAGGAATATCTCCATTTTCCGTCTCTGCTGTAAAAAGCGGAATGTAAATAACGATAATTAAATCATTTGTTCTTTCATCAAGCCTATAAACGTCTGTGTGACTCAAAGCAGCACTTTGAGTGGACTTTTTTAATGCTAACTATATGTCTTGTGTGGTTTTCTTGTGTCTCCGTGCAGGTGATGCTGGCCCCCCTGGTAGACATCGCCCTGAAGGTCTCTCAGCTCCAAGAGAAGACTGGACGCACTAGCCCCACTGTGATCACATGATTCCTCTGCCACACGGCCTCCACTCACCCTCAGCAACGGGATACCTCCACTCTTTCGGGGGGGGTGAAGCTGCCCTTGAATGCTGTCTTAGCTTCAGTTCCTGGCCCTCTTAGAAACAGAGCTGGATGAAAAAGTGAAACACAACATGCAGGATGAACACATGAAAATACCTGAGGAGCTCTTGATTTATCTTCCAATGAAAGTTATCCACTGCCATCATCTAGTGTTGGACTAGAGTCAGTGTTAATCTGCTGTTTTCTTAAAATAAAGCACAAAATTGTCCTGAGGGATCAGATAATATATCTGGAAGGCAGTGAGACATTGTCACACATTCATATTTTATGAATGTGATTTAAGAAAACTAAATTTAAAGAGTCAAAGTAGGCTAAAACAACTTAATTTGAGAGCCTTGTGTAATTTCTGCTACCATGTAATTGTCCAGATCTGTTCCTGAACCATATCATTAAATCGCGAAACTGACCATAAATCAGCAATTTGGGGCAACCTCACCCCACATTTCCCTTCCAGACCTGGTGCCTTGCCCTCCCTCTGGTCTCCTAAACCATCAAAACAGTCTCTCAACCTGAGCCATGATCCATAGCTAAAGCCTTGAGAACTAACATTTACCATTAATAAAAGTTACCTCACATAAAAGAAGTACTGTGGTTATGTTTGAAATCTTTTTTTCTTTTGCACTATTTTAATAGTGCCATGTCTGTCATAGGCGCACACAAGTATTTATAGATACTGAATCTTTCCTCCAAGAAACCAGCTGTTGCTTGATGAAGCGTAATTGCCTTAGCAGACCTGGTCTTAGAAAAGTCAGCATTCACAGGACTGAAACAAGAGTGCGTGGGGTGGTATTAATGATACTTCTTTTTAGCCGGGGAAATTATTCTGGATAAACGCAAAGATCCTGTCCTGCAGCGGGTGAGCCAAGTTGTCGGACAAGCCTCCAGGAGAATAAAGTGCTTCGTAAAAAGTCGATGCCTCTCCAAAGACATTCCTGAGGCAAGCAGAGAAGCATCAAGTGATGAATTCTCTCCCTCCCTCACCAGTCTTCTTGCGTAATGAGATAGTCACAGTAATCCTGATTAACGATTAGAGTTATAAAGTGTCAGGAGGTCGGTGGATCCCACAGGCTATATCTAAAGACAAACCGTCTAGAGATGAAATATATTATTACTTCTTTTGAGGGAATGATGTTTGAGACTCTACAGGGACTGAATTGGTGTCAACTTTTGCTTCGCATAACTCCCATATCAGGACATAAATTGGCTACAATTTAGTTAATGGTGAGGTTGGAAAATCAGGTGCACCCATCCCACGCACAGAGAGAGGGAACACTTGGTGTTTCTCTCTGAACACGAAAGGTCGAAAGTGGCCTCAATCACAGATGGCACATTTTCCGCCAATTTCTGTCTCGCACGTCTGTCATTCATACTGACCAACACAATCAGCTCTGTTTGCACTTTGCCTCCCCCCCCCCCCCAACAAAAACACATGGTACATAGAGTTTCTGAGCTGGAACTAATTGACCGTTCAAGTTGTATTTTCTCACAGATTTTTGAAAGGTTTGATGTATGACAAAGTTACGTTACTGCTATTCTCGTAATTTTACTGACACGAGCTTGCAGACACATATTTCAAACAGCATTGTCGACCATGAAGAGCTAAATCCGAATAAATGTTTCCAATCTTTAATCTGTGTTTACGGTAAGATTGGGGATAGGGCTTTTAAGGCTTATTGCCAGCCTTCAAAGGCACAATCTGTGGCATTTGGGATGTATAACTGCCCTAAACAGTTCCTCTCTAGTCCCTTCGGAGTCACATTAACAGGGTGGAAACTTTTTCATGCTGCATTGTTCAGACCCTGTCAGGCTGACACAGAGTAATACATAATGTGTTCCTCTTGTTCGGCTCGTAATGGCTTACAGGCTGTATTTGGATTGGCTGTCATTACATCTGGTATTCACAATAAGGCTTACATTAAGCTGGCCTGGTCCGTAGCTATTAGATGTCCAAATGGCTTTCTCTGGAGCTGGCGTGGAGCCTTGTGTTTTTAGAGCGCCGTGTTCGCTGCTCTCCTGCGAGAGGGCAACGCGGTGGACAAAGACATCATTCTTAAAGTATAGTCAAAGAAGGACTCAGGAAAAGGCTGTGGCTCTGCTTCTTGTGGTTCTTTCCGCTATACTTCCTAGTGTATTGTGTTGCCATGACTTGAAATTTGGTTCTGCGCCCTCTACTGATAAATCTGTGTTATCCATCAATATTGCAGGCGAAGGACATTCAATAGGTGAGTTTCCTTAAAAAAAAAAATAAAAATCCTTAAATTAAGCTAGTTTTTCACAGAGGTGGGCCCTTCAAGCAGAGCCCACCTAAACCAACAAATGCCACTCAATCTCAATCAGTTATATGGTCCATTATCCTGTGCGTTTGATGGAGAGACCATTTGGATGTAAGTGAGATGAGAGAGAGAAACTGAATATTGAAGCTTTATATTGAACAGAAATACTCAACATGCTATAGGCTTATCTATTATACTGTTAACAGTGCAATGTCTCCTCTTTTAACCTGATTTAATCTTACATTTACAACAACAAGCTGCTCTTTTATCACCCTATCTACATATTCTAGATGTGCTGCACTACAAATACAAACAAAAGAGGGAAGATGTAGCACACACAAAAAAACAGAGAATTATGTTTTACATGTGTTCCTCACAAGCAATTATTATTCTGCTGCCTGAAACTTCACATACTTGGAGGCCCCATTCCCCCCTCCACCCTGCATTTGTTGTATATTAGCACTGGGTGCGGTATGCTCAAAAAGACATCCTGTGGGAATAGAGTATAGTAACAGGCATTTGTAAGGTAAGCCTGTAAATATGCAATATGCACAGACTTACATTTTGACGGAGATGGTGGTTGGACAGGCAGATGCAAAGGATGCAGTTAGGCCAATGTTGTCTGTGAGCCATTTAATGATGTCTTAACTGGGACGGAGTTATCTGCTGATTGGAGAATGCGCAAAATGCTAGCACATTTTTAGACGATGGCAAAGGAAAATAAGATTGAAAGCCGAATTATTAAAGTTATCTGAAGATGTGAAGGAAAAGAGACGGAGAGAAAGTTTTGGAGAAACATAAATTAAAAAAAAGAATACTGAGTAAATGTGGCAGAAAGGCCATCGTCACCCTCATCCTTTCATTCTCTTTTATTGACTCGGACATTTTTGCCAACTTTGAAACAAAGGGCCTCCCTGTCCATGTGCTGTGGCCGCTGGAGAAAGCCTCGGGGATCTGCTCTTCAAAGAGACCTTCAGAACCCTAATCCACTCCACCATGAAAGTTAGATGACTTTCACCATGCATGGTTGCAATTTTAATAATCATATCCTACTTTAGGCAAAACGAAGTCGATAGACATCAAGGAGGAAAAATAGGCCAACGTCAGAAATAATCTCGCTACTTGATCGGGCCCAGTGGTGGGGTCTCCCCCCCTTCAAAACCCTGTGCACTTCTCTGACGGCCTTTATTACAAAGTAAACCACCAAACACAGCTTAGGTTAAATTCATTTGGCTGCTTAAACAGGAAATGTAAAAGGGCGCCTTAGTAAAAAAACACAGCTGACATGTGACGTGTACATCACATCACACGTTTCTCCAAACTGCACTGCAATCAGTCATGCCCAATTTCACATGGTTTGACAGTTATTTATAGTTACTTTGTTTGAATTTGCTCTCCACGTGATATCCCTGGAGCACAAAAGCCCTTTGTTGTGTTGATTGAAATGTTATGTGAAATCATACACATCTGCACACATGCAATCTCACACACTCTTGGTGTGACTCTTTCTTGCTGCGGTCCAAAAGAAGCTTAGAGACCCGCGGCAGAAAGCACTCAAAGTCCTTAGAGTTGCAGACTGCAGTTTTAAGACGTTAGAGCTCAGAGTGCACATATTTCAATGGTACATTTCACTCACAATTCAATTAAATCAAGAAGAAATGTAATTCTTTAAAATTCCACTTTTTTCAAAATCACAACTTTCGGCATGAAGGAATTGTTACGTCCAACCCATTTAAGTGAGACTGAAACCTCAATCATCATTAGCAAACGAACTGCGGTCTCTATTTACATGTTGAATTGCTTTGAATGACCACAGCCCTGGTTTTGATCAGACCTTTGGCAGCTATCAAACTGCTGCTATGCATCCCTCAACTCTCATAATCACCATTCTCTTAATTTCCTCAACCACTCAAGTAACAGTGGGCCAGGGACACAGCAGAGATGTGTTCACGTACAGTATAGAGTAAAACAGGAATTCCTGAACCGACACAGAAGCCTGCTGACATTATTTTAACAGGAAGTTTAAGGTTTTAATCCCCCCCCCCCCCCCCCGAAACACACACTAGGACACACCCTTATCCTAACTAATGGTTTGCAGGAACCTTGTTCAGTGTTATCTCTAAGCTCCGGTTAGCAGCATCTCTCCAGGGATGACTGAGTATGCAGGGAGAGGAGGGGAAGGAAGGTTTTGATTAGGACTCCTTAGTAGCGGGTATGGACCATGTCCTGGACCCCTGGACCTGACAAGGAGCAGGGATAACAGAGGGGAAGCCCTGTCACCCGTGAGCAGCCCGCTACACCCGCCCTCAGATCTTCAATTGAAAATAATCCAGTCTAAAGCATTTTTTCAGTCCTGCTATCCCTGCTCTCTGTAACAGTTAAATCAAAACATACTCCAGAGAGGATGATATTTCCCTCTAATGAGCAGGGGTAGGTCACAATATGGGAGAACCGGAGATGCTAAATTGCAACCATTCTTTTCCTGCCCCGGTATTAGTCTGTCAAAGGGCTCCGTGTGTGCGGACACACATGCAGAGACAAAGTATGTGTCAAAATCCAGAAGTGAATGGAGTAAAATGAAACAAGGTGTGGAGTTATGGAGGAGAAGGTGAGGTGGGTTAATAATAAAGGCTCTGGAATTAATAATCGTATAAAGGTGTGTGTGTGTGTGTGTGTGTGTGTGTGTGTGTGTGTGTGTGTGTGTGTGTGTGTGTGTGTGTATGTAGTGTGTCTGCAGACGGTATTGTTCACGACAAAGAAACCTTAATCTCCTTTCTTTACATTCCTTCTTTCTTGTCCTTCATTCATCTGTCTCTGTCTTTGTACATGTGATGCATGGATAGAAATGAAATATAGTGCACTGAGTTAAACATTTGGTTATGGTTTTAATATGGCAGGTAGTTTGTCTAGTTATTATTAAAAAAAAAGCTGGTCTACTTGCTAAAGTCACCTCTTGTGATCATCTGATCAGGTCCAAATGGATCATTGTCAGATAATCTAAGGCCATCAATTCAGCTCCATTAACAGTTGTTTATTAATTCACATAACTTTGTTGTGTGTTTGAGTCAAATGACAGTAATGACATGATCACAAATGACAGTAAATGATGCAGTAGATGCTGTACAATTATTGCAGAAAAGCTAAGCCTGTGTTGGAATATTCTCTGAAATATCATGAGCGTAACAAAGTGCATGTATAAGGCCATGCTGAATTCACTATTCATGTTCCCTGATTTTTTCATTGGAGAATATTTTGGTCCTTGTAAATACTGGACCTCGTAAATCATGTGAACCAGAGACGGCTCAAACAAAGTGGCTGCTTACTGCCACTCAGCCTGCAGCGGACTGAGAAGCTTTCTTTGGGGTTACTTAATTCATTTTAGGTGTTTAAAGATACACTCTTTGATTTTGTTAAAGTGTCAAGAGAGCATATCCTCAAATCCCATCCTCGCTGCATAACAGCAGCTTTTATTATTGACTTTGCAAACAGTACAGCAGTTGACAAAGTCATCCATTTAAAAAAAAAATTCATTGTGGCCCCAAAAAAGGCTCTTGAGGTGTGGGTCCTGAACACTTTCGTGTCAGCCGAACGCATTTCTCCAGTTGAAACGTCTCTGCCTGCCCCGTGACAGTTCCTGCAGCGAACACAGGGTGGCGACACGTGGCTAATCAGAGCCATGTGGCTCCTGTGGGCACAAGTCACTCCGGTGAAGTTTGCAGGAAGGATTGCGCTCAGTTGAAGAGAGAGACAGAGAAGGGGAAAGTGTGCTGGGCTCCAGCGAGGAGGACAGAGACAGACACCAGGGGAAAGACGGAGACAACTTTCATCCAGACTCACATTTTTCTCGGGCTTTGGTGCGCGCTTTGTACGAGCGGCTGAAAACAGAGCACAACTTCTCAAGGCACTTTGACTCGTGCATTTTGTACTGTTGTTGTTGTTTTTTTGGAAGGGGCTCGAAATTAAGTCTTGAGTGTCGTGGATGTGAAAAGCGGACGAAGGTTTTTTTTTATTTTAACACAGAGCCGGAGGAATGTATCCAACTCGGGCAGCGTCGAGCCAGCAGCGCCTCTGGAGATGTCCAGCCTGCGCTCTCTGGATCGCCCTGCTCCTCCAAAGCGTCCTGGACCTGAGCGCGTCTGGTGAGTCTCAAGACACTTCCCCCCCCCACACCCCCCCACTCCTCCTTCGCTCGGTAATCATTCCCGTCTTTCCTCTGCTTCCCTGCTGGCCTCACTCAATCTGCGGTTCATCCCAACACGCGTGAATTAAACGATGTAATATATCAACCTTGGACAACTTTTCTGGGGACTGTTCGCATGTGCCCGTTTTTGGGCATGACGCTGACTTTATTGCGCTTTTAAATGCAGTTTAAGTCATCCGTCATTGTGTTCACATGGGCTCGTATATGTTAAGGGCACCCCTATTTGTCTTTCGCTGCTAAAGTAATCTCATAAATGTCCTCAAACTGTTTTATAAAGCGGAGCTGTTTGCCTTCATTCAGCCTCCCCTCTCATGTAAATGATCGTTGGTTTTTAGATTATCGTCCTATTGTCACTGTGAGGGCTCTGCACGGGGAAAGACTTGACTCTATTGGCAGACAATAGGGGGTCTTAACTAGTCAGCTGGATAGCTATTGTGCCCCAATCCACCCCCGTCAATGGGTTAGGTCAATTTAAGGATAAGAGATGCATAACATGTTTAGGGCAAAACAATTGTTAAGCATTTTGGTTTAATTGAGAATGCATGGCCAATTTCTCCGGCCTGAGCAAACAATACTTTAATGTTTCTTAATTGCCTCTTACAAAACACTTAACATACATCATTGTATGTGTCTGTGATTGAAAGTCAAGAGTTCTAGTTTTTTTTTTTTTTGCCCATTAAATAATCTAAAGAATAACGTTTCCACTGCCTTTTACTGTACTGAGTGTGTGGTATTAACATCTTGGAGAAAGGATGGCCTGATGGTGTACATGGCTTTTGGTTGACTAATAGAAGCATGATTGAATTCTGTTTGACTTGTTCATGAAGCCGATCGTGGAAAGCGTTTTCATATGTTCTGTTCTCTGGCTTTTGAGTGTGTTGCGAGTATAAAACAATCCTCCCCTCCCTGATGGGTAGTGATGAATTATCTCCGGATGGTTTTTTGGGGTTTGTTTGGATTATCTCTGTCCTCCTTAAATTGGCTTTTATTTACAATGAAGGTGTAGGTAATATGCTGCTTTGGGAGTAAAGCTTTCTGCTATGGCACTTCTCTTGCCACCAGTTCCTCTCTATATCTTTCTTCCTCACTTTCTTGCTCCGAGGCAGGGAGGAATGTTAATCCACATTACTTAACTGGATGAGTTAGCTATAACCTCTTCAAATGGAGTTTCATGATCGAATATGGAGTGGAGGAGAGCCAAGCCCTTACTTTATATGTGGAAATAGACAAGTGTAAATGACTCCCACATCCGACGGCAAAAATCTACCCTGAAAATTACATTTCGTATGCTAACACTGTTTTTCATGAAGTAAAAGTGATTCACTTTTGCTCCCCCTCCCGCTGCTCGAAACCAGAAAACTACATCGAAAAGCTGTTTCTCTTTTTCTGTACATCCAAATAATGGTAGCTCCACGAATGTTGTAGCTTTGATGGGTCCAGGATATGTTGGTAAATGACTGGGACACTTGTCTCTCCTCTGGCTTGCTGTAATGGGAACAAAACAACAGTGTGGTTCAGCTGTACTCCATTTGAAGAGAAGCGTTCAGTGCCATGGTGATCTGTGCATGTATAATTGGCTGTATTGTAGAATTAACTTAGCAAACGCTACAAGGATGAAACCGAAGGGCCCGGCTGTCTGTCTTTATTTGCTGCTGTTTGGACTGGTCAGTCTACCAGTTTTCAATCAGAGGTAGAGGTCACTGGTCTGTCTCTGCGGTTCAAATGTCAGCATTTCCAGGAACAATCGGGACTTCCCCCGGCCACAGCAAGGGAATTTGTGTACATGGCATACTTGACAAAGGATGTATAAACCAACAATATATATATATGCATGCATGTTCTTTTTTTGAGAAACCGTAGCTGCTTAGAATACCTGAAACTGAGATCCATTGGCTCACAAAATGCAATCCAAATCCCACACACCCTTAATTAAAGAGTGCAACACTCTTTCTTAATTTACATGTTCACAAAATTCTGATTAATGTCAGTGATCAGGTCAAGGCATGACATTGGATAACGGGTTTGTACAAAAACCTGAGTTTATGTGAACTTTAATCGTCCCTAGGATTCTTCCCTGTCCTTACCAAAAACAGCTTAAGCATCACTATCAGCCCTCCAGGTGCTTTTCTAAACAAGGCAGAACGTAGAACAGATCACGAGATTTCATTCTGGTCGGTACTGCTTCACTTGTAGGCTAAGTCACACCCGTCCTCCTCTGAAAGTCTTTTCTATGCATTTGCTCACAATAGGAAAAACCTAAAAACCCACATGAATGTTGACATGGCCTATTATTATTTTTTTTTTATTTCCAGCAAGAATCTGTTTGTGCCAACTGGATTTATTCTTAATCACAAAACCTGAATTTGAACCGAGGTCTTTGCTGCGTGGAAATCAGGTTTCTTCTGAAAGCCGGGAACAATCAGATTACCACAGTATAAGTAAAAGCACCTTTTGTTTAAACATAAATCTTTTCTAAAATAGTCACTGTCATTACATCTTCCTGCCCCTGCCCTTTAGCTCCAAAGTAATAATCTGTGCCATGTTCATAAAAATAAATTGACGGCAATGTTTTCCAGCTATATAAACTGTGTAAATGTTTCTGAACATGGGACATTCATCTCTAAACATAAAAGGTCCTGTGCAGGGCAGCGACTGTGTGAAATCTGTTTAGAGTTGCATTTAGCCTTTTAATAACACTCAGGGAGGCTATAAATCATGTTGGCTGGAACTGCCTCAGTGCCGTTTTCAACAGGACACACTGTTGACACTAAAGGCACTTCACCTCTGGAAAAAGAATCCTTGGTCCTGCAGACTGAGTGTGTAGGAGCTTGTCCTACTCTCCCTGCTACTGTGTCTATCTGTACTGTCATATTTCTTCTGGTATTTTCTTGGACTCATATTAATGGCTTACAGTTTACAAGCGTCCTTGTAAAAATAATGCAACTCAGCCACTCCCTAGTCGTGATTTATAGTTTGCTCAGTGCTTTTCCTCATTGCAGTATTGCTGTAATTTCTCAATTTTTTTTTGTGTGACCATGTTGAGTTTATCAGTACTTTAACCAGCATGCTCTGGGAAATGTTGGGCTCCATCGTGGTCTGAGTGGTACATCTCTTTCAGATAGATGATTCCTCTGTGTCTAAAACTCAACTCGCACTCTGCGCAGTGCATTAACTCGGGCATCAAGTGGTGTGCATCCCTAAAAGCTTTTGGCAGACACAGAAGAATGTGGCAGGAACTGTATGTGTGAAACAGATGTATGGTCTTTTTCCTGGGCGGAGGGGGTTGATTTTTTTTTTTTGGACAGTTCAACTCCATTTTGAGCGTGTGAAATGGGCAGAAAGTCGTGGACATTAGCTCAATCAGGACACAGCCATAAATCATACGCTCGGACTCTGCTTTATGTCACTGATTTAAAACATTGGTGCGTAAACTGCGTCGTGCACTGGCAATTACCTACTTCCCACTCGTTATTAAGCACATGTGTTTGCCAAGGCTCCGTGTGCCTCAGTGTTGCCATAGTGCAAGCTGTGAGGAGAATATTGTGTGCTAATTGTTTAACTGATGTACAGCCAGCGGGCGATTTGCTTTTAAGTGATATAAAAAGCATCAGGGTATCAAATAACTTTTGTTATGACTTGTGTAGATTCTTTCATCACTTTCCTATTGTGGTTGTTGTTTCCCAAGCAGGACTGCCTCATTGATTAGTACAGAGTTCACAAGATATGAAGTTTCCATATGATGTGCGATGCCAGTGAATGGCACAGTTTTTCTCCATTGAGTTGCTGGCTGGAATGTCCTGACAATATGACGTCAATGCTTGGTTCACAGAGGAATTTTGGAAGGAGAGCCTGATTTAGGTTTTCCCTTTTTTTTTTTTTTTTTTTTTTGTCTATCTGATCTCTGCAAAGTCAGGCAAATGCCTTTTTGTGAATGGTAAGAAGAGTCAATTCCCTGCATTTGCGTAACATTGGCCGAAAAATGCTCTTCTTTTCACAAATCCGACTCGTTTGTTTTTTAGCGGTCAGAGTCCCTCCGAGAGGCAGCGTTTAATCAAAGGCGAAACACAGTTCACTTAGATCTTCTTTGGAGGCGTTTGATAAAGTTTCTGCCGCTACAAACTGTAGCCAAGCGTGAAAACCCTGTTCCTACTATTTACTGTCTGCACAGGAGGTCGGTGTGTTGGGGAGAGAAAAAAAAACCAACCTCTGCAGGGTTCAAGGAAATGCAGCGCCGGATTAACAGAAGGAACAGAAAACATTGGTTCAGGTTTAAGTGCCGCAGTTGAGAAGCTAGTGTGTAGAGGACAGTGTGGCACTTCGATGGTTTTAACAGAGGGAGAGTCTGGTTGAGTGGGGGGGGGGGGGGGGGGGGGGAAAGCTGCAGAAAGGTAGCGTTAAGGTTTGTCAAAAATGTATGGTACATTAATAGACTAAAATATATATTTGCCCCTGTTCTGTACGCCAGACTACAAATTCTATAGCTTTCTATAGCTTCTATTCAATACTTTCTATGTTGATGTCTCTCGACTGCTGTCTGGAAGACAAATTACACCCGCCAAATAAAAAAATGTACTCTGCTGTACTTTACACACGCAATACAATGAGTCCTTTACTGCACTTGTAAGGCAAGCTGTAAGTGCGAGAGTGTGCTGATGACAAAGTGACACTTTAATGAGTCTAATGGAATAAGCCACACATACTGCATATCAATTTCCCTTATGGACTTGGCAAGGTTTAATGCTGAGGACTGTGGGGAATAGCACTGGCTTAAAGGGCTCTAAATTTCATTCAGACCGCTCTTCATTGCAGTTTTATCAAATTACTACTTTGCTTGTGTCCTCCTAGCAAGATTAGCCTGGGATTAATATGTGGAGATCATGCTGCATTTCATTTGATTGGGGGTAGGATGAAACATGGCTTTTTAAATTCCCCTATATGTGTCAGAGTAAATCTTTCAAAACCCTGTTTGCATTGCATTAAGGACGTCAGAAACCCCCACTGCAAGCAGACGGGCAGATCTCCGTCCAGCCACAATTAGCTCTTTGTATAACACCAAGCTCCTTCCATTAAATAAAAAAAACGTTCTAGGCCTCTCCGCCAAAGATATTAGTACTTATTTCCCCCCCCCAAAAAAGTAGCTTATCAATGGATAATATTTCACTTTATCAGCTCTATCCCCGAAATATGTGTTGACACATTTCTGTGCATATAAATCAGCTTTTTGCTGCATGGTCATTTTTTTCAAAACATCCCCAAAGTAGGTACTTGGGCTAAGTAGTCTGGTGAAGTACATTAACATTAACTGTTGCCTGCACCTATTCTACTGTATGATCTTAATTTGATTTGCCCACACACTATCTATAACTTTAATGTCAATGAAAGGTCAGAAGCACTTATCAAGTACACACTGTTTGTGGATTCAAATCATCGTGGTTCTTTACAAAAGTTGTGAATAAAATCCTTCCGTAAAGTAGGTTTTCAGTGCACACAGATCTACTTTCTCCCTGCAAGTGGATGAGCGAATAGTCAACCCCTCCGTCAGCCCACCAACATCAGCATGACTTCAAAACTCCTTGGCACTCCTCTTATCTAACTGGCATGAGACAAATGTTGGCATTCTCTCCTCGCTCGCTCTCTGACTGTCTTGGCTTGGCCTTGGTATTCTGTCTTTCACACACACCCACACACACGCGCACACACACACGCACACATACACCCTTTGCCTCTCTGTCTGTACAGTTCATTTTGGCCGTCGTGTGGCTCCTCCACTTGGCCCTTCTTGCCTGGCTCACTGACATGCTGCTCTTGGCTACACTGTGAGTGTTTACTCAACAATAACTGAGAGCGGGGTGGCTCCACACCAGCCCCTGCTCTCTTTAGAGACGATTCCACCACCACTCACACAGACCTTTAGTAATGGTTTGTCGGTATTTTGCATCTTTGATTTGAGCAGAAGACTTCTTTTGTGATGCCAGCTGGTGCGGAGACACTTAAGTTCACTCAGCGATGTGCTGATTATGAGACGGATGTTTAGTCATAACTTGGCTTTCTCAATATCAGTTTTGATGTGTCTTTATGGCTCCACGTCTACTCTTTCGCCCACGTGGTACTGTGGCTACGCTGCGAAACCATTGGACCATCAGCTCCACTGAGACATTTGTATAAACTTATCACTCTGCAGTTATTAATACAACATCATCACATGGATTTTATTCACAGTTGTGTGCTTCCAAAATGATTCTTGGCAGCTCCATCATCCAAATCCTTCTCTTTCTTTGTTTCTGTAGTTCTTTCTTTTTTCATGCCTCATACTTACACACAGAAATAATGTAAATAGCACATTTCTCCCCTAGTGCTGTGTAACGTGGAAAATGCATAGAATACAAACTTCAGTCTGCTCGTGGAATTGTTAAACCAGAGATGTTTGGACGGCAGGAAGTTGAATTTTACGGGGCATCTAATGATTTGTGTTCAGTTTGAATTAACTGTTCCCCTTTGTATGCAGTGTTGGATTTGCTTTTCAGGGCTCAGGACGGATTTGTGGTTCGCCCTCTCATTTAGTCATTCGGAAGTTTTTATGTTTGTGGAACATACAGAGAGAAGTGTGTTTGTCCGTTTGTGGTCGTTTTTTGCTTTGTAATTACTATCGGTAGCAATAGAAACTATAATCCTGTTGTAGCCCGACATCGAGGAATTCTGTCTTTTGAAGATTAATTCATGTAAATGGGTTTTAGTTCAAAGCTGTCGGTCTAACAAGTCTACTTTGGCCATCAAATAGATTTGGGGATCTACTGAAGTAACAAGGTTTTAAAAGTATAAGCCTTTTTCCCCTTCATTGTTTTCAGTGGAAGATTGAAAGACGAGATGCTTCATGAGCACTTTTTGAACCTACACACTGACCTATCGTTTGATCTGATCTGATCTGATAAGATCATCACCACATGAAAATATATTTTCTAATGTATGTAGGTGATGTCTTATCAAAAGGGCTGTTTGATACTTCAGGGATCCAGCTGGTGAATGTCTGTCTACAGCACTCAGGCCGTCCATCTGTGTGCAGGTTTCCAGACATTAGTAGAGTGTAAGCAACAGATATTGAGTTCATTGTCGCCTTCACAGAAAAAAAGATGAAGCTCTCCCACTTTTCTTTGTCTTTTTCCCGTCAGAGGAATTTGTTTGCTGTTGGTACTGACTGTATGTTGTGCAACATGTTTTTTATGCTCCATTGAAAATGAATGGCAGGCTTGTTTTAAGCGTGTTTCAACTGTGAGGTGTTGTTATAATATTATGTGGGATTAATGGTGAGAAACAACCAACGGTCCTTCTGCAATCGTCTTTCTCTTCTGTTTGCTTCTGTTACTACATTATGCTGACAAAGCCGACTAAGTGGTTCCAACATAAACAAAAACAACTAGAAGTAGTGATCGGGTATTCAGGAATTCTAAGAAAAGAAAAGCAGGAGAAAGTTTGTGCGGACAGAAGGCCGAAAATGGATGGAAAATAATGCGTTTTTGGATTTAGTTGGCTTGGTGTTGACATGATCTTAAACAGTGTCTTGAAATGTATCTGCATGAGTGTGGACATTGCCTTAACGTGTTTGTTTAACTAAAGGCTTTGTCACATTGTTCTCTAAGCAAGCTCCCCATTAACCAGCAGCTAGTCTTTACCACCTCATTCACACACAAAAGACTTACGAGGGTCTGCCTTAAACAGGGGCTCTCAAACTTTCACACAAGGCAGATAAGTAGTACTGCCTTTAATCCTTCTGACAGAACTAGTCAGCGTAGAAGCGACTCTGCTATAATTCGCCAGCCTGACTGCTGAAAACCATGTCTATTTGAATGTCCAGCATGGCTGTAAATCGTAACTATAATGTTTAGGGAGAGGAACCAGAAACCATAAATACAACAGTGACTTAGCACAAATAGAAAAAGCACAGAAGACCACAACAAATTTGACTTTAATGGAAATTCCCTTTCTATCCATTCTAATCCTGTGTTGACCACACTAACCAAGGGATCTGGAGTTAAAGGTCTCACTGGCTGTAATTCTGAAGTACCGTGAGTTAAATGCCCAACTAGCAAACCACTGCTGGCTAAAGATCTGCCTAATTCAGCACCAACCGGGAAATCAATGTCCCCGAGTCGCATTAGAGCCGGTCACAGATTGAGTCTTTAATCAGCCTTTGTGATGGGCCACAGAGGAAAAGCTTCAATGATGAGGTCAGTCTCTTGGTGAAAGTTGGTACTTCCCCCATTTGCATTTCTCAAAATTCTAATTTAAGATGAATTTAAAAAAATCATTCTCTTTTTTTGTTTCGTAAGCTAACGCTGTGAGTATGAGAGTCTTGACACCCAACTTTTTGGCAAACTCCCAAAGCTTTCTTCACAGTCTTCTGTTACTACACCCATACAGTCACCGGTATAGCCTCTTAAATCCATTTTGGCTTGATGGCCTCACCATACGACAGCGTCTTTCAGAGGCAAAGTTATTGCCTTCTGTGCAGTTTAACTCTCCAGATTGTGGGTCTGTTTTAAACGTAAACAAGTGAGTGAAAAGAATGGCAGGGCGGAAGAACACAGTCCGACGTTGAGCGCTACCGACTGTCAGAGGCGTTACCCAGAAGGTCGTAGAATCACTGAGGGAGTCCTGTGTTGGATGTCGGAGCGACTGTTGGTTTTTGTGGTGAAACGTGCAGGAATCGTAATAAAAAGGTATGGAATAGTCACAGGCCAGGAATCTGTCTTTGTGTGACTGTGACAACGTCTATGCTCTCTTCTTCATCTCCCTGTCATTCACTCAGAGACTTTAGCTCACGTAGGGGAGCTCTTTATTCATTATTGAACGCGGGGCAGGCAGAAAGGATTCTTGTCAAGAGGGACGCTCCCGCCCAGGAATTCATCCATTTATCCTGTGGGATGCAGAATGCCGCTCCTGCCCTCTCTCCCTCTCTGAGGCTAATTTTGTTAAATTATTTAACGATGGGGAGTGTTGAGGGGAAAATTGAGTTTCCCCATTAAAGCAGGTCCCCTGTTTTTCATATTTCCACTTTGAATGGTCATTTGATTTCCCGATGGATGTTTATGAAAGCTGACGCAGACTTGTAAGCAAGCCAGGTTTAAGTTTACTTACTAGTGTGGTGGTGACCTGCGTGCCAACAGTCCTCTCACACTTCACTCTTGTTTTCCTGTCTCTCACTACATATCTGTCCCTCCCCGCTGCCCTCCTTCTCCCAGAGAGCGTTGATTTCAGCAGGGCAGGAAATGAAACTGCATTGCCCTGCGACTCCCAGCGGGAGAGGGGAGGGGGGAGGGGGGGGGGGACCATGGGGAGGGAAAGAGGAAGAGGTTCATCGAGTGAAAGAAGTCCAATACTCGTATTTTTTTTAAAAAAATGGACGAAAAGATTGATAGTGCGAGAGGATAGTGAGTGAGGACTGGGATGGGCCCGGCTCAGCTAAGAGAAAGCTGAGAGCGCTAAGAGCGATATTGAGACGAGAAAATGTTTTCATAGAGGTGTTTGACTGACAGCAGGCTTAAATTAACTCTCAGCAAACTCTTATCAATCAAAAACCTGAAACATTTGGCTCGGTTTAAAAAAACAACAAAAAAACCATGACAGAAACAAACAGCCACCGAGAGACGAAGTAGAAAGGGCGCTCTCTCACTAGTTGAGGACTGGCGACCTGTCTGTCTCTGACAACTCCTGACCTTCATCCCCCTATCAGAAGTCAATGATCTTCTCCTCAGAGGGGCCTGTATAAGAGGCTTAGGCCCGCGTGATCCCACTGCCTGTTTGCTTAACCTCTGCGTGGCTGCCTCAGCCATGCTAAGCTTTGCCCACAAGAGCTCATTACCACTCTGTCTCTCTCACCATTTCCTCCAGCCGCCGTACCAACTGGAACATGGGTTTAAGGGCCTCTGATTATGTACACTGTTAAACCCTTCATACTAAAATATCCATACTTTACAATATAAGTTAAACCCATGTCATGTCAAAACATAATAGCAACATTTTTCCAATTATATTTGGAAATGTTGAGCGATGCTCGCAGGGAATATTATTTTGCAACATCAGCATTCCGCTGTCCCACAGTAATCTTTACTGGAACATAAAACCTGTCATGTCATTACGGCCACGATTGGAGTAAAGGGGAGATGGCACAGCTTCAGCATCTTTCCACATGTAGCCCCAGTTCCACTGCAGTTAAATAGAATATTTATTGAGCTTTTCATCGAGCTGAACAACTGTTAATACTGTTGCATGCTTCGTGTAATGATGTTTTGCAACAAGGCTGGGGCCCGTCCCTGTAGATGTATGCAGCCTGAAAAGGCCCCGCTGCAGTGGAATTGAAAGAAGAAGGGGGAAAAAAAAGAAACTCCCCGCTATGGGCATTGTGGCTTATTATTCTTGACATGCTCTGTTGAAGCGCTGATTTGAAGTGGGCCGGTGCTGATAATTCGGAGCGAGACAGATCGCTGTGATTCACGACTGTTTGAGTGGGAGTTCAAACAATGGTGGAGTCGGTCCGAAGTTTCCCCTGCTGGTACTGTTCAACAGTTTGGACTACTGTCAGCTCACGGAAGGCACTTGTGGTAGAGTTTGGCAGTTGTTTTACGCATACTCGTATTCCGGCCCTCACTGTCTTTATTTACTGGCTCCTCTTTCTTCTCATCCTCGGAAACGTTGTCTTAAGAAGAGTTTTTTTTTATTTTTTTTTTTATGAAAAGGCTTTGTATTCCAGTTATTTTAGTTATATCCTGGAGCATGTTCTGTTCTGGCTCCCTGTTATTGTTGCTTCTTAAATTGTCTGTGTGTCCACGACCAGCATTGTCCCCCACTGCCGTCGCTTTGTAACCCAGGCTTTGTTGGTCCATTTACTCTTTAATTTAAAACTGATTTAACTTCAGCCAGCTGGCTAGCTTAACCTCTACTCATGACAGGCCCTGAGCACGAGTGGACATTGTCTTATGTCTGATATTTGTTGGTGCACCCTAAAATGAACAAATTCCAAGCAAAGATGTGCTTTTATAAACACTAAATATAGCTATTACCAACAATTCACACTCTTCCCTTCACTTTCTGTCATGCAGTGTTCTGTTGACGGTCAAGTGATAGCTTTGTGATCAGACTCGGTGACCGAAAGAGCAACAATATAACATCCTCGTCGGCATTTATTTATTTCTGTATGTCCTAGGCTAGTTTTGTTTGTTGTGGTTAACATTATTTTATTCAAATGTGGAAACTCTGCACCGCTTGTTAGACATTTAGTGGAACACATGGTTAAATTAAGGTTTCATTTTGGTAATATTGGTCAAGTTTATTGGTTCATGATGTTTGATTTAGCACTGTGGGGAAATAAAGGTCATTCCTTAAAAAAAAATCAAATGTACATATTACCTGTTCGGAACACAAACCCAGTCCCTTATCACCTCGAGAAACAGTTTAATGTGCATCACTATTTGTAATGTGAACTTAAACACAGAATAGGAGATAAAATGCTAACGCTACCATTGTCATATTTTTAGAAACTGCCTCCATGTTAGCTGTAGACGACCTGTGAGATTATAAGGACACATTTCTTGCCCACTGCCCTCCATGTTTAATTTGCACAAATAACCCATTGCTAATGAGTGTGCTGCATGCTTGTTAAATGTGTTTAGGAAGTCACACAAGCACTCTGCTGCTTGCTGAATGAGTTACATGACTCAGTGGTTTACACAAGGTGCCTCCAGATGTGTCTAGTGAAGCCTCTTTACTTTTATTGTGAAAGCCATGCATTTTTTTTTTATCACACCCGCGACTAGGCAGTCATAAAACAGTCAAAAAACAGTAGTTCAGACGGTCCTTCACTGCCGGTTACGTAGCAGATAGCAGCCTTCATGTTTTCCCCGAGTCTTTGCTTACACAGTAACGCAGCCAGCGATTGGTGGTATGCATTTGCAAATGTGCACGCCCCGTGTCCCAGTGTTGGTGGTCTTGGAAAGCCACCAAGATCACCCGGCTGCTCTGTAATGTGAAAGCAATTAGCAGCCAGCGGTTTTACACAGTGCCGATATGTGTGGAATAACAAAAGGGAATGTAGGTCAGCGGTGAGCCAAAGGTACGCAGTGTGACCATGGCTTTTTTTTTTGGACAGTTTCTCATTATTTCAAACATCGGAGGGATTGTACATGTTTGAAGGCACTTAAGATACTTATTTGAAGCTAATTTAGTTCAGCAACACGACTTTGTGTCTTATTGGCCCATAACAACAAAAGCAATGAAGTCCATAAGGAAATTAAAAAGATAATGTATCGAAACAATAAAGAATGTAACTTCTTAGGAAAATGATTTTCGGATTCTTGGTAGCGTTCATATTCAAATTCCTGCCGTAAAATGGGGTTTGTAGTGATTTCAAACCCAGATTTATTTAGCTCCCTGCAGAGCTCTTTGATGTCTTCACCCTCCGTTTACTTCATCATTCATTTTAATGAGACGGACATTCTCCCTGATAGAAATCTGCCTCCAACTTATGCTGGAATACTGTATATCAGGGCCACACAATTCACATTGGGTTAGGTTGAGTTTCCTCTCTGTGTGTGAGATTTCTTTTGTTTGTGTGTGTGTGTGTGTGTGTGTGTGTGTGTGTGTGTGGAAACAGAGTGTAAGAGAAAAAGCAGGGAACTTAGACAGCTCTACACCAGGTGAGTTCTCCTGAGGGCAGCTGGGAGTATTTTTCCCCTCATTTAGCAGTTCATGAAAAAACCACAAGCTGCCAGATGTGACAGAGGGCACGCACCCTGCGCATACACTGTAAACACACACACACACACACACACACACACACACACACACACACACACACACACACACACACACACACACAGACACACGCTCTTTAAACAGCCTACTGTTTTTGCATTTTTCTACATCTCTCTTACGACCCCTATCAGCAAGCACAAGCATGAAAACATGCACATGACCTGCATGCCTGAAACATTGACCATACTCTAAAGTAAGATATTCTGTACTTGCACCCTAACATAACCTCAGCAGTCAGATTGAGAGAAGACGAGAAGGACAGTTTGGCAGGGCTGCGTACGCAGCGGGAGCGACCACAACCTCTTCACATGGTAAAGTCATTTTCACCTCGGCCGCTGTGGGAAGAGAAGGCCAGGAGCAACATCCTCCCACCCCGCGCCTCAAACCCCCAGCTGGCATATTACGGCTATCTGAAGGGAGCGGAGCTGGGAGAGCTGAAAAGCAGCTTTTGTCTCAGGCGACCTTCGAGACCTCTGCGTGCCGTTTCTATCAGCAAACCATAAACTATACAGCACAACTAGAAACACAGGAGGGGAACAAAAAAACTAAGGGAGGCAAAAATCAACAAGATTAAAGACTTCGACGCAAAGTAAACAAAGCAGAATCGTTGCCAGCTATAGATCAAACACTAACAGTCCTATAAATCTGTGCACTTTTTACATTGTAGATTGACGACGACCTTGACTAATAAGACATGTTGTCAGGGATTTGGCTGCATGTATTAAAGAGGGACATGCGGAATAAGAGAGAGGGTTTCCAAACTGTGTAAATCAAGCATATCCGCACACTTTATATACAGAGGCAAGATGCAGAAGTTGCCCCCCCCCCAAAAAAAAGAGGCACGATACGTTATCGGTTTTCTGTCTTCTGCTTGGAAGATGCCATTTAGCGCTGACGTACAGAAAAGGGAGCCTCCATCAGCAGCTATCTGCACCCTTCAGTCTCTCTGCCTGCTTGCTAAAAACAACCCTCAGCCACAGTCTCCCCTCTCTCTTCTCGTCTATTCCCTCTGTTCAATCGCCACAATTTTCCCTGCTTACATGTCATATGATTACATTCCTGCTCTGTTCAACGTATTCGTCATTTGCTTCCTCATCCTCTACCGACTCTTTTCTTGCCCAGACAGGAAGAAAGCTACCGCAGCCGGGGAGTAATTTCAGGCACCATGTCTATCAAAGCATGGCTCACAACTGAGACTTAGTAGGCTTACCGCCTTACACTCTTAACCCGTCATTTCAGGATTTCCAGGTTTCACACCAGTTGGGCATTGGATAAACAAGGAGACGGAGTTGCAGCTGACACACTACAGCTACGCTTACGTGGAGAGTTAGATGAGATTGAAACGACACGTATGTCAAACCGTTATCTCAATATCAGACCCAAATAACACATTCAGCATTTATTGACACCTTATTGCACTTAATTTACTGTTTGCAAAAAGTAATTTTCCATCATTCCGGCAATATTCTAGAATGTTTGCGTGAAACAACAATAATCATAAGCAGCTCCTTGTAGATTTTTGGCTCAGCAGACCATCAAAATGTAGGCTATTATAGGTTGTTTGACTTGATAACATAGGCGCGGCATGTGCATCTGCTTTTTGATGTCATTGTACCCTTTAAACAAAGGCCACATATCAGCTGTGGTCTTCTGCTCTATATGATGTGTTTTTCTTATTGTACCGCCTGCTAGGAGTTACAATTTAATCATATACGAGTAGCAAAGATCATAAGTCATCGGGGTGGTGTACTGTGGTTCGTAAGGAAAGCCCCCGTTTAACCACCGGGCCCAAGTTCAAGAGCCTGAATTGGTGAACACCCACGCCCTTCAAGTGTCCCTAAAAAAGACAGTGAAAGTCTACTGGCCCTCGGAAAGCTCTTCATTAACTGACTCTGCACTCTGTAGAGTGGGGAAAATGAGAAGTAAAATGTCCCTACTGGGATCCATAAAGTAGCCCGTGCAAATCGGTACACTTCCTCAACATCTGACTTGGCCTAGTCCCATCAGTGCCACTGGACCACCAGGCTTTCAGCTAGACCCATCCTCTGACTAGCCTTCATAAACAAGAACTGATTAGGAACAGTGGCTTTTGAGCAGGAATCCTGACACTAGTTCTTGTTAAAGCCGCACATAAGTGTGACATGCAAGACTACTTAAAGCCCTGTGTTCATCTTGTAGTTTTTATCTCTTTTACACCATGACATAGGCCATACTATTTCTTTATATATTCTCTAAATGTATTCTTGTTTAAAAGCGTAGCGTTGACCTAAGTTTCACCTGTGTTTGGTAAATACTGTGGAATTCAATTAACTTGTTACCTCAGCTTGGATAAGAAAGCTTTTCCAGGAGGGTGAACTCTGGCTATTTTGGGAGACGTCAGGAGTCAAAAGGCCAAGAAACACAGGCAACTATTGTGTCATTTAAAAAAACAAAACTAAAAACAATTACCCAACACAGTTGTTGCTGAAATGTCTGCCAGCATTATGCTGTTTGGTGTATGTGACTTTAATGAGCTCACTGATTCAGTGTTTGCAACCGAAAAGGGCTATGATTTGACTTGACTCAGCATTCCTGTTTCGAGCAGTTGTCCGACATGCTGTCTGCTGTTTTGTCCGTCTTTTCACGCATATGGTGTTGTAAAGGAAGGAAGTGAGAGATTCACAGGACATTAAAAGTTGCTGGACCGCCAGTCAGGCAATGGTGCGTTTTACAGGGAAAGAGAGAGAGTGAAGAGACTGACTCTATCTTCGTGTCTCTCATTCCAAACGCTGGTGAGTGAAAGACCTTTGGGAGAGCTACTGTATAACACACTGTTGACGGCCAGTGAACCATCCAGCTCGTGTGTGTGTTTGTATGTGTGTGTCTAGCAGAGGCTCATGTACAGCACATCCACTTGCTGCAATAGGAACAGAAGCACAGGGATACGACTTGCAGACCAGCTCGACAGATATAGGGCTGATGGTGGAGTATCCAGCTCTATCTTTAGTTACCGTCCATGAATGGAAAGAAAAGAGGAGAGGCCAGCAGAGGGTGAAAAGGGGGGGAAGCAGCCAGACAAGAAAGGGAATAAGGAGAAGGAGAGATAGTTATTGGTAATCATTTGAACATTGTATTGTAACATGTGATCTGACTCAAGAGGAAGTAGATGAGGGAATAAGGGTCGATGAGAGGTAGTTAGTTGAAGAGGTGAGGAGAATGAGTGAGAGGAAAATAATGAGTGAGTGAAGGAGGGAGAAGGAGCAAACAAGAGGGTGAAAGAGAGAGGGGAGGGTAAGTTGGGAGGCGAAGGGCAAATCTTTTATGAGGCATAGAAAACGGGGTGAAAAGAGTCGAGAGGTGGAGTTGATGCCTGCGGTGGGTCTGAATAGGGGGACCCCATGTCCTCTTTAATGTCAAATGAATAACTCCTGACCTAACACAGCGCTTTAATTGGTATAACCACCAGCACACACAATCTTATCGTCACTGTAAAGTTATAACAAGTCTGAGACTAAGTGTTGGTGAATTTGTGGATCGTGTGTAAATGCAAGTGTACATTCATGTTTATTTCAGAAAGTGCGCATGAGTTTTGTGTCCATATGGACTGAAGTAGCATTAATTAATAAATGTGTGGCTTGCTGCCTAACTGGTTAGTTTGCTGATTTGTCAACTTACTGACTCATGGTTTAAAAAGTATATTCAAAGAAAATATTTTGTGCGTGTTTGTTAAGATTGCATGAGAATATAGTTTGACAGTGGAGGAAGTGACATGATGGTGGTGCAGTATAGTATGTTGGCCATTTTAACACTTACATGGCTGGCTTATTAGGTTTTCATACGTAATGTTTGAGCACGTAAATACCCACTTGCAAATCCAGCAGACAAAGAGCAACTTGATCTATTTTATTTAGATCTAAATTTGCTCAGCTAGATGTTCCACTTTCTTCAAAAGCGATTTATTTTTCTCAGCTCTTGGTCACTGTGCATTGCACAGGTCGAGTTCACTAACCTGTCTTGAGCGTCTGCCCATTGTGAGAGGAGGGAGACAAGCAGACCAATGAACCTAGATGATGACCTGAAAGCTTCTTAAGGCTGCAAAAAGAAAGGAAAAAAAGCCTCAGAGTTGGATGTTGCTTCTCAGTGGTAAGAGCAATTCTTTAACATTACAAGACGTCAATTGAATCAGTGTTAATATAATAATAATAATGTTTACAGGAGCTTTTAAGAACAGCTTTGCTCACTGGCTGACTGTGTGGCTGGCTAGTGAGGCCCCAGCTCAGGCGATAGGGGCTCTCCCATGTTTGGGAAAAGAAGAGAGGCCCTGGGCCCGTGAGCTTGTAAGATACTCCGTGCATGAATGACGGGGCGGGGGGGGGGGGGGGGGGGGGGGGGTGGCAGGGTTGGAGGAGAGGAGATGGCTGAAAGAGGCAGCTCAAGCAGAAAGCGAGGGAGAGGGGTTAAGTGGAGGCAGGTGTTCCATGACAAACCTTACAACCCCCCACCTCTCCTTTACTCTAGTTCCCCCCCACCGACACTGGTCCACTGAGAGTACAGCTAACCAGCCTAAGAACAGACACTTGTTAGTCATTTCCCTCTTTCTCTGTTACCTTTCTTTTTTTTTGGTCAGCCTTTATCCAACCACCTTATCCCTCTGATCTAATCTATTCCACCAAATTGCGCCCTTTCCCTTTTAATCCCAGGTTTCTTTTCACCGTCTCCTCAGTGTGCTTCCCCCTTTGCTGCAGGACCACCTGGCTTTGTGGTTTGAAATCGTGTAAAAACTCCTGTTGCTTTAAACAGATGGACAGCTTTCCCACTGCTCCACTCTGCCTGACCCAGCTGGCAAATTAATTTAGATTGGATTGACATAAAAAACGTGTTCTCTCATCGTGTTCCAGAGGTTGTTAAACTCCAGCTCGGGACTAGAGCAGAAGAGTACACAAACCCAGTTTTGATCCCTGGTAAAACAGGCAGAGCCTGATTGATGTCATTTTGTAATTTTGTAAAACGAAATTGAATCAGTCTGTGATTGTACATTTTTGCCGTTTTAAATGTAATGTAGTTAGCATCTTTGCCAGTGGCTTTTATTCCACATGTCACCTTTTCATTGGTTAATATACTGAGTCTATTCAATGATTCTTGATGAGGATGCCCTTTTCTCTTTTTTCTTAGACTCCATTTGTCACACACAATATCACAGACCTCACTGATGAAATGATGTAGAATATGTGCCATTGCTTCTTTTCAAAAGTTAAACCGGTTGATTTAAATGGCCGTTTTAGTTATTCTCCTTATCTCTGACACAAAAGCACAGCTCATTTTGTACATTTTCTTGATTGTTCCATTGAAAAGTACATGTTATTGTATTCATGTATTGTGACACAATCACACCAAAATCCATCTAAGCATGAGATTTTGAATACTTATGTAGATTGATGGCAAGGAAATATTTGAGTTCACTCATTCATGGCTTGCTCACTGTACGAACTGTAGTATCGTTATTGTAAAGTGTCTCTGTGCAGATGAGTCAAAAGGATTCTTAATAGCAGACACTATAGCTCTCATTTGACCCCTTCTTTTGAATGTGACTCACAGAGCCTCCATTGTGTGGAGGATGTGTGTGCACGTTTAGAACAACTGGAATGCTTGGAAGGTGTTGTGACTGACAAGTGTGTATCTTCTGGTCTGCCAGAACATGAAGTGTGTGTGTGTGTGTGTGTGTCTGTGTGGACGGAGACAGCGATGTTTTAGTCTTTGAAAAGCTTTTTGGTTGTAGTCCCACAGTGACGGGTTCTTGTTGTGTCCTTGAGAAAGTTCAGACGGCTCTCAGCCTCAGTTAAAACATCTGGAAGAAAGACGTGCGGCTGTTTCTTTGGTCTAAACGTCTGAATCACCACTTATCAGACACACACTCTCACACTTAGATCATCAAGCACCAACAGCAACCCATACCCACCACAGCCCACTTCTGGTACGCGTCCACTGACAACTCTTTTTTGCTCAGATGAATGAATTTGAGAGTCCTTCTGTCTGTTCTGTTTCATCTCTACAGTACGTTTTTCTTTCTCTCACTGTCTTGTATAAGACAATGCACATGTATTTCAATACTATATGGTTTCTTTTTCCACTTGTTTTTCCAAACACACACACACACACACACTGTACGTTGAGTAAATCACTCGAACAGTCAATGAGCAACTAGGGCTAGCAGAGGCTCTGTTCCCCTCCAGAAGAGAGCAGCACTGACAGACACACATGGATAAGAAGCAGGCCCAGAATAGTAACAACCATAACAATTTACTGCACTCGTCCTGATTAAAGACATAAAAAGAAAGCAAAGTTTTCCTCTAGTCGGCAAGCACCATCTACTGCTGGCACGTATTGTTATTTTTGTATTAATGTTGTTGTGTCAATGCTTTAAAGCCAATTCCAATAACTGGTTAAATGTCATTAGTAACAGCTGATCTGATATTCCTGTTCCTTATCTTTACCGGAAAGAAGTCTCAATTATCTTTATCTCTGTAATGACTCTCAACAAGGAATCTGCTGTGGTATAATACTAATCTTATTTAAGACTTTGCTTTCTATCAAAGAGGTAAGCTTTTGAGATGCAGCCTTTTTGTTTTTTTTCTGTCACACACAAGGCGAAATGTCTACCTACTTAAACTCAAATCAGACAGCGATAACAAGGTCGCCTCTTCATGGCGGCCCTGCTACCTTATCGGGTGTGCCTGTGTGTTAAAATCCAACCTTATCGATACGTTATCACCCACAGGAAGAGAGGCAGCATGCCAGACAGCAGTAGTTACAGAAGGGTGGGAGCGATAGGGAGACTTTGTTAGTATGCAATACGAAATAGTCAACGATGATTCCGTTATGGTCCTTTTTGGTTGTACTTTGTTTTGCCTCTGGTGTCCTAAGGGTTATTGCAGCACTAATTTGAGGTATTTTCACTCATATTACTTTCTCCTCTTTAAAAAACGTGGTAAAAAAAAAAGTGTTGTGTTATATTTGTCTGAGCAACTTGTTCCTATTTTCAGGTTGTTTTTTAGCTGTTGATTAAACCTGTCAAACCTAATTAAGCGCCGGGCTGTCTACTAATGTCCAGGCCCAGACAAGGAACTAAATCCACCCGAATTCCCATAGGTTCAAGACCTCAATGTTTGACCAGATGCCAGAATGTCTTGGACAGATAACCAAAGCGGGGCAATATATCAAAGTAGTATATATATATATATCATAACATTTCATAAAATGAGTCAAGATGTCATGTGCAATTTTGGTTGCTGAAGCGTTATGATTGCACCCCTTATTGTTTCCCTGTATTTACACTCCATGCTAAATCACAGTAAATGTTCTGAAGTAAACTGCAAGCTGTGTGGAGTGAATGTTTCATATCCACACCATGCTAATGTTTTACTAAATTATAGATGAAGAAAAGACATATAGTAAACATACTTTCAAGTTATATTGATACACAGCGACATTGAAGAATTGAGTAAAACAAATGTAGTTTCCAATCCCATCCAGTGACCCCCAACCCGTGGAGGTACGTGGAGAAAAAGATATGGAGGGAGGGGGGAAGAGAGATGAAGAGTGGCAGATGGAGACATAGAGGCCAGCAGTGACCCTTCGCCTACTAACAAGTATGAGGGCATGTTCGGCGTTGTGAACTTGATAAGAGGTTCAGATGAAAAATGAGGCAGCATTTAGTCTTACATTCCCCCATGAAACAAACTGACTGAAAGCAGAGAAAGTGATCACGTGTGGTGTATTTTTTGGTGTGTGTGTGTGTGACCTTGCATGTAATTTCTGCATTACAAAGTCACAGATTACATACTTGCGCACATGTAAAACAGCGAATGCGTTTCATCTCTGTACATTTTCGTAAATTTGACACCGTGGTTCTTGTGGGTCAGTCAGTTGGTAAGCCATTAGAATAATGTTACCCGAAGCAGGGGAATAGCGAGAATGAGAAAGAGAGGGGGAAGTTGATACTGAGTATAACAGCGAGAGCTTGCACCTGAGGTGATTGTGATACAGAGTTGGAGGGAGAGAAAGGGAGCAGGAGGGCAGGAGGTTATTGGATTGCTCCGGTCAGCTCCAGAAATGACTTTTCCATGACTCCAGGTATGTGATCACGGCTGAGCCCGGGGATATCCTCTGTTTATACTCAGGCAAAGACCCGCAGATTAGGCGGCCTGGTATTCACCTGATTAAAATGACCTTCTTGTGTAAACTAAGCTGGCGGGTTGAGAGCGGTGCGCACATACACAGGACCTTTTGGGACCTGGACGGTGTATGAACAATTCTGTCTGTGTAATTAACACACACACACACACACACACACACACACACACACACACACACTGAGAGCAATGTGTGTTCATACGAAGGCAAGGCCAAATCACCATAGAGATTAATAAGTAAAGCCTTATAGAAGAATCAGTGGTACTAATAAAACTATTATCCACTCTAGTATCAAACACAAAGGGCTGGTGTACCACTATGTGAAACACCGGTGCACCAGTTTGTCTTTATAGATGTTTGTGTTTTTCTAAAATAAGTGTGTGTGTGTGTGTGGGCGTGTGTGTGTGTGTGTGTGTGTGTGTGTGTGTGTGGACATTTGTTAAGGCCAGGTGAAAGGATTAAGCAGAGAAAGGTCAAGGCCCAAAGCCAGTACACTCATTTGTTTGGGGTGCCCCATCAATCATCTGTCTCCTTGTCATCTCTGCTTGCTCTCATGTTCCCTTTTGACTTCACTATTCATTAACACTCCCACCTAGCTACAGTATATCTTTTATCCTCTCTCTCTCTCTCTCTCGCTCTCGCTCTCTCTGTGTGTGTGTGTGTTGTCCTCCTTATGTCTCTCTGTTTTCCTCCTTATGTCTGTTTTCTGTGATGTGGTCAAGTAGCATGAATGCACAGATTCCAGCCTCGATTTAGGATGTTAAACTGAAACACACCCTCTCAGTGCAACATGTGCCTCTCAGGTTTGTGTGTGTTTGCATCCTATGGTTGGTATATCATTGCTGACAGCTGTCATATATTGTTATAATGCAGCCTCTTCCTTGAGAGCAGCTGGCTCTTATACCTGTGCTCTCCTTATCCCCTTTCCTGCTGTAAATCCTTGCTAGTTTAAAGCTTGCCAGCCATTAGCATCTGCTTGTACCATACAGTTACTGCACAATATATAAATATACAGGCCAAATTGACCTAATGATCTTTGATTTTCATTAATCGGCAGAATAAACTGCGTTCAAGGACACTGGACTCAACAGGGGATTCCAGCAACCTATGCTTGCAATAGTTGAACAGTGTACACCAGTCTGCAATTACAATGTAAGTCAAGGCAGGGTAACTAATGGTTGCAGTAGCTCCATCGCGCAAAAATCTTCCGGAAAATATGTTAAAAACCAGATGCCCCCGATAAACTGTTTTCTTGTTCACAAATCTGCCTCTGACTTACAGAGACCTTAAACGTCACACAGTTTGGCTAAATCAGTCAAACCTTTTTCCAGGGGAAAAAAGAAAACATCTGACAATTAGACTAGCAGCCAAAAGGCAGAGAGGCGTAGTTGTTGGATGGAAATATGCAGCAATTAAATCTTTTACTTCACATTGACTTCTGGCACTCATAGGAATGAATGCCTTTAAAGGTGGTCAGTGCATGGTTATTTCCTCAGAGTGGGAATTCTTTGTGGATCACAGAACTTATTTCATTTGTTGAGTATTAAAATATTCTAAGAGTCTTTGTATTAACATAACCCTACAATATATTCATACATCTCTAAAAATAGGTTCAACCTTCCCTGAACTGATTTAATTACACCGTTTGAGGGAAACACAAGTTTGAAATGCTTCATGTAGCTGATGGTTTTCAAATGCTTGCGATAGAAGGAACGTGTAGCTTAAACTTTAATTCCAAGTTCAACACAAACACTCAAATTGGAGTAATAGGATTAGCACATGGCTGCAATAGTATGCGGGCCTTCCCTGGTGGGGCACACCAGTGTAGAGTACAGCTCCCCTCCATTTCTGACCGTGTGTTATCTTACCCTCGTAAAATCCTCACAACAGGTAGTCGGCAGTGCAAAACTGACTCCAGATCAAAGTCACCGCAAGGGCACCCCCAACCTCCAGTGTGAATTGAGCCGGGCTGCAGCTCTGGAGGCATGACCCTTTGAAACAGTTGTCCACATTTGGCAGTTTAGATCTACCAACCTCTTGGCCAACGACCCATCCGTTTAAATAAAATTCTAATAAAATCAATCTATCCTTTTTAATTCTTGTATTTAAACCATATATTTTCACACTAAAAACGAGGTGGGAAAAAAACTTGTTGCCAGTGTATGGAACAGTTGGTTTTCTTGGTTGGACGCAGGACGCTGCGGAGGTCACTGGGAGGAGTGGGAATGCCAAGACAAAGACGACCAGTAGAGAAGGAATGCTGGTGTCCTGCTGAGCTAATCCTAGCTGGAAGAAAGGAGAAAATGTGGGGAGAGAGGGAGGAGACGATAAGATGGTAAAAAGAAGGTCCCAGGGTTTGGGCAGAAATGGAAAGGGTTGCTTGAGAAAAAAATCCTCTTCCCATTCACTAGTTTCTATCTAACTTTCACCTGCTTTCTCTCTATGGCTTTAGGGTGTTCTCTTTTTTCGCTGGTGGTCCAACTGTTCTCTGTTCAGTTATCGAGGCATTTGGAGTTAATTAGACAGCTCTACTATTTGAGAGGTGAAGTCCTTTTTAGATCAGCTTTTCTCAGTCTGTATGGCCTAGCGCTCACTTGTCTTTTTAGTCCTGGGGGGGAGTGAGTAATGCCATTTTCACCCTCAAAGGCCATTTATATTGAAACAAACGCCCAACCCAGACTGTTTTGTTTTATGACTGGATGGAGGATTTCAGATTAGATCGGACCTTTTCAATAGATTAAATCATAAGGATTCCCCGCACAAATGTAGTAGATTGTGCGGAGAATCTTAAATGATGTCCATGTCTCAGAGGCATCTGTAACTTGTATATTTTCTGCATATGGGCACGTATAGATTTTAGGAATCTGTGTGTAGACCGTTATGCTGCTGCGACTGTCAGCGTGCATGAGCAGTTATGTTTTCAATCCAAGCATGAGAAGAGACAGAGCGAGCCTGACCCTCTGGATTTAAAACAGATCTTCAAAGCATCCTTGTGAATGCTGCAGAGGGCTGCGGCATCAGATTGACCCCCAGATAGGAACCAGACCAGTTGGAGCGAAAGGCAACATGGACTTACCCAGACTTAAAATGACTAGAAACCACATTTTCAAGTAACGGAACCGGTGGAAAAGGTGATTTGTAAATAGGAAGCGCGTCTCTTGCTCTGTGTGTTTACTGTTTATTAATAGCAGATGTATTGATCAGCAGCGTCTTATAGATACGATGAAAGACAGCAATGTCATGATAGATCTACCCACTCCACTTCTAGGAGAAGCCAGCATGTTGCCTCACTGGCTGAATCTGAACAATTTCCTGTCCAACTTCCTGCGCCAGGCCTCCTGGTTTCGTCCTGTCTGGTCCAAGCTTGAAGCAATTACAAGCGGCTCGGGGGAAATCACCTCCCTCCGCTATACGCTCTGGCTCATTTTTCACAACACCCCCAACTCTTTTAAAGTGTTGACAGAGACATTAAACACGAAGGCCTCTGTCACTGACGAGAGGTTCATGGGACGAAGGCGAGTTTGAAATGAGCTGAAAAGACAATTCTATTAAAGAAGAGGAGAAGATGGATAAATACAATTAAGGGAGAAGTGGCATTGAACATGTAGCTGTTTGTCATTAACATAATTAAAGGCATGTTTGAACTGCTTTTAAAGGGAAACACTGTCAAATAAATGGTAATTTTGTGACAGGAAATCTTATTTTTGGCCAGTGTTTGTCATCATCTAAACATGTTTTAACAATAATGACATAAACCACAGTATTTGTTGTTATAATCTGTCAGCATGTTTTTTGGCCAAATCTTTACTGTATGTTTTGTAGTGAACTACGTACAGTCTATTCCTATGGATGAACAATCCACTCAACTATCCACTGATTTATCGCTCACTTTTGACTGCAAGTTGAGAAGTTTAAAAGGATAAACTGAGAGGGGAAAGTAGAGAAATGTGATTCATGGACAGTCGACTGTTGTGGTGACTGGTCCAGACGGATTTCCACAGCGGATGGAAACTGAAGACAGGACTTTTATGCTCCCGCCACTTTTCACTCCTCAAAAGCCATCTCACTCGAAACAGAGGTCAGCGTTTCCCTGTCTCCGCTGTCTCTGCTTTTCTTCCTTCTCTTTTCTGGCTGTCTTTTTTAATCTCTGCTTTTCTTACCACTTCTTTCTCAGCTTTTTGGCTCAGGAAATTAGTCTTACTCAGATCCAGAAGGCCAGATGATTTAAAGCCCTCTCCCCGCTTTAGGCCAAAAGATTGTTTAATGTCTTGCTCTCGATTACCCGTAGGCAGGAAAAGGAAAGTGAATTTATCATTATTTCCAGGATTGGAAAAGAGAGTGCCGTTAGCTATTGGCAACACCACGCTGTTAGGTTTAGCCTATTCTTTTGAGTGTGGAGAGCCCAGGCTACAGCAGTCGATGTTGCGATTTATGAATTTCTTGAAGAAGTACAGAGGAAATGTAATATCAGGAGAGAAGGTGGGGGAAAGATGAGGAAGAGAAGGGGGGGGTTGTTAGAGGTTGGGAAAGGCTGGTGAGACACGGCTTTCATTAGAGGTCCCAGTGTGAACGGTCCTCCTCCAGTAGAGAGGGTATTGTTCTGTTCTCTGCCCCCAGCTCAGAGCTCCTGCCATGGGCAAGACTTGTCATGGAGACAGCCTCCTGTAGAGGAGGCTGGACAAGGGTTATCAAAGGACAAAGGAACCTTTTGGTGTGCTGACAGGCGGACGGGCCTCGGTGTGTGTGTTTGTGCGTGTGTGTGTGTGTGTGTGTGGGTGTGTGTTTGTGCGTGGGGGTGTGTGTGTGTGTGTTTGGCTATAGGAATCCTTCTCGTGTGTTTTTACGTGTTGGTTCACAGCAGTTAGGTCAATGTGAATAGAAGAGTGTTGATGGATAGAAGGCTGATCAGCTCCCAGGAGACATCCTGTGTGTGTGTGTGTGTGTGTGTGTGTGTGTGTGTGTGTGTGTGTGTGTGTGTGTGTGTGTGTGTGTCATGATCAGACCCGTGATGTGATAAGGGTGACAGTAGGAAATGTTAGAGCAGACCTTTGTTTATTCCACTCGCAGCCTGAATAAGCTGACTGATCCACCAAACAACTACAATAAGTTAAATTGCCACAGCTGCAGTTCTGACATGTTTATTGTAGGATTTAGCTTTGTACACAGTTGCCTAACTTGTTTCCATGTACAGAGAACACAGAAGAGCAACTGTAGGCTGTCAATGTCAATTTTAATGTGTAGTAGCAAGAGATGATTATCTGAATAGAATAGTCCTTTTTGCAGGACCAGCAAACCCAATATGGGACTCATTGGGATGCCTGGCCTTTCACATTACCTTTAGGAGTACTGTCTTACTACACCGGACCCCTAACTGCACAGCGTTTTGCTCATCAAATAGATGCATTTGGTGATAAATGTACATTAAATCCCAAAATTAACCTTATTTTCAAGCTACAGTGACCTAAAAATGTTATATAAAATGTATGAATCTCTGCATGTTTACTAAACGGTGGGGCTAGGTATGAAACCTCAGTCCCGTATTGGTTCTGACCAAAAGGTGTTGGCATCAAATGTTTGTATCATCTTTACCTTTTTTTTTTTTTTTTTTTACTAATTTGAGTCTATTGTATTTAGGTAAAGTTATTGTACTGCTGCTTTGTTTGGATAATGTGTAACATTTGACAACTTTGGGTCCGATTTTTGTCAAATCTGAGGTGAAATTTAGGTCCCCATAGAAACCTTATCAACTACAGAACCATTGAGGTAGGGTACATTATCCTTATCGTCGGCTCTCATCTCTCTGACATCCAGCGGGTGTTTCGAGGAACTTGGCTTGTCATATAAAGGCTTCAGTCTTGAGGTTGGTTATTAAAGCAGGGAACATTCCTGGTTCACAGGTTTCTCTTTCTATCTCCTTCTCTGCCAACACACACACACACACACACACACACACACACACACACACACACACACATCCACCTATCCTCTCGTCTTTCACAGCATTACATTTCCCATATTTCGTCTACATTTAATTTCTACTTCACCTCTGTTTTGCAATTATTTCTTTTTGCTTAAAAAACTAAAAACAAAGACACATGTTCATATTTGGAGCTCAGCAGGACATGAAAGCCATCGTCCAAATATTTGCTCATATGTAAATCTGTCTTTCCCTTCTCCTCATCGTCCATGTCCCACTGCTGTTTGGAGGTCCAGTGGCCTGACCCAGCCGAGCTCCGCTACATTCCAGGAAGTGAACTGCCTTTTAGTAATCTCATTTGTTTTTAATTATATGAGAGTCATATTCTTTTAATTGATTTGCGGGTTGTATAAACACTGAGAGGCATTTTTTCTCCTGCCTGTGTGCAGCTCATTTTAGAGTGCACTCTTTGTCAGCTGCTGTGTGGTGTGGCGTGTGCTTCCAAAAACCGAATGGAGGAAGCGTTTGAATGTGTTTGTGCATTTATGTAAAGTTTATGGGATGTTTGGGAAACGACATTTAAAAACGGCAAAGATTACGTAACCAGACAATTAGATTATCGGCAGCTGCTTGTCTTCGTCTCGCCCCACCGCCCCCCTTGTTTAACTCTTTTATTTTTAATATATTCTGCTCAGAATGTAGCATGTTGTAAGAGTGCATTTAAAAATAGTATCATCACACAAAAATCATCACACAGACTAAAGCATTCCAGTGTCATTTTGGAAACATTTATAAACATAAAAGGTTTTTCCAACATAAGATAAGATCTTAGCTCATAAAACTTCCCTTTTAGTGTTTGTGATATTTATGGGATTTTTAATGATAATTATGGGGTCAAACCCACCATTTGACTGGGACACTATATGTGCTATAATCCACAAAGCCTTCATTTGCTCTGGTGCTGTTTGTTAGACCCTCTGTGCTTCAGGCGGTGGCAGCCTTCAGTACTGGATGCTGGGGCACCTTGATGGATTTGGTATGTTATTGGGGGAGACACGGGGTGTTACACCCCTGCCCCTCCCGCCTCTGAGTGTGTGTGTGTGTAGGTGTATGTGTGTGATGGTGTGTGTGTGTGTGTGTGTGTGTGTGTGTGATGTCACATTTTAGAATTATTTGATACTAGTGTGATACCGTATCCGAGAAAAATACACCAGACACAATCCTAGAGAAGGAAAACAACTCTAAGGCCACCATGAACCAACGTCAAACACCTACGGAGTCTGAAGATCCTCGAACATCTGAGTCTACAACGGAGGCAAAAGAACAGAACAAGCTCCGGTTGTTCGTCACAACGAGACTGATGATGAAGTGGGACGCTATCCAGAACCGCAGCCAAGAAGAGTGTCTCTCCCACATAAAGAGACTGGTAAACCAGACGACCATTACCGAAGGCATCTGCCCGGACTACCGGAGCACCATAAATGCACCATGCATTTAATCTCTTGCTTAATTTTTTTGTATATACTTTGATTTACTTTCTTCCAGTCACCGACAGGTTTTTCTTGTCCCTCCAGTTTTTTTCTTTCCGATTCAGAATAAGATCAACTTCATTATCCCACATGGGGGAAGTATGATATAAATGCTTGTTTATAAAGCATTGAAGGACCATAAAACCTGCTGAAAATCTTTTAAAGGCGCTCAATACAAAATTCAGTGCATATCCATTGCCCGGCGGCTCACAGCTAACTGTGCTAACAGCACGAACAGTGCAAACAACGGCAACAGTGCTGACAGAGCTAACAGTACATGCATCAGGTTACTCCAATATTAATGCTTTGAATAACATAAAGGCAACCTTTAAGTTACCCAGACGTCTGAGGCCATCTGGCACGGGACTCACTGGACTCACTGCCGCTCTGATTGTCAGTTCAAAGTCTTGTGAAGCTATCTGTAGTGTTTTAAAATGTGTTCATTCTATCACTTCTTTTAAAAAAAAAAAAAAAAAGCATGCAAGTGGGTGCATGAAACATGCCATGCCTTATTACCAGCATGATGGATTACCCTCTGGAGTACCCACAATGCAATATGCTTTTGCGCTAAATCCGATGCCCTATTGGTTGCATTGACAGTGATTCTGATTAATCGTGGTGCTGAGATGTCGACATGGCCGCTGTTTGGCTCCTTAAACAGCCTTTTTTCAGTTGTGGAATGAAAGAAGAAATCAAAGCCAGCCACGAGTGTATTTGGAGGTTGCGGGTTGGGTTAAGAGTGCTGTGTGTTTGCAGATGTTTAGTTCCAGGGTGAACGCCTGTCATGATGTGTGCTGAACTTAAAGAAGAGATTAAATCTTTCCTGTAGTGCATTTACTGGATGTTGTTTTCCCAACACTGAGGAATTAATGTTGTGTCCCGCGGAGGTACATGCTCATTTTTCTATCCATACACCAATAACGTATTGAATGAACATCAGTGGCATGTAAAGTTTGAATCCGCTTTTTTCAACAACAAAAATAATACATAAACATCCAGTGACAGTATGATGGCTCTAATGTCATGATTTTCCTCGACACAAGGTTCAGGTTGTTTTTCTGAGAGTGAATGAAACTAAAAAGGACCACCCATAGTCTTTTAATAAACATACACGCTGTGTGTTTCAACCACTAATATGGGACCATGTAAAGGATTTTGTCCTTTGGCACGAATGTACACACACACTTCCACTGTGGCATTGATTTAGAGAAGCCTGCACGCTCTGATCAGGGAGGCAGTGCCCCATGTGTACAGACCGACACATGCATTATATCTGTTCACACCTACACTGTATGCGAGTCCCAAATACAACATCCTATACTCAAACATTCACTCCCAAGTAAACATTTAGTTCTTCATTTTTGGTCTAATCAGCTGGCTGCTGATTCTTATTGATTGCATGGCTCACCTACTGTTGGCAGACTAAGTGCCAAATGCACACTGCTGACCCTACATACAGACATGTGGTTGGCAGTGTTTTGTTTTTTATCTGCAAATCGTTCAACATTTGTTGTTTTGCATTTTTTATCTTTCTTACAAACAGTAATAAATGTACTCGATCCCTCACTGTCGGTATTAAGAAATGTGCCAGAGTAACCACAGCTAGATTCCGATGGAGAAAAAGTAGTGAAAGACGTATTCTTCTGTCCATATAGCATTTTAAAAAAGCCCAACTGAAATGGTTAAAGTCACATACTGTACACTCCTATTAATCATTGATATCCCCCCTTGCTCACTGGCATTTTGTTCTGCTTTCTTTTCTCCGTCTCCTCGTTTCCACGACAAAGGTTATGATTTGTGTTTTCAGCAGTGAAAGGAGTAGCCTGTCGTATCACGCTGAGGGGCAAAAAAACACAATACAGCAACATGTGCACTGCACGTGAATGTCAAGTCATAATACATTATTATGTTTCTTCTTGCCTTCAAACCTCTCTCTTTCTGTTTCCCTCTCACCCACTTGCCCTCTTCTTCATCTTTGTTCCAGGGCCTTTTTAGTGTGTTTTTCAAAACAGGCATTTTTTGGCATTGAAGCCCTAATCAAATGCAGGCATCTCTGGCTAACTGAAACCATGAGGGGAGGGGAGGAGGGAAAAAAAGATCAGGGGCTTGGCTTCAACATTAAAAGGCAGAATACAATTTTCGACACAAGCAGGTCAAGTGTATTCCAAAACTGTCACTGTTTTCAATTGTAGAGGCGTCATAGTTGTGTTTTAGAAGGAAGTTATTCCCTCCATTATGCAGAACAAATGTTGAGACCCGCAGGGAGAGAAATTACTATCTAGAGAGAAAGGGCATGCAAAAGATTTTTTTTACACTATTTAGTTAATTTAGAGGTATTTCACACATGGCTAAATGTTTCATACGATCAAAAACAAATCACTGACTTTGACTGCATGTTGTGACTTCAATCCCTATAGCCTACATTCTTGTCTTTTCTAAATGCCTTTACCGCTTTTGGGAACTTGTTCAAAGCATTGGAATTAGTCCGTTTTTAGCAGGAGTCCGGCTGCAGTTGCACCGGCCTCATGTATCCTCACATATTCTTTATATGTTGGGTGTGGTGGAGAATGGAGAGAAAAGTATGCTTTTCATATACATATTCATATTCCACTGTTCCTCCTACTGTTCTGGCATCACAGTGCAGTTTATGCTACATTACATCTTTGCTTTAGATGAACAAAAATGTAATAGTGGGTGTTTTGTCCAAGTCTTGACACTGTGAAGACGCTCAGTCCTGACATTTCCCGAAGGGTGGTAGACGCACCGAACTGTAGATTCAATCAAGGTCTCTCTGTTTGGTTTTGCATCGTCTCACAGTTTATTGACATTGCTGTGCATGTCTTACACAGCACAGTGTACTGCTGCACACACAGACACACACACACACACACACACTGCTGTTTTTGTTGGACTCAGGAGTCTGAGACCTGCAGTGTGTCACTGTGGCCGTGGTGGGAGAGAGAGAGAGAGAGAGAGAGACCAGGTGCATTGTGTCCCTGTATGTCTGTGTGGGAGAACGAGGGAGATAGGCCTGACCTTGTGTATGTATGTGTGTGTGTGTGTGCGATGTCCCATATTCCCAGTCCTGTCTCGGCCAGAGAGCATACTCCCATACAGACCGGCCATTCTTTAACGCAATTATTGGCCAGAGTTGTTGAGAAAAAGACCAGCATTAATTTACCGTCACTATTCTGTTTTATGTCACTCTCTCACACACACACACACACACACACACACACACACACACACACACACACACACACACACACACACACACACACACACACTAACCTAGACGAAGAAGCATACGCTCTGTGCAGGGAAAAGGGTACTGCAGGACATAAGTCATTGAGCAGGAGGGTGTTTTATTTTTTTCGTGTTTCATCAGACTGAGTACGATAGAGAATAACCAATGGGAGGGAGGAATGTGATACAGGTCATAAGATAGATTTGAAATCAGCATAGCATGAACACATCGGGGAGCTCAACTTAAACAAAGCCTCGACCTTTGCAGGAGAAAGCAACCTCACTCACGTAAACCACACATGACCACGTTTACAAGCCACTTCAAAAATTAGACGTTGCCCTCTTTACGAGTAGTTGTTTTTAAGCAATCTGGGATTTTTTTCACTTCTGAGATAGTTGCAAAGCCATATAATGGAAGTGAATGTATGCTTTGGAAACCGCATCTATGCAAATTCCACATGGATACATTCCCAAACTGTGATTTAAAAAAATAAAAGACGCAACCCCCATCCAAAAAAATGCATTTTTACTTTTCAGGCCTTGGTGAAGGGAGTAATGAGTGTGAGTGTGTTGTAGCTCTACTGTGAGCTAAATGACAGGGTGGCAGCGCAGCATGACAGCAGGCCGTTTGATAGATGGGATGTTAATGAGAGGAGAGCAGGACTGTCACTGGGGAATGAACCTCTAATGCCATGCTCACATCAGACCAGAGCTTCAACAGCCCCCCCCCCCCTGCTTATGGGAACTACAACACAATTTACACAGCAGCACAGCATAATCCATCTGTATAAATATACTTTTACCATGGACATCATTTACAAAATGTTGACGGCTTTTTCTGATTGATGTCGTGTATTGTGATCCATTATTAAACATATACAGTAATAATAATCACAACTGAAAAGAATCAGAAATATTTTAAGCTGTGAGACATTTTATGTTGTTTTATTTTATGACGGCTACAGTCATATTTGAGTAAAATGTCCTTTAGTATTTCTTATACATTCAACTTGTATCCATTGAACACAGGATTTAATATAACTATCTAAATCGTTTTTAAAAAGTGACACGCCTCATTACAGACTGTTAGATAAATTCATTATTCACACAAAAACAAATTATTGGGCACACTGGACACGCTAGAAGATTCTTGACTTGTATTCTTTTGTTAGGTGATGTGGTGATGTTTATGCCAATATGCTGAAGTTGACCATGTAATTGCAACATATTTTGTCTTCTCTCTACTATAAGCTATAAAATTAAGTAAAAAAAGAAATACTTGGATAAAAAAGAGTTAACACCAAGGTACATACCTTGCACACACATTCAGAGATAGAGTCCCAGCCGAAACAAACATTTTATCATAAAGAAAAGCAGGAATAAATTCTAAATAATTGTGGCCACATTTGGTAATATGAATTGGTAATCGCCTTAACCGACTCCCTCTCTGCCTTTTATAAGCTCTCTTTTTAAAAGCGTATAGTCAGGGGATTGCATCAAATGTGGTTTCTGAAACTACAGAGAACCACATTTGGCCACAAGCCTACCTGCTTCGGGTCCCGTTCCTCACATGACAAGTACAGGAATATATTTTCATGGTTGTGGACTGAAAGCAAGAGATTAAGTGTCTCCTCTTGCTCTCAGGCGGAACACAATTAACAGGCCTCATATTAAAGGATAAAAACATGGTGAGAGCATGGCTGGGACTCGACAGTGCGAACCACATTTCAAAAGAACTGCTTATTCTCTCTCTTATAAATGTATTGGACTAATTTTACCAGACTTTTATAAAAAGATATGAAATGGTAAAAGGCTAACATTGGTATGAGTAGATTAACTTTGTTGTGTAACTTGATAATATGTTTTGAGTCTGATTTCAAGTCTTATGAGTCATAGTGTGTCCGTCATCTCACCACCACAGCACCAAAAATCTGATGTTTACAGAAATTGTCTGGATATTTCTTAGTCGTCAGCTTCAGTTCCATAGATATTCTGCTCCACTACGCTGGACACATACCAATTCTCCTCTTACCTTATGTACCTGTACACTCCGTCACATCCTGTGTCTCTTCTGTACATAACCACAGAGGCCCCTTGGTGGCCCAGTGGACCAGTTCGCCCCTCCTCTCACTTTTCCAGGTCCACAATAAATGGCATAAGAAAGAACTTTGGCGACGGTTTCTGGAACCAGTTCCTCTCGTTGTATTATATGAAATCGTAAAACGTAGATCCGTGATCAGTTTTTTGTTTTTCGTGTGCAATGGAAAACAACAGCTCCAAAATACAGTCTCAAAGGTCTTAATAGGTTCCACATCTCTGTTTTTATGGGAGCTGCTCTGCGCGGTACAGAACAACACAGATGTTGAACGTATAGGGAAGCCAGTGGGAGGATGGGATGGTCGTCTGTATGTTTTCATGGTGTTTGTGGTGGCGGCGCCGACAGGGGTGTCATCTGTCCTCCCGCCCCTCGGAGGCCTCCTGGCTGGCGGTCACAAACGTGTTGGTTGTACAACAGAAGCCCCATAAAGAGCACACAACCGCTATCTGTCAGCTAAAAGCTCTATTAACAGCCAATCCACATTGTTAGCGTGCCACAGAAATTAAAGGATTGAAAAGAGTACGGACATAATTGTGTGTTTAATCGATCATTTCTGGGGGAACAAATCATGGAAAGATAGAGTGGAATAGTGCAAAAAGGAAAAAAACCTGAGTGTGGTTTGTTTTGGAGATAGGTCACGATAAAGCTATATCAATATTAGAGCCCTTTTATTGAAGCACATCCTAGCCTTTTAAAACGTAAGACATCAACCATTACATAGATCAAGAGTGGCATTTTACCTGCCTGCATTCACCTCCTGTGATAGATTTCAGGAACAGGACAGACTTGCATTGACAGACAGCTAAAGTAGGGGCAAGGCAACTGGAGGATATTTGTCTTCTCATTTTGTGGCCTGGACCATGTATTTGCATGTCATTACTGGCCGTACACTCCACAAAGTGTTCTTTCACGCTTGCTGTCCGTCTCTGCGCTGCACTGTTGCTTCTCTACACCACTACCTTCCTTTAAACCGTGACTCCTAAAACCGCCAGGCCCAAAGGCAATTAGCTTTTTAACATGGTAAGAGATTATGACAATTTCCTGACTTAAATCACTGGAGGCAAGTTATTAAATTGAGTTTTTACAAAATATCGGTTATTTTGAATCAGCAGGAGAAGCAACCAATGCACAGGATCGATTGGTATGATGTTTTTTTTTTTTTTATCCTCTTTCTCCCACTAATTTTGTGTCCTTTGTTGACTCCCGTCTCCATCCTTCCTTCCCTCTGTTAACTCTGAATGTGACAGCTGTCATTAATGGGTCTAAATCTGGCAGCAGGCTCGGCCTTCTCAGCAATGTTGGCAGGGAGTTTAAAAGAGTATCTAGTTAGCATGTCAGATTCAAAGTGCTGAAAACGGGATGGCTTAGAAATAGGGCCCTATATGAAACTCAACCCACTTCGTACAAATACAACACACACACCCACATCGCGTGGTTGTTTCTGGGTTGGTGAAAGGAGAGTGGGAAGTGTGTGTGTGTGTGTGTGTGTGTGTGTGTGTGTGTGTGTGTGTCTGTGTGCGCTCAGGCTTGCATGCTGACTTGCATCATGTGTGACCCACATTCCTCACTGGTTGGCTCATTCACAAACATTGCCATTAAGCAGCGTTAGGATTAGCACACATGCAACGCTTCAGCACTTTATGATGCATACGGCCCAAACTGGCATCTGAAGAACTATGCGAGTATATTAAGATACCAGAGGGTTATAATGTATTTGGGATCTGCTTCCAAGGTTTTGTCTGCTAAAGCCCCACCCGTGGGACACCAAGCACGCTCAGGGATATTATAAAGTCTCATAATGTGAAGACTATGAAGTCGGAAGCTGTGGTCGTCATGCATTACATTAACTCTTTTCAGTGCTTGAATGGTGCAAAGGGAGGGAGGTATGTCTGCACTTTATCAGCGGTAATGAGGCAAGTGAGCCTCGGCAAAAGAAATATGGGAATAAGTAGCCTGGTTGTTTAGCGTGACGTCAGCAGGTTAATGTGGCCTCTGGGTGCTGAATGATGAGAGAAAAAACTAAGGAGAATAATGAGCCTTGAATATCATTATGTGCACAACCTAACAAAAGTATTCTTAAAATCCTAATCTCTGGTATTGAAAGTGGGAGAGCTTGCAAAGGGAGGTTTAATCAATAATGTCAAAATTCACCAGGTATTGTTTTGAACAGCTGGGCCTACTAGGGATTAATAGCTTTTTGTAGAATTTAAATTTAAATTTGAATCTGATTATCAAATCTGAACAGTTTTTTTTAATTCCTTAATTTTAAATCTGTGTAGTTTAGATTTAACAAAAAAACCCGTAATATTTAATTACTAAAATAACCCCCCTGACAAACAAATAGCTAGATATTTTTTCGTGCTCGGTAAATGTAAAATTTCCGAGCTTAATAATTTTGGGTATTTCACTTTGAATCAAATCCAAAATGGATCCGGATATCAGAACCCGATACTAGTCGCTGCCGTTAAGTTTTTAAAGTCTTTGAGGAAAAAATGTTTTTCAATCTGAATGCTTTTCTTCTGCCAAATTCATTAAAAACACAAGAAATGTGATTCTTGGATACAGAGTTACACAACATCACACAAGACCTCACATGAAACAGGAAGAGGAACAGTTTGGTGCAAAGTGGAATAAAATATGGTAATAAAGAAAAAACAAATTCATTTTGTCTTGTCCTTGTCTTTGTGGGTTTTTTTTATCATCAATATCTCCTAACCTGCTTGGCCCTACCAGGTCATGGTCCAGTAGTGCTCAGGGACTAATGAACTTTCGGTCACCCACCCCAGGGTCGGTACAGCAGTCAATTAAAGTTCTCAACAAGCCAACTTGAGCTGATGACGGCCAATTAGCGAGCCTCATACATACACAGCTGCACACATGGAACATTCCACAGGCAGGTGCAAGAGGAGGACTGTGTGCCGGATGCGCCGTATCTCGGTTAAGGCCAGCTGGGGCGGGCGAGAGTCACTGGGTGGGTGTGTTGGGGCTCAGTGTTAGGCAGCCACGGTGTCTCAACCCGCCGGTAGCTACACTGTGCTAAGCTTGTGCGTCGATGTCAGCAAAACTAGGTAGCTGTTTTAGACCCCACTCTGTGAATAATCCCAAACCAAACTTTTGGTTTGTCGGAGAGGCTCATATAACGAAAGTGATGCTTGTAATGCTTCCACCTGTAAGTCTTATGTATTTTCCTCATGTTGGCTCTCTTTGTGTTTGCCATTTTTAAATTACAGTAATGCAGATTCTAAGGTGCAGGCTGATTGGTTAGCTGAACCTGTGGTTACATGTCATCTTTGTCTGACCTTTTGTCAGTTACATGTTATCATAATACGCATACATTTAGGTCAATAAGACCTAATGTCAGTAATTTGATACATTCTGTCTGTCCAGTCCTACTGTGGCTCCAATTGGGTGTAAGGAGCAGAATCATCCCAAGAAGTTGTGATTTATACTCAACTCTTTTTTTTTTTTTTAACCCAATCTTTGCAGACTTAAAACCAAATGTGTGAATTAAAGGCTCACAATGTGTCTTTTCACAGTGGGACTGCCCTGAGCTCACAGAGACTTAACTTGCCATCATCTGAGGATTTGATTTATTGCTTTGCTGGAAAGTGAATTGCGACTGTTAAAAATGTCTTTATTGAAGGCTCAACCCTTTTTCCGAGTCCATATCTTTGAAACCTGAGCTGCTATCTGTGGACATGGTGAATCGTAAATGTTTATTAAAGATTTGGGATTGTGTGAAGTGTGATGTAATGCAATGTAAAACTGAAGACGTCAGTAGTAATTTGAGCCAGCAGAGAAAGTCCCATTGAAAAGAAGCCCAGGTTGACTATTGAGCCATAGTCAAAGAAAGATGTCTGGACAAAATAGACTGTGATTGTAGAATGAATAGAATCACAGGAGAGAGAAATTAAGTCGAGCGTACTAAATCCACATATACACACACACACATGCACATTATAGTACATCCAGGCCTGCGCTGTTATCCAAGAACGATCCATGACAGGCAGGCAGGTTTGAGTCAGGCACTCCACACCTCCCTTGGCATCTTTTTACCTGCTTATCTCGATGTGATGTCAAATCACCATTCATCAACATGAACTTAAGTCGGTGCTAGGCTGAACGCAGCCCACACATCATCTGCGGGGCGGAGGGGAATGGGGTGGATTATGGGTAATCAGAGCGGCCCTCAAGACGGAGACATGAGGATGAGCGGGAAAGGAATGCAAGAGGGAGGGATGAAAGGAAAAAGAGAGGGAGAAAGGGCTGTCTGGGATAATGGAGGAGCAGCATTTATCAGTCTCTGGATCTACACATGGGAAGGAGGGGCAGAGAGGGGGGGGGGGGGGGGGGGGGGGACGGAGAGATGGATTTAGGGGAGAGAGGGAGGTCACTTAACATGATGGGTGAGTGAGCAAGGCAACACAGAGGTCAGGAATCATCCCAGTGAGGTTTTTCCCAACTTTAACAAGCCAAAAAAAAACAGTTCACATTTTAGATATGCAGCATCTTCTGGTCTGTAAAATGTACACACACACACACACACACACACACACACACACAAACAAACCCTGAATTCTTCACAATCACAATTTCTCAAAGCTGAGTGTGTTTTTTTTCTTTTTCAAATAGCTTGTTTTTTCTAACTTACAGTGCAAGAACCGACGTATTTTACATTCACATTTTTACATTTTACTGGAGACATCTTCAATCCACCTGGAAGCATTCGATCAAAATGAGTATGAAGGAAGCACTAATATGGCTTCTGGCAGTACAAAACAAAAGGAATGAGTGCAGTGAGAGATCGAGAGAGTGAGCGCAGACGGACACGATGATGATAGATCCAGTGGTTTGGGAGAAGAGAGACAGACACGCTGAGAGATAGCGTAGTGGTGTGGATGAGTGAATGAGCGAGCAGAGAAGGGAGTTAGGGAGTGTTGTCATGGTGTGTTTTCCCAGACCTCTCGGCCGGTTGTCCCCTCGGTTTGACCCTGTTTTATGGCTCTTTTACGGCCTTTGCATACTGTAGCCGTCCAGATCCTCTTCTCCAGGGCTCTGCTCCCCTCGTCAACCCCAGCTCCAAAGCCTCAAGCAGGGTCAGCTGTGGTCCCCCCCCCTTCTAATTCCCCTCTAATTCACAACAGATGAAATATGAGCTCCCTCCTTTTCCTTCATTGTTTTAAGCAAACGTCTGCCTGACAAACACTTTCTCACACAAGCATTCATCAAGGCTGCGGCCAGTAAACACCAGTGAAAGGCAAGCAGGTGTTTCTTATGTTATATGCATTTGTATAAAATAATTGTTCGGTAGGGCCTTTATGTATTTAAAAACATGTTATAGTTAACCGCTTTTGTGCAGTTGGATTCACATGCTCATCTATTATTCAAGATGTATTGAGGTACTCTAGTTCAGTACAAATGTGAACTCCTTGGGGGAATTTTGTACTTTTTATTTCACTGCAATTATTTGAGAGCGGTGGTTACTCTGCAGATATAAAACATGTGATCGCCTCATACATTTAAACGTCACATTAGAATATAAAGTCAAAATTAGCTCCAATGCATCAGTAACACGAAGCTCATTGTATAATGTGTTTTATTATAGCATAATACTTAGAAAGTTGTGCATAATAAATACTCAATACCTCAAATTTGAAATGCAGGACTGTTACAGTCCATGTGCACTGCAGAGTTACTTTAATCTAACAGTACTGTGATTTCGTTTAATTCGTACCACATTTCTACATTTACGACCAAAAACTCCACGTTTTGAGTGCATTTTGGGACAATGCGTCAGTATTTATATGAAACAATTCTCTCTCCTCTACTATAAGCCAGGTTGAGTATACCATAGTCCCCCATAATCTATGAGATGTTTTCCATAATGAAAACTCCTCAGCTTGTACTCAAGACTGAGCGGGTCGATGAATGTACATGCCTCCTCAGAGTTTTCTTTCTTTTCTTTCAAATGTCTTTCGGTGCATATATTGATAAATCTAGGTGGTCAAAGCTTAATTTGATCCAGCACAGACCAATGGACAGGCCAGGCCAGTGTGTGTGTGTGTGTGTGTGTGTGTGTGTGTGTGTGTGTGTGTGTGTGTGTGTGTGTGTGTGTGTGTGTGTGTGTGTGTGTGTGTGTGTGTGTGTGTGTGTGTGTGTGTGTGTGTGTGTGTGTGTGTGTGTGTGTGTGTGTGTGTGTGTGTCAGACTTAGAAAAGGCTCCACTCATATTTATCCCTGCCATTTTTCAGACTGTACGGAGAATTCCCACTGCTCTACTCTAACTTACAGCCCACTCATTTTGGCCTCACGGAGTCTGCTATGGTCACTGATCCAGGAACAGTCGCACTCCCAGGGGAGGATTACTAAAGCACAGTTGCCGAAAACGTACTCATTTCATCTCATACAAAGTTTAAAACATGCTCCAGATATAGGTGGGGGCTCTCTCTATGAAATCTTTGTGCACCGTACAGTAATAAGGGAAAAGCTGCACCTCCACTGTTGATGCTGTATATAATTTTCCCTCACAAGTCTATAACTTATCCCCAGCGACCTTCGCCAGGCTGCTCTGCTCTAAAGTTTAACAAGGTGAAAAGTAGTGTGGAGGGAAAACTTTGTTCTCTCTAAAATTAGTCTCTGGAAAATAAGGAGAATGCACGTAGTAAATTACGCTAACAAGGAGACGCCATCCTCTTATCCTGTCTTAAATCACAGCAGGCTGTGTGAGTAGAACCTCAGTCCTGCTCTGTGAGCTGCATGCAGAATTTCACCTCCGCAAACAGGAACTCTGGGAGCAAACCAACAAATAAATACACCTCAGTGGGGAGATAACTCACAGTGAGAGGGGGAGACACACAAGGACCCTCTCAGCCACACTGTGTGCGTGTATGTGCGTGTATGTGCGTGTATGTGCGTGTATGTGCGTGCGTGCAGGAGAAGGCTACATGTGGTTTAAAGCAATTCTGATACATTGGACATACTGTCGTAGTGGGAGTATGGTTCTCTCTCAAACGTACGATACATGCTTTGAAATGCAGCTAATTTGTACACGTGCACACATTCAAGCTTCTGCTGCAAGACTGACTGATTGTGTAATGTCATAAAGTTTTACTTTCATCAATGCAGATCAAACGTGCAGGGGTGTCACAGCTTAATGCACAGCAAGTTAGGGTGATGGGAATAATGTAGTTGGAAAATAAATAAATGAGTAAACAGCAGAGGCGGGGTTGTACAAACCTTCAAAAGGATGGTGATGCTGAAGATTTAGGTTAACTTATTTCATTAGATTTGTGTAATTGGACTTCTTAGAGTCTAAAATCAGCTCACACTCCCTGCCCTGCCGAGTTAATGTTGTTATTTTCTTTATTTATCGTTCTCTTTGCTGCTCCCTCTGAAGCAGTCAGCCTTTAATCCCCTCCGCCTCATGCTCACTCTCTACATCTTTCCTTATCTCTGAACTCCTTTCTGCCTCGATCTCCTCTACCCAGTGAACTGCTGCTGACCCCTGTGCTCATGTCAGTGATTAATGTCCCCCTCCTGTACAACTCCCCATCCCATTCAGGAAAGAAAAAGTCTTAATGGAGATGGGGATCGTAGTCTGAGTTTGCTCCATCTCTGCTTAGATATATTTTAAATATAGTTTTAAATCCCTCCAACAGCGGTGCTAACTCATTTGTTTGGTACCATTAAATAAAAATTAAACCGTGAATCCAAAAATGTGTGGGTGCCGTATGATCAGATTTGATTTATGGAAGACACGTAAACAGACAATTCATTTTATAAGATCTTGAGTCAAGTATCGCTCACCTCTGATTGGTGCACGGAATTGGTGGCGTCGCTTTTTTTTTCAAATTAGGCTTTGCTCGCTTTTAACTATTGAGAGGAGAAAAACACAAATACACAAATCTCTAACGTGAAGTAACTTAAAAACTGTTCTAACCTTGTCCGAATGTATTGTTTGCATGTTTGACTCCCTCTTTAATGGTGAGAAGCCTATTGAGAAAACAGTACACACATGTGCAAGTTACACACTTTACAGGTCCCATTCCTTCTTCTTCTCAGTCCATGGTGGAAGTTAAATAATACCAGAACACCTGTTGGCTAGATTTCAGACATAGAGACACATTCAGTAGACCACATAGCCAATGTGTAGACATGCACACACACACACAAACACCGACAAGCAGATGTGGAGTATCAGTGTGTCTACAATGATCCTGTTACTTCTAAACCTGATACGGTAAAATACAGATTCACCGTAGAGTCTCTCTCCAAAGACCAGAGATGATCTGCTGGGATGAATACTTTTGATTCTGTTCATTTCAACAATGGCCGGCGTGTTAAAAACAAGTGCGCTGTATTTCCACTATCGGTGTTTTGGAGCCCAGTTTACTCCCCTTTTGAATTAAAGTATATTTCAGCTGATTTTATAGGGCAATATTTAAACTATCAGTGATTTATGTTGCCGGTTGTCGCCTGCGCTACTTTCCCACACTGCTCGAGCCAAAGTGTTGGGAGGAAAAGCCCCCCCATTTTGTATTAGTGTTTCCTTTTGGCGCTGCAAAGATCCTCCGCTCTCAGCAGACACTGAGAGCTGCAAGTCTTTGACAAATTGTCCCCCTGACCCCAGCTAACCTGCAGTGGCAGACTTCACAGGGCTGGAGGGCTCCGGTCCGTCCCTTTGGCCACGTCCCCCTCCCCCTCAGACTCCAGGTCACTGCTCGTGAAGGGGAGCTTGCTAATGTTGTGACTTGCTGAATTTGTGAACAGAAGCACTGACTAAGGCCTCCGGTCCTGAGGCTAATGGACTGGCTGTTGGACTGGGGATTGACGTGTCCTGAGGGAGAAGACAGAGATAAAGACAAAATAGATCGGGGCAGAATTGGAGGAAATGTGGGGGGCAGAGGGGGTCACCTAAAAGGTGATGAGGCGCAGACAAATGAGAGTCTTTGCTGTTGTGCGAGGACTCAGTCCACATAGTATCTTAATATTTATGCAGGTTGTAGATCACTCTGAACTCTGGGAAGCCATGACGGCCATTTGTCTTCTTTTTTTTTCTTTTTTTTACATCTCTTCGGCAATGTGATTTATCAATAAATCTTGACACAAAATCGAGAATGATCCAAGAATATGGACATCACAGAATCCGACACACTGTCAGATTGAATGCAGTTCATAATAGTTAGCGCTTTATAGAGTTTGTTTAAACTGACTTGAGTCACTCTCCTTTCGGTAAAGTTTCTGAAATGCATCTTAATGTAATAGTCGTGTTATCCCTGGGCGCACTAGACTCCAAAAACCACGTAATCAGCTTATTAAGGTCGCAAGTGATTTAAATTGAATATTTCTGCAGCTGCACAGCTTGAAGTTCAACCAGAGGGTTTTACAGCGGAGAGTGAGTGTAAAGGGATTTTTACAGTGTAATGGAGGGAGAGCAGGACTGTGAAGGTGAACGAGACTCATTTGCTCTCAGAGGGGGATCGATGGCTTGTCAAATCATATGCATGCACACACACTGTATCGACGAACGGTAGGCACACGGTGACAAATGAACAATATTGCCAGCATGTGGACTCTCACGCACATATACAGACACGCTCGTACACATCGCCTGCACCTCCACCCCTCACTCCCTCCATCTTTCTGTGTCTGTCACCACCAGAGGATTATACAGCGGGATACCTTACACCGCTGTTGCAAAAAAATGTAGCCTGGAAAAGCTCTACTCCTAAGCGAAAATACAACCATTCATCTCCCTCCATCTCTCCGTTCCCTCGTCGCTCCTTCACTCTTTTCTTTTTCACCTTCTTTTTGTGTCTCAACAGTTTTTCCCGTCTCAGGTTTTCCGTGGAGAGCCGCAGATGGAGCACTGCAATGGGAAAAAAAAAAAAAAACTATTCTTTTGTTTTGTGTGTACCTATTCAGTTACACGGGCGTGTGGGAATTCTGAAGTTTAGATTAATGTCGTTTCACTGTGCTAATTATGACAACGTCAGGCTGTGGTTTAGTGATAATAGAGGTAGGAACACTGAAAAGAAGCACATTAGGGCTCATTATCGAGATCAAAAGAACCCAGGAAAATAAGTCACAAGGATCTTGTTTTGTGTAAACTAAAGTGAAAAAATACAACTGATTAAAATAGATTCAGGTATTTTGTGCTGACAGTTCTACGGCAGTCTGTGGTGAGTCTTTGAGTCTTTGATAACAGTTGTGGGTGAGAGCTAAATGGTAACTTTACTTAATCCCTTGCTCAAACTGTAATTTGTACTGTTACAAAGGTACATATCAGGTTAGAGGACGATAGATTATTATAGATATAATTGTCTTGTAGAAACAGAGCAGTACAAATATGGAATCAAATATAGAAAAAAACTAATAAATGGTTTTCTAAAGTTAAAAGTACTTTCTTACTACAAAAAGTCATCTGAATACTGAATACTATACTCTAACGTGTTACCGCAGACGCCGGAGCTGAGTGTGTTCTGTTCAAGCCGAGAGGGAACTTTTCCTTTCAACATCTGCAACATCTAAAATCTCAAACACCGTGCAGGATAACTGAGTTCCTCGCCCGAGGCGTCTGAAGAGCCTCCAGTTTCCTTATGTTTGCTTATGAGTTCTGTGACATGGTCTTCACCTACCGCACATTGAACTCTGTCTCTCTAAAACCTAGACAGGAAGATTTGTATATTGCCCGCGTAATCTGTCAAATCTGTCTCAGGGCTAGTAAATCAAAGGTGTGTGTGTGTGTGTTAGTGAAAAATCATATCCGAGCCTCAGGTGCCATCTGAGAGGTGTAACAGACAAGTCTCTGCAAATATCTCCCCCTGGCCTCCATGCAAACATGAGCCCATTTCCCTCTGGATAAAAAAACCCACTAACATCCACTAACATCTGGCTTTTGTCTTCAGTGGGAAAGGTTACAATTGGCATTCATTCCCGTGAACAGCCAATATTAAGCGGGTTTTCCCATGTTTAAGAAGCGAATATACATGCTGATTTCGGTCTAACAAGGCGAATAAATAGAAACTGTTCTTTTGCATCTTCCACTGGATTTCAGTTCTAGATGAGCGTGCAGACGGATACAGGACAGTGGCAAAATGCGCTGGCTCTTGAAAGTGTGAAAGAAATGCTGATTGATCACCTTCCTACACGTGTGTGCTTAGTAGAAAGTAAATAAGAACCTTCTTGGTAAATAGTATGTTTTCTCTAATGTTGAAATGATCAATCAAGTAATTAGTCATCAACAAAAAATGAATAGCGATGCTCTGATGCAACTTTTTTTTCTCCCAATATTAATTCCAATACCTCAATATGAGGCCAGGGATAACTGTGGCTCCAAAAACAGACCACTGGTATGGGGGCCAAAAGTCATTTATCAAGTTAAACAGGTGCAACCTCCAGCCTCTGAAATGTGACAATAAGCTATTCAGAGTTGCCACTTTGGGAAATTATTATGTTCTTATATGTTGTAGACTAATTGATTCATTAAATTAAAAAAAAAAGATAATTTCGTCAATACTAAAAATAATTTGTTGCAGCCCAAGTTCCCTCCTCCAGATCTCTAAAGGGACCCTCTTCTTCATCTCCACTCTTCCTGCTTCCTTTTCTTTCTTTATCTTTTTCTCTCTCTGTCATCTCCTCTGACACACACACATACACACGCACATCTACACACGCGCACACACACACACACGCACACACACACAGGAATCCCGGGAATGCCAGGCCCATGCAGGCCAGAGAAGAAGAGCTCTGTGTATGTGATTGAAGCTGTCCTGCTGCTCTGGGCTGTGATATGATGAGCAGATAACAGCACTCTGAGATGAAAGCTTTGAAATGTCATTATCTGTCCTGCTTGTTCTTAGCCTACCTGTCTTTGTTCCTGCTTTGCACTCCAGCAGTGTGCTGAAAATTGTTGTGTCATGACTTAAATATAAAAGTAAGTTTTTGTTGTTTTTGTTAATTTTAGTATATTTCCATTATTTCTCAGTAACAATCATAGTCAGCATTTTGTTTGATGCACTTAATTGCTCCTTTTTTCCCTGCTTATTATTACAGTTGTGGCATTTCTGAACATATATTATTATTATTACATCACATTTTCTATTCCAAAATAATACACAAAACTGTTGTATTCTCAGGTATATCAGGGTGTAGTCTAGATGGGAGTGTGCCTTCATGCACACACAATCATATGACCGTATCCGTACTCAGGCATAGAGTCAAGGCTAAGTATAAATGTAAGATAGATAAATAAGTCCACATGCAAGTTCTTTCTTTACTTATGTCATCCTTGTATACATTTCTGTCAGTGATATTTCATATGCAACAAACTAAAGACTAACCTCATCCACCTTTTAAGTAGCTTGTTGTTTGGTACAGACATAGTCTAACAATTCAAACATCATTTGTCTTTTCATGAGGTCTTCAAATGAAGCGATTGACCTCTGCATTAAACCCGTGACCCAGACTGAAGCAGGCTGACATGAGAGGCGAGCTCTGCTACGGTCGTTGGCCCTGGCCCTGTTCTTTTGGGGGAATCGTTTAGAACTCTTGACACATCCAACCGACTGCATACAGAACTAAACAGTGTACTTTTAAAGGCATATTCAAACTGACCATTAAAGATTTTAAGAATGTCCTCTTCCATCTTTTCTTTTCTCGTGTCATTCAGCAGCATTCTGTTGTGTTACTCCCCCCCCCCCCCCCCCCGCCCGATCATATCCTCCTGCGTCTCTTAGACCCTCACAAGTTGGCTTGCGAGAGATCCGGCAACGATTAACCTTTAATGAATTGAACCTCATTGCTGCTTTCAAATGCTCTGAGGGCTTGTTTTTCTGCCGGCTTGCAACCAGATGCTTGCAGCAGAGAAGAAATGCCTCATTGCCCCGTCTGTTTGCTAAAACCTCGTCGAGCTAAATGATAGTGTAAGTGGCCCCTGCTTGGACCCGAGAAAGGCTTTAATAGATCCGTGCATTATGTGTCCATGATTGCTGTTTTCTTTTAGCTCGTTGAAGGTGCTGGAAACTGGTATTATAATTGTGTTGACGTGGTGTTTTGTCATCCATCAGGGCATGTTAGTGGGGTTGTATCCTTTTGTACGGTTAGAGTGACTCAATAGACGGCCGTTGATTTGATTTTTCACCATGTGTTTGTTCTTTGTGAGCTTTGGCTTACAGAGAAGTGAAATCCACATAATGAAGCCAGTAGTTTTTTTTTGTAGTCGTCCCAGTGTATCAACATAACAAAACCTCTGTTTGTTTGTTCATGTTTTTTCATGCTCGGGTGTGCGTTGGGGTTGGAGAGAGATGAGGAAATCAGCAAGGACCTCTGTCAGAACGTGTGTCAAAATACATGGAGATGGAGAACTAACACTCGAACCACGCTGACTTTGTTTATTGAGATGAAAGCATACGTTCAAGCCTCGTCTTATCTGTTTCCCTCAAATCCCTCCAGACTTAAATACCTCCCAGGTATTCATGCAGTGTGTTGTCGGACGGGTCAAGCCGAAGATGCAATAGCTGCGATTAAAGCATTTCTTCATCGATGTCTTTGCTCAGGATGACCCTGTAGATAAGACACCATATGTTGCCTGCTGAAATTATGCATCTGTAGTCAGGTCCTTGTGAAATGGGGGAGCTGACGAAGAGAAATACTTAGATAGACACCTCCTAAGTCTTAAATCCTATCTTATCTCTGTTTAGGAGGACATTTAGGATTTTTGGTATTACAGTAACCTGTTTCCTAACTGCTTTTAGGTACAAATCCTGACGTATCTTAGGATAGGAATTCAGCTATCCTATCTGCGGATACAGTCAACGATGTTTGAAACGATAACTTGAGATTATAGAAAATGTGTCAAATGTCAAACTGAGATTACTGAATTATATCCCTTTGGTTGTATTGGGCTATATTTTTAGAATAGTATTTGTCAAAATACAGTATAGCAATATCTTCATATAAAAAATAGAGGAACCTAACCATACCATCAACACCGACCTGCGAGAGCGACTGCATAGCATGAGGTTGAATTTGTCTGAATGTAGCCTCAGTCTTTTTCATTGAGAAAAGCTCTGAGTCCCAAGAGTCTCTCAATATGTCTGTGCTCTCATGACTTTATCTTAGAAAAGTAGCTCCCCTGTCAAAATGAGCAACAGTTCCCTGTGAAAAACTCTCTTCCTCTCTGTCCTCTTTTCTTCTCTCCCTCCTTTCTATTTTCCTCACGTATGCCCAGTTTCTCTGGATGTGTCATTTTCTGTAGCTATCTTCACTCCAGCCAAATGATTCACGTGAACCAAGTCTTGCTATGAACCCTGCCTCCACCAGAGCATCATTCATCAATACTGGAGGGCACCGTGTGGTGTGGCGATCCAAAGCAAATAACATGTATCATGTGTGTTTGGATTTTATCTTTGACCCGTGTTGCACGATAACCTCACCCTCCCACTCTCTAATTCTGTCATTAGTCCTGTTTGACAACACTGCATGTGTATATTCTACTTTTTCTTTTTTGAAGTTGGGATTTATTGCTACTCTCGAGTCCAGAAGTGAATTCTTCTTCTTCTAGTAGAATATTTCTTTGAAGATTGTTTGTTAGATTACGTTTTACATAATTTCTTCCATAACATATGTAAAAGGAATGACATGCCATGCAATGCAAGTTGTGCATGTCTTAAGGTGAAGGAAGATGAAGCATTCTGGACTTCTCCTCCAGCAAAAATACGTGTTTCAAAGCAACGTCTATTCTCATTTTCCAAAGAAAGACCAGACGTATTCCAAGGAGGGACTTAATAGTTATGTATCTCCTGTCAGAACTTGGCAAGCGGATGCAGATGAGCATAACACACACTCTCCAAGCGTGCTGCACTGTACATATAGGGCTGTGTTTCTGTGTGTGTGTTAACTGATCCCAAATCTGGGAGAAATTGACCGCCTATCACACACATGATGTACACACACACACGCACACTCTCTTTCACACACACACGCACACCTCTTCCATGTTCTACTCTTAAGTTATATGTTGGCACACAGGCACTAACCCTATAGACAACCCGTCTCACTCCCAACTCGTCAACTACCAACGCTTGGTCAGACACCCTTTAGCATCTGTATGCTACGCTCGTGGCTGAGAGTGTTGCTATGGACTGCTGGCCCTCCAATCATCATTATTATTACCAGGTTTTTCCACTGTGGTCTCCTAAATGAGGTGTGTGTGTGTGTGTGTGTATGTGTGTGTGTATATATTTATTGCGTTCTGTCTCCGCTACTTTAATATCAGTGTGTATTAATGCAGTAAGATTGGGAGCAGTGTGGAGCCTAATAGTTCTCTGGAAATAAACCTCCAAACACACACACACACACACACTGACATCCCCCTCTCTGTCCATGCCCATCTGTCCGAGGTTGACCTATTAGGAGTGACCTTTCGAATGGCTGGATGCATGGATGCAGTCTGCTGTTTTATTAGAAGGTATCAGTGTCACAATCTCACACAAACAGCCCCGCAAGCAGCTATCGAATGTCCAGTTTCATGAAGACTTTGGACCTCGCTGTGTGCTCCCTCTTTCAGTCCGCTCCAGCTTGCCTTATTATGAAGGGCTGTTACCTCAATGCATTCAATAGTCCCTTTGTCTAGTGTGTGTGTGATAGAATGAAACATTGTCATCTATACTGCAGTATTTTGTGACCCTGGAGATACACAGTCTCTTCTTTAGCTGTCTTAATGATATATGATATAAATGTGATTTATGGGGTATAGGTGAAAACAGAGGAGTCGAGTAACACTGATCATGTTTTCAAGTTGCGTGTTGTGTGTGTGTGTGTGTGTGTGTGTGTGTGTGTGTGTGAAATAGAAAGTCGGCATTGTTCTGTCTATTATGTTCTTCTTTGCTTGGTCTGAATTTGTTTTTACAAGAAATCAGTACGTTTGTTAAACTGCAACTTTTATGTCCTTGACCTCCACCGCAGAGACTCTGGGTTTGCTGTACGTTCTGGGGCTGCAACTAAAGGTCTCTGACATTATCAATTAGTCTGCCCATTATTTTCTTGATTAATTGTTTTGCCTGTACAATGTCAGGAAATAGGTAACATTTTCCATTAGTCGATGAATTGACTGTCAGACCAAAAAAAGCATCACATTTCTATATTTGAGAACTGGAAAATCCAATTTGGGGCCTTTTTCTTGAAAAATTACTTAAATAATTAATGGTTAAATTAAAGTAGCTGCTGATTCATTTTGTGTTGAACGACTATATAGTAAATTGAATAATCTGGAGTTTGGGGCTGTTGGTCAGATAAAACCAAACATTTGATGAAGTCAACTTGGGCTCTAGGTTATTGAGTTTTTCCCTGATTCTCTCGATTAATTAATAGATAAATTGAGAAAATAACCTGCAGATTAATCGACAGTAAATGAGCCGGTATTGTTAGTTATGTAAAGTATCTGAATGCTTCCTCCATCAGTCTTTAATGCAAACAGGAATCATTTGTTAAATCATTGCTGAGAATAAAGAACAGATTGTTCTGCGACACTGAGTCAGTCTATCAGCCGCGATGTTTGGAATCTGATGATTCATTAGCTGGATATCAGCGTAACTTAATTACATCTGACTTGACGTCACCGGAAAAAGCGAGTTTGTAATCTTTGGGCTACATTCAACATCGGTCTCCAGCCCTGCTGTCACCAGTCTGTGTGTGTGTGCTGGCTAAGAAGGACTGTTGTTTTCTTCCACTGTGAATTACCTTCTACCTCCCAGATGTGAAACACCATCTTGTTTTTGTACTTTTTTTCCTGTCCAGAAGAAACAGAAAACCCTGATTAACAATTAATAATAAGTTGCTTCGCCAAGAAAAAGATGGAAGAAGGATAAACAGACAGATAATAAAAGAGTGTGCAATTTCTCTTTTTCATTTGTACAGTGTGTGTGTGTGTGTGTGTGTGTGTGCTTTTATCCATGCAAGACAGCGGCAGACGGTGAAAATGACAGAGGCTTTATTTGATGGCAGCTGGATACTGAGCCATTAGTAGAAAGACGGTTGTAAAACAAGCAGGAATGTTGCTGCCGGGTCCTGTGAGGTTTTCATCAGGGTGGGAGGTGTGATGACAGCAACAAGGGTTCCCCTAAAGGAAAACAGAGGGGAAAAACTTGAAGAGCAGTGGAAACATGAGCAATGGCTGGATAGGTAGAACATTTGCAGAGCTTAGACACAACCGCTAACGAGTGAATTACACAATAGAGATCATCGTATCACCGCGTTGTCAGTCACAGGTTTGAGTTTTTGAATGGCACCATCATGTCCTTGATCTAAAGTCTTTAACCAGAGACGAGATAAAAGAGTGAAGAGACGCAGCTTGCCCCGTAGTTTGTGAAGACAGTGAGATGAACGGAGATAGGGAAGATAAAAGAGGAATCCAGTGATACTACTTCTACTTTACTTATCAACAGCAGCAGCTTGGAGTGGTTAGAAGAAGTCCAACAAGGCAGTAAATACCGGTCTGATTGTTTTCGGTCTGTCAGACTCTTTGGTCACCCAAAGGTGGCGGGAGATGTCTAAACTTTGTAGGTTTAGAGAGATTCTTTGAAAGAGATTTATTGAAAGATTGACAGGGGGGGGGGGGGGGGTCAGAGCACAAACAACACATGGAGGTAATGGAGATGTCCAAAGTTAACTCATGTAGAAGAGTTAATTATCTTGTTAATCATGTGTGACCTGCCTGAACACACAAAATGTATTTGCATGGACCAGAGCCTGGTGAAAGTATAAGGCTGCCAACCCCATAAAACCTCATTTTTAATTCTGAATATTCAGGGGAAATGTATACTGACGCCGGAGGAACTGAGAGAATAAAGTAAAGAATATACACATAGATGTGCACACATGTGCAACACGCCCGCCCTGAAAAGCAGACGGACGGCAGAACTTAGCCAAATTAGCCGCATGACAACCAGAACAACTGCCCCGAGGGGAGTGGGGTGAGAGAGAGAGAGGGAGAGAGAGAGAGAGAGAGAGAGCATGCAGAGGGCGGAGGTAGAGTGAACTTTCCAGCTGTTGCCGTATCATGTTTGACATCTGTGTCTTGTCCTCCACCCACCAAAGAACCCTCAGATTCACACACCACCAACAGAGACACACGTACACACACACACACACACACACACACACACACACATTTTATTGGCCCCAAATTGCCTCAAGGCTTTTTTACTAAAGTGGTTCTTATCTCATACACACACACAAAGGTAGTCATACACAACTACATGCAATCCTGTGCACACACTCCATGGACCTTTTGTTGTTTCTCTTTATCTGCTCTACACACACACTCCACATTGATCCAAAATGTTCCTCCTTAGGAGCATGAAATTACAGGTTAGTCCTCCGAGTCAGCATCTTTTAAAACTGAATATCATCAACACACCAGAGAACAGTTTTCATCAAATCCCGCCGCCAAACCCCAAATGAGCTCACACACACCCTCCCTTAAATACCTCACAACTTGCCACCCTCCACTCACAAAATATACTTACCTTGTCACGCCTCCCAAAATACACACACACACACACACACACACACACACACATGCCGCTACAAGCATCAGCACACTCCTGCTTATTGTAAAAGCGTGTCCCGTTTGTAGATAAGAGCAGATCATGTGAAGCATTAAGAGATGAGTTAAATCTTCAGGTATGCCCCCTTTCCACGTATTCAGTTGTTGCTCTGAACATAAGCTTGGATGGTGACGTCGTCGCTTCCAAACACCCTTTTCGCAGAAGTGTTAAAAACGACACATGCGGTGCTGCATTTTGGATAATTTCTGCTCAGGGATAGATGTGCACAAACTGTGATCACATTATAGCCCGCGCAGGGCCGTGTGCTGGACCGCAATGTGGGCGCCTGAGGCCTCGCTCCTGCCCCGTTTACTCACCCGCTTCCCAGCTCTGCCACAGCAGCTTGTAAATGTCACGGCAAGTGTGAAAATTAAAGAGATGCTTGCTGCTTTTTATCACCTCTCCTTTGGGTCTCCTTCCTCCCTTCCCCGCTTCTGTCTTTCCTTTCTCTGTCTACCTCTGTGCGCATGAAAGTTCTTTGTGACACATCGTTTGGTTTGATTAGTCATTGCAATGCTCTCCTTGCTCTGTCCGTGTTTCTCTCTTTTACTTTCTTTCACCCCTCCTCTGGCCTCCCCAGATATAGTTTACAGTTTAGAGACCTCTCTGTCACAATTCTCTGATCCCATTTCCAACGGGCCATTAAACCAAGATGATTCACTCTACAGTACAGAACCTGGAAGAAAACTGACCTTTGGACAAGCGGCTATAAATGATGTGAAGAGCTCTAATCACACTACACTAAGTTAGATTTTACCCCAGAGATCGAGAGAGATACAGACGGCCAGTGTAATGATCAGCCAGGAAAATACAGTCATGAATACGGATATACAATCGCTCTCGGATGCCACACGCTGTCAACCACCATTCATAAATCACCATAGGAATGACCAGCCGTTCTCAGTTATTCCTTATATTTTGCAGTTATTCCAGGGCACGGCATTTCCGAAGGCCTCCGGGGATAATGACAATGTTAGTAACATGCGTAAACCCTGCAATCGGATCTGGCTTCAGGCTGCCCTGCGTTGCCAGGCTGTGTGTCTGAGTAGACGGATGGCGACCGATGCCAAATGTGTTAGACAGCGTCCTGAAAGACAGTTCTTTTCCACAAGCTAGGCGACTGGCGATTGAGCCTCTGCTTTTTATAGCAGTCCTACTGGAGGGACACATTCTCAATCCTTACAACCTCTCAGCAGGGGCTCAAGTGTAAAGTAGCCTCTAGTGCAGCGGGCATCTAAGCTAATGTGCGTGGTGTTTTTTTTACGTGCATTACAGTTGAACTGGTTTCACTTGGTGCTTCAGTTGTGTCGATAATAATACTGCTGATTGATCAGTTGGTCTCGCAAGTTTCAATTGGTCCTATATGGATACCTAACTTGCTGCCAAAACTGAATATAGAAATAATATAGACCTGACTGACTATTTGGGCCTGTAGTGGAAGCTGGGCTGTTGTCAGCCTGTAAAAGTTTAGGAGACCTCTCTTTATGGGGCTGGACGGGGACTGGTCGTTGTTGGACGCAGCAGTCAGAGCTTGTTGTTGCCACACCTCTCTACATGAGGCTAAATGGAAAATAAGAAAGCTCTTAATGTTACAAAACTAATTTATGATGTTTCTACTCACGTACAGCAATGAATACAGTTTATTTTTAGATAAAATAAAATACATACACATACACACACCCAGACAAATGTGCATGAATTATAATACGTCTGCCAGCAACACCTGAAAATATCCAGGGCACCATCTGAGGGGGCAAAAGGGTAGAAAGTTCCTTTGAGCGACATTAACAGGCCACAATATGCTCTTTAGGCCCAGACTCTGGTGTTTGGACTATTTTTACAGCCTAACTAACTGTGTTTGCCCACCACAATTCCATATTACCTAACATTATATAGGAAGCCAAAGCATTTTTTAGGACCTCGTAGCATCTGGCTGTGGCAAAGATACATAAATAGTGAGATCAGGGCTTAGCTTTTAAATTGTCCAGGTCTTCTAATGTTACTGGATGAAGAGTTATGGGGCAGGTGAAGGATTGGGTGTAGATTACCGCAGCACTCTCATTATGTGCAGTTTCTACTGCTCGCAATACTGTACAGTGCTGTATTACTTGAACACTGGTTCTTTTCTCTGACTTTATGGACTTGGTCCTGCTGTTTTGTCTGTTTTGACACAACCTTGTGTTTTTCTTTATAATGCTACCTTGTGAACAGCAACAAGTCTGTGCTAAATTCAGCAGCAGAGATAGTAAAAATTGAGATTCATTGAGATAATTGTTGTGCATTTGCAAATCACCTTTGTTCTGGTGATTGTATGTACAGGATGAGCAGGTAGGGATGAATTCTTTGGTGTTAGACCGTCGTCAGACATTGATGGACTTACTGTGCAGCAAATGTGACTTAGAAAAGATTGCGGTATTAAGTAGAGTATTAATGGAGTATTGTAAGACTAATTTAACACAGATGCTTGATGTGTAATGATGTCCATCACTATAATATAATCAAAACGACTTTGCGGTCAAGCACGCCAAATTCAATAAATGCAGCAATGGTGGTTAATGTCAATTTTATCAGAACAAAGGGTCAGCAAGCAAGGCCAAGGCTGACTACTTTCTACTAACCTTGGATAAACTCTCCAAAGAAAAGTTTGCTTTATTGGCCACACCATCATTTTGCACTTGTAGAGGGTTAATGGCTCGAGTCCAGCATTGTTAGTGTTACGGCTGGTGTTCTCAAGCAGCCTAGTTTGGCCCCTGGGTGAGTACGGTGGGATGCCTCTGAGGTTTCAGAGATTCTGAGGTGGGTAACATTGCAAGCACAGTGCGTTTTTCAAGACTGAAGACTTAAACAAACAGAAGGCTTAAGAAGATCAGGGCAAACAAGGAATGCAGTGCCCATTCATAAGCCCTCCTGAAAATCCCTTATTGCAACAGATGGGCATGCCATATTTTCCTATTTTGGGCCAGTGAAGAGCAGTTAGGTTTGTCCGTCTTGAACTTTTTTATCGGCAGGGAAACTGCTCTTCTTTCTACTAGTAGGTAATGGAGTAGATAGTCATTTTATCTATTCACAAATGCTGGGAAGATAATGTGCAATGGTGGTCATATGATCTAATGATACTTGTTAATCCTTGTTGATGAATTTTACTTAACTTAATGCAAGCTAATGGAAATATATCTTTAAACAGCAGAATAATTATTGGCAAGGCTATTACTAACCCTAGTAGTGTTAAATTAAGAGTGAAAAAGTAATTGGCAGTAAGTCCTGCCTGCTACTCCGTCAAGCTGTCAAACCTACCATGGAGCCCACACTGTCACTAACTTCACTTCTTGAATAAATATGATCTCTTTTTGAAAAAAGCAGACGGAAGGCAATATGAATTTGTAGGATTTATCCGGGATGTCAAACTGATTCAGCTGCAAAAACAGGTTTAATTAATGATAATAGCGAGGCTAGAGCCAAAAGTTACAGATCGCAGTGTAAAAGTGAACCGTCACATCATCTGGCAATCTAGACAGAAGACAATGAAAATAATGAACAACACTGTTCCTGCAAAGCCGTGTAGGTCATTATTCACTGTTACAATTAATTAAAAGCAAATAAAAAGTTTTTTTTTGCATAGAGTGTATATTAAGACAGATGACATCATAGCTCCACAAAAGTGAATCCAAAACATCTTGATCGTCCCCTGGTGGCTGGCTGTAGTAGAGGTTATAAAGCCCACCCCCTCCGTGTTCACGGACGGGCCAAATTAATAATTACGATGGTTTCTGCCATTTCTTTTACACATTTTTATTATTAATTTGATGCTATAACAAAAGAGTGAGACCTCATGATTGACAGCTGCTCTGAGGGAAGAAGTTGTGGATGCTGGGGAAGATGTAACATTAACTTTCCAAACCGTCACACTTCTTTTTACGTATAGAAACTTAACGTTTTAGAAACCTATATCTCCTACCTATCCGGGTAACAAGTATCACTATTAAACGCCCCCCAAGGCACAAAGTATAACCATGACAAGATCAAAATCCACAAAACCAGCCTGACAATGAAGTAAATCTGAAATGATTGTATGAGAGTCTATGGAGCAGAGCCGGAGAGTTGTTGGACCCTGGTCAGAGCTGGACGATGCTACGTCTGCATTCAAGGGGTGGTACTTGGTAAAGCTCCAATTTTGAATTTGTATTGCTCAGCATAAACATTTATTTTAAAATGAAATCAAAGCTGAAGTATAAACTGAATTACAGAAGGATTTCTTTCAAGACACTGGATTAGTGTTGTGCTGCACAGCCAAAGGAACAACACAGAGCTGGATTTGGCAGCGCAGATATCAAGGATCATGAAAAGTAATAAAGTGTGTGTGTGCAATGGAAAGCTTTAGATGTTTTATGTGTCTGCGTGCGTGGAAGAGATGAAATTCATTTTTGAGCCTCAGCTGTTGTGTTTCTCATTACCCAGAATTCAGAACTGTGGCTCCTGTCTTTGTGTTGGACTGCCGTCATAGATTAAACTTTTGCTTCTCTAGAATTTCAAGTAAGGTGACGATTGGCACAGGTGCTGAGGAAAATGTCCAATATATTAAAGGAATAATAATAAAAAAAAGGGAGGAGACTTCTCCTAAGTGGATTACTGCACCGAGAGGGGAGGAAGCACAGCAGAGAGACAAATAAAATATGAAGTAAGACATGAAAGGTGTTTGGGGAATCCTGTAAGTCAATATTGTTATAATTCAGTCGAACAGCAGGGATTTTGGCCTTCAACTGCAGTATTTAAAACTCATTTCACAGTACCTGGTATTACTCACTCGTTTCTTTTTCTTTTTCTATACATTACATCTGTGCTTTAGTTTAGTTTGCCTTTGGGAGTTGACTCAATCAACTAAACTGTTAGGGTAGACAGTTCATAACCCTTCTTCGAGATATTTAAATTAATACACTTCAGAAAATACTACTTACTTTATCATTCTGTCATGGTGAAGTAAGACATCTAAAACAGAGGAAACCTGGCAAGTAGATATGTTTAAAGATGTTGCATTGAAACAAAAAGTTCCACAGTTAGAACAAAGAAAACTAGTATTTATAAGTGACGAAATGAACTTACACTTTGAAAAATGGAACTATGCTTATTATTTTTGCAGTTATTCTTGGAATAAATATGAGTGGAGCAAGCCAAGCGAGAATATAAATCAGGAGTTACGTGTTGTAGAAGAACAGAGAGGGATGAGATCTCCTGGGGTGAACTGGATTTATAGCCGTGTCTAATCCCCGCAGAGAGGGTCTGTTATCAGGTTTAATGCACACAAGTTTATTATTTGGAGAGTTGGATTTCAGGGTCGTGCAACATTTTCACCTGTTGATTATATTAAAAGAGGCTGTAATATAAGGACAGTGTTAGAATAGGGTGGTTCAGTGCAAGATACAACATGTAGAGAGTTTGCATGGTCAAGGTGGTGGACGTGTGATCTCACCAGTTGCCCAAGGGGATACAGTATCTTAAAAGTTCCTCATCAGAAATGCTCTTGGCCTGAGACCACTGTTGTATCATTCAATATAGCTCATCTCACCTCCCGTTTCTCTCAATTTATTGTCTTTTTCCATGTTGTCTCTATTCACAATCTTTGCCTTGTTAGGTCTGTTATATTCTTGCTCTGGTTGTCTTCTCAGTCCTCCCCAACTGGTGGAAAGCTTCAAAGACATGGAGGGCATCAAAGGCTATGGCCCCTAGTGGCCGCCTCCTCTCATCTCTGTGCTCCCCTTCTCCTTTGTTGTTCCTCCCCTCATGTGTAAGTGATTAAATGACAAGGCCGAGGGAAAACACAAGCTTTGTTTTCTAGGCAAAGGGCACCCTCAGAATTCCCGTGGATTTATGACAGTAAGCATCCCTCAGATCCTAACTGGTTAAACGGGACTCTGGAGAACCTTCCTGCTCTCTGCTAACACCATCCAGGTCACTGCTTTTCCTTTGTTCTTCTTTTCTACAATTTTATTTTTCCTTCTCTCCTTTCACTTTTTCTCTCCTCCTCTCTAGTTGAGATCATCATCTACCTAATTTCTCTCGTCTCCTCTCGACAGAGGAGATGATACAAAGGTCTCTTGTACTCTCGTAGTATGAGTGACTGCTCATTTTCTCCTCTCTTGCCAGCTGTCTTGCCTCACTGTCACTCTGGTTCTAATGAAAGGTCAGATGGTCAGGGATGGTACAGTTGCTGCCATTGTGCCGGTTATGTCTGCTGTTTTGTCATCTGCTCTGAAATCAAAAGCAGAGCACCAAAGGTCTTGATATGTAATGGTTTGTCCTTGCAGTAACCCTGACAAATATTGGATTCTCAGTCCAGCTGGACCGCTCTAAGGTTGTTGTTGTTGGGGCTTCATGGGGCCCACCAACTAAATGAAGAGTTAAATGCTCTTAATTGACACAGAATATAACTGCAGTGACACCGGTAAGAAATCATGTTCTTTTCTCTCCATTTTAAGCCAAATTAGATTGAAAACCGTTTGCAGGCACTTAGCAAATTGATGTGATTACGAGCATGAAATAATTTATGTTTGTATGTTTGTATGCAGTAACACCAGAAAATATTTGAATAGAGAATGAAGTGCAGAAATTTAACAAGACTTCAGCCACTCTAGCGGCTCTGTGTGGCTATAATAAATGCTAACCTCAGCATTCAATTTACTCACAATGACAATGCAAATCACACTGATGTTAAGAAGGTAAAATGTAAAACCAGTTTGGTTTAGCGTGTTTGCATGCAAACATTTGTTAATTAACATTGAAAAGAAAGTATGGCTGACGGGGATGTCATTGGTTTTGCAGGTATTTAGCTAAAAAATAAAATTTGCCCTGATGATGTCACTAGATAGAGAGGTAAAGGATCATCACAATCGGTGCAATTTTGTGTGTGTACGAAGCGTGACTTTCCAATTTTACTGAAAACCTCAAATGTCAACCTCATGGTGACGCTGGATGAAAAGTCAGGGAATCACCAAAGTCATTCTACATTATGTGGGAGCCAGGAATGTCTGTACAGCATTTTATGCAAATTGTTTCTGTAGATGTAGAGAGATTTCTTTGGATGAGTGACATTGACCTGCTGGTGGTGCGAGAGGGAAAGTCAGGACTGAAGTCTGTAGGATTCATCCTCTGAGGACCACGAATGTGTGTGCCATATTCCATGTGTTGCAATATTTCCGTCTGGACCAAAGTGGTGGGCCAACAGACCGACAGCACTAGAGTCACGCTCCTTAGTGTGGCTAAAAGAGTCAAATATTCTAAATATCACTTATTCAGGAACAGCCTTTTAATGTTTATAGGCCATGGGGTTGTGGAATTTATTACTTTCAGAGAAGCATGAAATCCTACAACATGTTTAATACAATCATCACAAAAGTCTAAGGAGGTTTTCATCATGCAACAGTGATATGCTTTGGAACAGACCACCACGTGCACAGACCATCCCACTTACCATACCCCAGGCGTCCTACACCAATAGAGTGCCAGCCAGAATAGCAATTTCTACCAAAAACAATCAAAGTAAGTCATGTGTGGATGATATAGTCCCTCTGGTATGGCTGTGTGTTGACTGGAGAGTAATGAAAGAATGTAAAAAGGGCCCAAGCTCAAATCACACTCCAGTCAAACAAAGGAGGAGTAATAAGGCATTCTGAGAGCAGAAAAACTGAGCCTGCAAGTGATTTAAATCTGAGGGCCGACAATACAGTGTGGTGTGTGTGTGGGTTTTTGTATGTTTGTGTGCATGCATGTGTTGGCTCTTACAGTGTGTGAATGCAGATGTTTGCAGTGCAAGTAGGGGGAATAAAGAATCTGTTATGCAGAGATATGTGTGAGACCGAGTTTGTGTGTATTTCTGTCTTTGCATGTGCTTGGTCCTCAGTCAGTTCACTGCATTATATGGTTTCTTGGACCTAGTGGGGTTTGTTGTGTGTGAGTACACAGACAGGCAAACAAATACAAACTGGTAGGCGTACAGTTATGTTCATTTGGAATTGGAGTAAATTTTAAAGTTTTAAGAGGCACTATTGTATTCTTTTCTTTCCATAGTATGCAGGTTTGTGTGCACGTATGTGAGGTTTTACCTTTGAGTGCTACACAGGGCTTTAGTCAGGATGGTAAAGGAGCTTAAGATCACGTCAACTGTTTATTTGACTTTGAGCTGGCTCCAACAGCAAAGTGTAGGTGCTACGGAGCTAAACCAGGGGCCCAGATTCTAACATGGCCTCTGTAAATGTGACATTTTGTAGTCCTTTGCTGGAAGAACATATGTTTCTGATTTTTTGAAAATCATCATATTAAGTTGGAGAAGGGATAGTTTGATTTGGCACTGATTGCAGCTTCGCTGAGATTCACTAACCTCACCCAGTCCTGACCATGTTGCTGCCAATATAAAGAATGTTGGCTCCCATTTCTCGTCTCATGCCACCAATCAGTCATCAATTTAATCTTCCGCTTAACTCCGATACACTATGTCAAAGTATAACCCACTCTTACAAAGCAGGCAATAACAATAATTATCTTTATACAACTTAATAATAACATACAAACAAGCTACCATAGCCCTGCATTATAGCAAAGTTAGCATTTTAGCAGCCATCATAATGCTTTCTTCTTCTTTTTTTAGGAATAACCCATTTGAGACTTCTCGTTCTCAAGGAGGTACTCAGTACTTTAATGAACTACTGTTTTTTAACATAAAACAGCTTTGTGAAGGTAATCTGCTGTTTTGGCTCTGTGCGTGTTTAGTGTCAACTTTTTCACTCTCCTACATGGCTTCAGGATGTTATCATACGTATCATGTCTTTGCTATTTCACACAACCCAAAAGTCAACATGCTGAGCAATCCGCGTAAGAGCACACACACACACACACACACACAATATATATTGGATGGGTATGAACAGTAAACTTTGAAGACTTTTTTTTTTTAGTGTTCTGTTCTCACAAACGGAGTGGGGCTGTAAATGTCATTAGCACCGGTCAGATTCCAAAGTCATTTCTCTACTTAGCTTTGTGTGCTCAGCTCATCAGGAGGAAGTCATCCCTTTTGCTGATGACCCCAGACACTGACAAATGTCTGTCTGGAGACACTGAGGGGTACATAAAGAGCGTGAAGCGTAGCTCTTAAATTTAGTCTAAAAACGTTTAAATGCTCATAAATGAGCCACATCGTTGCACTACATGAAGGGCAACAAACTCAATAACAGTAATACACTTAATTTATATAAATACAATTTTAAATTCTCAAATTTGGTAGTTTTCTTAGTGGGGTTTGCAACGACACATGTTAAACTTAACCTCTCCAATTCTTTAAGCGCCAGAAACAAGTCTTTGAAATGTTGAATTCTAAATAAATGGTCTAAACTGTCAAAGGGGACTGATTCATAGAAACAGCAGGAAGAGCTAAATGCCTCCATATTTTTCAAGGAAACCACCCAGTAACACAACCATTAGTTTCCCATTGTAAGAGAATTATGAACGCCTTGTGTATATCAAAATGTGTTGAGGCACTTCATCATTATATCAAGGTCATTCCATACAAAGTGATGGCAGGTGCACATCAAGTAATAGTTGTTAGATCCAGCTGGTCTGCAGGTTCATGCGGGTTTTTGTGATGCATCACATTGACTCTCGTCTTTCCTCTAAATTTCCCTTCACTCTTTAGTCAACTTTAGTGCAATATAGGTTGGAAGGAAGAATAATTAACTCCCTGCGTTTTCTGTCTCCACCATCTCCATTTATAACGTCAGGAAGCTGGATTGTCCTCCACTGTACAGTATGAAACTGAGATACTTTATATGAAATGAGCAAATGCTCCTGCAGCTTTTAACTCCTTCCCTCTCCATCCCGCCGGCTGTCGCATTTTGTGACGTTGCAGGAAAATCACCACACTTTGATTGTATGTCAACATGAAGACACCTAGTTAGAAAGGATTTGCACGCATCACCCTTTTTAAAATCAGCGAATACCCCAGTGTGTCTGGTAGTCATCAGCAGTGGCTGCTCAGTTCAAAGTCTTCATTCTGTATTATAATAGGCAGACACACGCCGCTAACAGATCCCATCCACCAGATGTTGAGTCCGACACACTCCAGTGTCTGTCTGCAGCCTGCAGCTATACAAAACACACTCACACACACACACAGACAAGCAGGCAACATACATCTACACATAGATATGAAACTGCAGAATTATTAGTCTCTCTATTTCATCAGAAAGAGCTTAGTTGCTCATCTTTCTCTGCCTCTATTTCTCAATCTATCAAACCTAATATCCAAACGCCTGGGTTCAGTTTATCCCCTCAATGGTTTTGAGACATCAGTTTCACGCCTTTCGTAAAACAGAAAAGAAACCTTTGAAATCAGTCTGACGTGGCAGGACTGTGTGTGTCACTAGACTCCAACTGTATCATCAAAGACTTGGACAGAACTGGGAAAATTCCTTCACCTTTGTCCTACGCTCCTGATAAATAGTTTTGCAGCAGTTGCTTTGATCCAAACTATTTTTGTGTCCACATTTGTCTCTGCGGATCTTAAGTGAGTGGACCTTCGGTAGCCTAGCAGCCCATTTCTCGACCCGTGTTTCTCTCTGCCGTTTGAAGAAGAGGGAGAATTGTTTATGTTAGCATGAACTAGACCTGAGCCCATCGTGGCTTTATTGCTTTGAAACAGACCCGGGACACTGCGCAATGTGTACAGAAGAGAGAGAGACGCGGTATACAGTATATGCTGCTAGGACAGACTTGGAGAAAAAGGGAATTCCTGCAAGGGTAATGAAGTAAAAACATGCCTGGGTGGGTTTCTCTTGCACAGAGAAAGAGAAGAAAGGTGACAAGGCAGGGAAGAGAAAAGGACAGACCATCCTGCAATTTGATGAGAAGTTCTGATCCACCAAATGAACCGCCATGATAACATCAGGGCCCAGCGATATTACTGTAAACATCTTCCATATGCTCTCACTGTCTCCACCTCTGTCTCCTTCTTTTCTCCTCTCTGCCTGTCTCGCCCCATCTCTTTTGATTTCCTTTCTTTCTCCCTTTTCTCACTCTCACCCCCCTTCTCGCCTTGTTGTTTTATTGAGGAATGCTCCGCTGAGGAGAGCATTTGATCTCACTGCTGCTTTGACCTAAAGATGGAGGGAGGGAGGAGCGGTTTAAGGCCGCATGTGTCCCCAATTACGCCGTTGAAATGGCAGCGTAATTCACTGCTTCACTTAGCGACTGGTAGATGGGAGAGAGACGCCTAATCAAGGCCATAGCACCCTAAGCTGCTGCCAATTCTAACACATACATAGACACCGCACATGCTTGGCTCCAGCTCACGCATACACTGGGACACGCACACAGTCTTGCTCATGACCAGAGCCTTCACACAGCTCACCACATTTGAAAGCCTATATTGCATAAATTCAGTCGCCCCACCCTTTTTTCTTTAACCTCCCTACACAGCAGTCTCCTAAAAATGGATGGTAAATAATGGACTGGAAGACGTCTTCATCCGCTCGTCGCTGACGCTTAAAACTCAACATATTTCCTCACGATTATCAATCTCAGTTCGACCGTTGTCTGTACATCCATGGCAACAATACAAACAGGAATGGATAGCACCCAATGTAGCGTAACTTACCCTGGTGCAAGTGTAAACACCTTCACGCTGAAAGAAAACTGGGCCCAGGTGTAGCCCACATCTGACTCACCTGACTCCATGGCAACGTTGCACTTCCTGTTTGCATTTGTAGTGCTTCAAGTCAAAATGTATTCATCCTAAACATAAATCAGGACTGACTAAATCCATTGAATTATCTTTTCATGTTATAACTTTTGTTGTGAATAGCGACGTAGGTCAAGCCAAAGAACGTCGCTCTAAGTCTGTAAAAGAAAAAAAGAGGAGTAACAAGCAAAGACAGTCTCAGGTTCAAAGGTCTGGCACAGTAAGGAGCAGAAATAACATATAGAGGTGCATAGCAGGCTGGGGGATCCTGCACCCAGAGGGATCTAACAGATTTCATCTCTGCAACCTGGGAGATTCTGAACAGGAAATGAGGTAATACAATAGAGATCTTTGTGCCTGTAGTAGTCCTCTAACACCTCTTTCTTCTCTGCGCCACCATCTGCCTATCCTCCTTTCCATCGTCTGGGGTGGAGGTGGATCAGTTATGAAGTGTGTGTTTGAGAGAACAGGGTTTATGGGAGGTGAGGTGAGACTCTGTTTGCAGAAGCAAGCTGGGATGCTTTACAAAGCGTGCTTAGTCAGCCCCCGCACCAGTCGTCTGGTGAAATGAGATGGAAATTACCACAAGCTTTGGAAATGTGAGAGGAACTGTGATCGTCTTTGTCTCCTGTGGCAGATTTTGTGTCTCTCTCTCTTGCTCTTTTCTATATTTTGCCCACTTTAATAAGATCCAGGCTTTCTAAATCCCTCAGTCATCTCCACCCCCCCTTTTACTTTTTTGAAGTTCTCCATGTCAAATCCACAAAGATGACTTTGGGTGGAAGCGTTTTCATAATCAGCACACAGTTGCAGCCAATGGAAAAGTACGTCAAGCGAGAGTGAGATCAGGCATGATGTTCAACCTGGCATGGTTATTTGTTTTGAACTTCCTCTGTGAGGCCTCATGCATCATAATAAATTGTTCTTGGTGCAAATTACAAATGATGAGACTTTAATTATAGGAGGATAAACTTTAACCTACCAAAACAATATTATTAACATCGTGGGTTTTAGTAGAAAACTGCAAAATGGATGTATATACATAATTTACTAATACAGCTTTTTTTTAACATTTTAAAAACAATTTATCCACTTTTCTGCCTTACGGAAGGTCGGAAAAGTTAAACAAAGCGCTCCTGACCTACGGTAGCTTGTATTGTTAAGTACAAAGTTTTCATCTGCAATGTTGGTTTCATTCCGTAGCGAAATGTTGGCCTCATGAAGAAAGAATGGTATTGTAATGTTACAGCAACGCTTTGACTTCAGTTTAGAGTACAGCCATGGTTTTAGCACAGTATGAACCATGCATCCAAATAAGAAAAATCATGACTAAACTAATCCTTTCAACTGTGTACAGTTGGACTGCAACAGGTACAGTAACTACATACAACTCTAGCACCTATAAAAACGGATGCAATGTAGAAAATAAACTACAGGCTGATAAAAAAACAAAAGGCAGAGGACTGGCTGTAGTTCAGTCTCATTCAAGACAAATTGTAGCTCTGCACTCTTTTATAGAGGTTAGTTATTTTTTTAGGTCTGTCCTTTTTTTTTTTACTCAAACTGAGCTTTTAATATACATTTTAAGAAACGACTACTACTAACAGAATAGTACCAACAGAGGAAAACCAAAGACAATATATTTCCACTTCCCCCACTTAAAATATAATTAGTACAAAATGTGCTTGGTTAAAGTGGAAACACGGCTCTGTCAATCAAATCCGCATTTATATTCCCACAAAAGGTAACTTTGAAGTCTGGTTTGAGCTTCCAGAAAAGTAATGTACTCCAGTGGATATTTCAGTGCAAACATATTTAGACACTAAAATGGTAAATTAAACATAAATAAGTAGGACTAAATGGAAAAAGAACACAGCTTGTTAGACATGAGAGAAGATTTAGGTGATTCGGGGGCCCAAAAGGCTTCTTTAATGAGAATGATGAGTCAAAAGGGGATTCTCTTATAATGAAATTGACCCTTCTGCCCAAATAAGTGAAGAACCAGATGGAGCAAATAATGTGTGTGTGCTGTAGAGAAAGACTCCCTGATCATCATCTCGACATCTCTAATGTCTGGAGGAGGAATGGGGGGGGGCACCTGCTCTGGATCTGCCTCAGGGGGGAAAAAAGAGGGTAAAATATGTAAAAAAAAGAGAGGAATAGATGTCATACAGATGATAAAGATTGTGAAGATCACAAAAGGAAACAGAATAGAGGATATTTAAACTGCATGTTGGGAATCATCAGTGTGTGAGGAGGAGAAGAATAACAACATGTGACAAAAAAGGGGGGTTAAATGGATGTAAATCTGGTTTTCATGTTCCTAAAATAGGCTAGCAGGTTATTCTTGGGTGGATTTTATATTTATCTCACAGTTTTTCACAAAATGTGTTTTATGTGAGATTATACAGTAGGACAGTAGGTGAGACCTGCTTTTTCTTGTCAGCCCTCATAGTGCAGATCCATCACTGCACAACATTACATAGACAGATTTTTTTAAAGATTTCAAAAAAAAAAATTTCAAATTAGGTCATGCCATAGCTTCAAAGAATACCGTTGACTTGCTAAATACATTTCTCCACCAGTGTGTTTGTGTGTGTTTTGAATCATGCTGTATCTCTCAGCACATTTTGAAATGTATGTGAAATCTGTTTTTTGTGGTATGGCGTGTGTGGAAATGGTTCCGTCCAATCCCCTGGCTGTAGAAACGTTTTTCTTCTGTAGCGCAAAGGGTTTTGGACGCACACATTGTGGGGTTGTCTCTGGCTTGTTTTCAGCTCTCTCTTTGGGGACGCAAAGCTCTCACTTCTCTCTTCCTACCACTCGGCTCTCTCCCGCCCTGTCCTTCTCTCTCTCTCTTCCTTCTTGTCCTCTTCAATCCTCCTGTCTTCCTCATTTGGCGGCTCCCTTTTTCCTCTAAACAAGTAGAGGAATGCTGGTGCTTATTTTCTTAACCTGGGACAAGGGGAAGTTCCCCTCAGAGCATCGGTGAGATTGACAGGGAAGCACGCTGAAAAGGCTCAGAGGTTCTCTGTTTGCCTCAGAGTCTCGCTGTTGGCAGCCCAGATATCCAATATAGAGCTGGAAAACCAAAGAATAATAACACAGGACGTTTTTCCTGGAATTAATTTTCCTTTCTTTCTCGCTTTCATCTCTTCTTGTCTTAGTCTCTGCAGTATATCTCCCTCTCTCTTATTTCTCCCACTACTTGTTCTCTCTATTTAAAATGTCTCCGTCTTTCCCAGTGTAACTTTTTCTCTGTTCCTGGAGTCAGATTTCTTGTGGCCGAGTCTGTCCTACAGCGTCAGTCACTGAGAGCTGACTAAGAGTCATGAGTTGATGGAGACACGATGTCTCACACCCAGTTTCCCAGAAGCATCCCAAAATTACTCAGCACAGTTTATCTGTGCAGTCTGAAGCCGGTAATCCTGTGTTACACATCAGGTCAATCAGTTCAGGAAGCACAGCGGTAAAGCAAACCACTATGGCTATATGAATGGAAACATCTCCTGCAGATATGTATTGCCGAATTGCAGTGTTTGCATTTTTGTGTGGGAATTCATTCATGCTTTAGAGTCAATCATGACTATGGCCCGATGGAAGACATTCTGGCTTATTATGTTTTCCAAATATTTAAATCACATTTATTTAGCATCATATGTTCACGCTCTGTGTTCCATTAATAGTGTCTGGTCTAAATATTCTCATAGATTTAATCTGGCCTGCCAACACTTTTCAGCCATTAAATGTCCTGCAGACAAGGCGAGAGTCAGCCGTCCCGAGTGAGGAAATACCAACACCAAAAAAAACGGTTTTGGAACGAAGCCCAGCTCAACTGTAGTCACATGATGTCTAAATCCAAGTCACGTTTGAAAGCCAGCAGCATTATCCTGGTATCCCCAGATTCCATCTGCTGGGGCCTTTCCTTTTGAATTTGTCATCCTCAAGGAATCTAGGAATGTCGGCAGGGAGCTTATGGAGTGTGTGCGTGTCCCTGACTGCACCTGGACACACACACTTTTGTGCAACTCACAGGCAGACATGCAACATGGTATGTGTCTTATTCACACCATTCACACTGTTGGCACACATGATACACTGTTTACAGAAAAGTCACGTACAAAAAGCCAAAGCGAGATGACCGTATTCATGTCGCCACACACAGGCAGCCTGACTGACTTTGGCTTTAGGTCTTAAATCTTACATTTCAACACCAGACCCGATGACACAAAGAGACCTCAACACGCACACTATGTCAACGTGCACCATATTGTCATCGTGAAATGCTATATTCATTTCTGCACAACACACTGAAGTAGCACATCCACTGCAGTAAATTGACACACTCACATGCAGGTGTGATGACTCTATTCACATTCCACAGAGACCGATAAACAGACAGCTACCTCCGCAGATAACGTCACGGTCTCGTGGGCTCGGTCTGTCTGCTTGGACGCGATCAGATTTTACAGAAAGCTGAGCACTTCCACACATACACACACTTGTACTGGACCTGTCAGGTGAAAACAGATGAGCTGCACAGTAGGCGGTAACATGCTTGTGCACATTTCTTACTTGTCTGCTTACATCGCCAGTAACAGGAGCCAAAGGGGAGCCTCACCCAAAATGGGCTAACCAGGCCTTACATCAGTGTGGTTTCCATTGCAGAGTCTCAGAGGGACAGCGGGGGCTTGTGCATCCGCCTGTTGGACCTCAGAGGCCACATGTAGTTCTGTAGGGCCAAACAGGGCAAGGCAGTGCTTCAGCAGAGCCAATACGCACAGCATGAAATTACTCCACGAGCGCAGTTTTTGTCATGATGAAACCGGCAAATGTGTAAGATGGACTGTAGCTTAATATAAACTGAGATTCATAACATGTTGCAAGCCTTTCCCCTGCAACGTAGATGTGTGAAATTGCCTTCACTGTACATAAATCCAAACAAACCCAATAGACTTAAGTTCTTTCCCAAGCTCCAGCCCGCTGTGCCAAGTTTACATGCTGTGTGTTTGCATGGGTTTCCTTGGCACTCTCAGGTTTCCTCCCATATTTCATAGACATGCAAGTACAGTAGTCTGGTGGACTTCAATTTGCCCATGAGTAAAAATGTGAGTGGATCTGACCATTAAAACACTAGCAGTTATCGAGGTCAGCTAAACCTAGTCTAGAAATGAATATCACAATATTACTAGGAATATTTCCTGTTTTTCTGAAAGATGTAAATCTAAATAGGGCAAATGTATGCACATTCACCACATAAGATTACCAAACTAATGTTCAATTATTTGAACTTTTTCTCGCTATTATGCTCTCCATCAGAAAAAACTATACATAAGATAAAATAAGAGCTCCAGCAATTCATTTTGATTTAGTTTTTAATCACAATTTGCTTTTACTTTTTACTTTTAAAATACAATCACTGTATCATGATATGCTTGTACTTAAATTTCATAGAAATTCAATGAACGATAGTATTGACTTATGCCAGGCTAGGTGTCAGTTTTTTGGAGATCCTACGGTACAAAGGTTACATTTTACTGTGACCTACGCTACCCAGTTCGGCCGTGTGAGAGAGAGAAGCTACTCTAGGGTTTCAGTGCACATGGTGGGAGCCCCCTCCCCTCGGCTTATGATGCGTGTGGTTAGACAGAGTGGTGGTGGGGACTGGGGGATGACGTTAAACTACTGGTTTAGATTAAAACTATAAGAACAATAACATCCCCATCCCCTCTATGTTAATATTCATTTTGCATCAGAGTTCAGTCGGCTGCAGACCAGCATCTTAAGAGGTTGTAAGGATTCAGTGTCCGTCTTGAGGACGTCACCGTGCTGTCCACTGAGCACGGACTGAGGAATGCTGGGTAGTGGCAGTTGTCCGTGTGCGCCTGACGCTGTGAGATAATTTTCAGTGAAGTGACAAGCTGCTGTTTAAAGGAACCTGCTCAGCACTTGTTGGTCTGTGTCAGCTTTATTCTTGGTGTGCTCAAGTTTCCTCTGAAGTAGCTCTGCAGCAGTTTAAAACCTCCTAAAGCGGTCGGGAGTTCAGATTTAATGTTTGATAGGTGTATGCTACCATTTATCTACATTTCATTCAAAACCTGTGTGTAGTGTACAAATCCTCAAAAATAAAGACACATTTTTACAAAGCTAAGACTGGAGAACTCTTTTTACGTGTTCCCTCAACATGCTAGTGTCTCTGAACGGGCGAAAGTATATACCAGCCCGCTTGATCTAGCTTCATAATGTTTAATGACTATTTAAAAAACAGTCACGTTTTACCGAAAGAGCCAGAGTTCCCTCCAACATTTATTGAGAATGTTGTGGTCAAGCCAAACTATAATTCCAAATGCTCTGCAGCTTTCCAAAACTATGTGATTTTTGGAGGGGATGCAATACTTTTTTAAACTATGCTTTTTTTCATGCTGGAGCAAATGTCTTTTGCAATTTGAGTGCTTTCTTAGTCCTGTTGTCTATTGTTCTGATCCGAAAAGGGCCTTGTCACGTAGCCTCCTGTCATCTATCCTGCTCACATCTCGCCCCCGCTCAGCCCCAGCTCCCGCCTCTCGTTCTCTCTCTCTCTCCCTCACCCCTTACTGTGGTCTTATAAGGTTACAGAGCAGAACATTCTGAGGCGATGTGTGTGTGTGTGTGTGTGTGTGTGTGTGTGTGTGTGTGTGTGTTAGTAGTTCCTGTGTTCTTTGGTCCATGATGTCCTCAGGTGAACACTGAACTGGGCCTGCTTTTATTCCTCTATATGCTCCAGTTGAGCCTGGGAACAAACACCTGCACACACACACACATGCAGGTGGAGCTATACAAGCAGACAAACACACACACACACACACACACGTACATGCACTCCCTTTTTACTATATAGTTCACTCTATTTCCCGTCAAAATCTCAATTTAGTGCTTATTTATAGGGAATAGCGAATGAGTTTCTGACACAACTATAACTATGCTTTTTCTAGCTATAATGTCTTGTCCCCTCTGTCTCTCTTTCAAGGATACTTTTAGGTTATTTCAACTCCGGTTCATTACCATTTTGGTGGTAGTTTTAGTATTATTTGTAATAAAGACATTGTACTTCCCAAGTTGGGAACACATGGCTATCCTTAAAAAGAAGTCAGACCTGGCAAGAAGCACAAGAAATCAAACAATCAGACACATTGGAAATATTTGGAAGAGAAAACAAAGGCGGCAGTAAAGCTAATTCCCAAACTATCAACAGTATGTTGTACATCCACCAAAGTTGACAGAAGTACTGTTTTTTATCTACTCTACTTGGTGTAGTTCAAAATGTAGTTACGGGTGCCTGTGACAGTTTATTTTTTAGATAAGCTGGCTGAACGTTTGCAGCTTGTAACATATCAAATTGTCTAAGTTACTTTCTTGCCCCAGCAGCCTTTGTTTTAGTGCCTGTTGCGAGATCTCAGCAGTTACTTTGGCAAGTACAATGTTATTGAATTTAGAAATGACCAAAACTAGAAAAATAGAACCTATTAATGAAGAGTCTTGCAGGTTTTACCTAACTGGGACCACAAGGATTACAATCTCCTCCTTTCCTGTGGCTGGCCATCGGTTTTTACCTCTGACACAATGAATAAACTCTCCAGCCAACACAGGCCTGGTGGGACAGAAGCCCACTTCATAAATAGCTGATTTTATGAGCGCCTTCACTCTGAGTTTATTATGAATGTAAAAGATTTTTTTGTTTTTTTTTGCACTCTCACATTTTCCAAGTCTTCTTTCCTCCATTTATCTTCAAGTCCTCTTCTCTCCTCTGCCTCACTTTTCTTCTCTCCCTTACTCTCTTTTTCTCTTTTCCTCTTGGCTTGAAATAATATTTATTTTCTCAAATCCCTGTCGCCAAGACTGTAACGTTCCGCTCGTTTTCAAATCTTGAGCCTAATTGTGCTAATAATTTATTAAGGCAGCTTGAGCCCTACATGGTGCTTAGTCTGGTTCTTGATGCATGCAACAGCGGGACACATGCTTATCTCACTCTTCTGATTGTCTGTAACTGCGTAGTTGGGTATATCCACAACGAGTAGATGTTCACTTGAAGACGTACATGATGTACTTCCTTTTGGGAAGCACACAGGAGGGAGGTGAGATGAGACTGTGGTTAGGGGAAAATCTAAGCAAAATAAGGAGGATTAGGAGGAATGTTTTTTAGTAGAATGACCTGAATTAAAAAAATAAAGAGACAGAGTAAGGACACAAGAAGAGGAAAAGAAACTTGCTGGATGGAAATAGATATCGGATGAAGACATATTGGATAAGGAAATGATTATCGTTTCCTCAACTACGCATATCTATCTTTCACCTCTTTAAAACAGAAATATCACATGGCTATGCTGTGAAAATGGTGGGTTTGCTGTTCTTCCAGATAACCCCGGAGTCGGGTCAGTTTTCTAGCTAATAGGGATGGAAGAGGACCTTGGGAGAGGCCTTAATTACTGAGCGGGAGAGCTCATACATCAGTCTCACTCACCACACCAACCACCCTGGCTCCAAACACAGGCCCCCAGACCATATAACAGCATATTAGTTGCTATGCACAACCACTCAAATTGAACATTTCTGATTTGGTTCAGCTTCACCCCTCTGAGGCTCCCTCGTTCTCACTTTCTCCTTTACTTTACTTCAGGCCTCTCACTCATTTCCATTCCCATGAGTTTGAAGTTCCACACGAATTCCCATATGCTGCTGTCACAGTAAGGTCACACCAAATTCTCAGAGCTTTATAGGGGTGAAGCTTATGTCCCTGCGTGATTTTTATCATCATAAGCCAAATACAGCTGGATGAGGATCAGAGGCTGCTCTCATGGAACTTTCTGTGTCGAGATTTGATGTCTGGGCTTCTCAAAGGCACTTTCATGTTCACCATTTACTGTATGTTTTGCCACTAGAATAACAATTGAGTGGCACACAGTTGCAAATGAATGCAGAGGTTCCAAAACGTTCAGTTGTATGAAATATGCAATGCCAGCCAAGAAGCCAAGAGGAGAAATTGATACTATAATACAGGTTGTCAAACATCCAGAATATACATCCAACATCTCACTACTGACATGCTATGGAAATATGTGCACGGCACTATGATCCAGGTTATATTGCTTTTCTTTGGAAATTACTGTAAATGTGGGGTTTTAACAGTTGAGATAATCGTCGTTTTAATAAAAACCAATGGGCAGAGATGGTATCAGGGCACTAATAGATCTGGGAAGCTGACTCTTTGCAGCTAAAATGGAAATGATTTGAAATGCTAGACAAGCAGCTAAAAGGTAGCTTGGCTGTTGGCTGAAGAGACGGCACGAAACAGACCTCGATCAATGCTGATAAATTCTCTGAGAAATGTGATGACATTTTTGTCTGTTCCATTTCAAATCAACCCGTATTACTGTTGCAGAAATAATTCATATTACTATTTCCTGATCTGTCAACTCAATAGTTAAGTTTTGGTCAAGTTTAGGCAACTAAACTGCTTGGGTAAGGTTAGGGAAAGGTCGTGACGATGGTTAAAACGGGACCAATGTTGACTGATTGGAAAAAAAGAGAAGCTAACTCGGTGTCAAGTCAAAGTCAGACTCTTTGTCAAACACTTTATACAAGTATCAGTTAGTATTTAATCTCAAACCCAATGAAATTCACAGTAAGTTTCTTCCTTTTTTCTACTATTATCTGAACCTTTGATCACCTTTGATTCATACTGGCAGATATAATACACCCCTCCTGTTAACATACGGGAGAACATCAGAATCAGGATCGTGATCCAATCAGGGGCCAGAACTGCAAGATCTAACCTGGCACAGGCTCTGCGAAAGGTGCCTATTTTTAGGCCTTCATCAACAAATTGGCCTTACACAATTGCTTCCGTCTGTTACTGAGAAACATTAGAAAGCTAATCTCAAAATGACTCCGTAGTTCATCCCAGATATTCCAGATGATTGTCTCAATGAAAGAGAACTAACAGATGTGACCTAAATAGTGGAGCAATAAAGTGGAGGAGAGAGAAATTGAAGAAAAATGAGGGAATGACCTCTCGTCTAGTTAGACAATTATCTTATCTGGAAAGGCAATATATATGAAAATCATATGTGACACTGAAAAAAAAAACATTTTCTTAGAGTAGACCTACCTTTTTTAATTCTTCCCTTAAAGTATGCTTACTCCATACTGTTTTATAAACTTCCTCATGGTACTCGCTTCCCTCCTCCTCCTTCCCTTGTATTACCGTGTCCAGCCCCTCTATTGAACTCTCACCTGGCTGCACTTGGCTAGCTTTGTGTTCATGAATCCAGTGAGCTGCAACGTCCCTTCTCCTCTGTCCTTTGTAAACCACAGAGCGCTGTGTGTCTTTAAGCCTATCAGCCCGGAACACAGCGAGAATTTTGACCCACCTTGGGGCCAAGACTCACCATAATAGTAAGTAATAGTCATCTTAGGAGCCTCCAGGAACAAACCAGAGTTTTTTTGGTCTCGTAACGCAACTCAGAAGTGTATGAAACAACATAGCTGGCAGAGATTATTAGTTATTACCTATCTTCGGTGTAGATCAACCCTCCAGTGTTGCTCCATATCTGTAACAATCTTGACCCTCATAAAGCTGCCCGCCTGCTGTTGTGAGCCTGTTGCCAAGCTCTCAGACTCCCTCGCTAACAGGTGCAGAGGCCCAAAGAGCTGCTCATTAACACAGCTCATTTCACAAGCACCACCACACAGTCATTACCATCCGGACACAGCACGTGTGAAACAACACATTATCACCCAATTAGCATGACCCCGGGTCGGGCGCCTGGCCCCTTTTTGACTGCAGACTTTCTCCCCGATTGTCACCCTGCATGCCACACACGTAACAATTGTGTTTTTAAGTTGTAAATTCACAAATCATCGGTTCTTTTTACATGTGTTGCTGAAACATATGCAAGTACAGTATGTGTAGGGAAGCATATGTTTGCGGCTACATTTGAGTGTGTACAGTTGAGTCAGTGCACATGCTTGCATTTAAGCATGTGTTTGAGCCGTTTGCTCATTCGCCATGTTAAACTATCCCAGCCTGCACCAAGCTAAACACACATACACACACACACACACACACACACACACACTGTCAGCCTGGAAAGCAGAACTCATTGTTACTGTTCGTCCACAGAATCAGCAAAGATAAAACAGTGTCAGGTCCCATCCAAGTCAGTCCTGCATGTTTAAGTCGTGCAGGCTTATTCATTTGACAGGAATCACCTTGTGACCCGTGGCCGAGCACACTGAAGCCCATTTTTCTGTCCCGTCTCTCCTGTAATGAAAAGCAGAGGCCTGCTCTGTCGTCAGCTGGTAATAACGCAGCATTAGGTCCACATGGCTCGCTGATAGGCTCCCTGTTATACATTTAAACCTTTGATCTACACCAGCGAATGCACAATGCTATCACCTGATTTAATGGTGAACTCTTTAAAGCAGTGTGTGTTTTTGTCTGTAGGCAGTGTTTTACATTGAGATATGGCTTCATCTTTGCAATTGTTTTATTTCATAAATAATACAATTTCAGCCGGATGTTTACTAGTTATTTGACTTTGTTTAACTTAAATGAAAGAGTATAGCCGGCTCTTGTTTAACATTTAGGTGCATCCCATTGGTACAGAAGGTTTTGGCGAGAGCAGTGTGTCTGTTGTGCTGGTTGTCTGGTGTGCAGGATATTTGCATTTGCATGTTGAACCATTCTCAACTTCCCCACTTAGACTTTTGATTATTTGAGCAGCGGTAGATGGTGGCAGCATGATTTTTACGGTTCAGCTCATAATGAATGGCTGCCTGTCACGTTTCCAGTGTTTCAGTGTATATTTGTGAAGGGTGATTCATCTAGAGAAATAGCAATTGAGAGTGGTGGTCGAGCCCAACAGCCAGAAACATGCTAATAGTCTCCACCATTTTCTCTGTTTGCAGGGTCTGAGTTTCCCCAAGACCCCAGTGTGATAGCTACAACTTCATGGAACGGCTCTAGCGATGGTAAAGGCACACGTAAACACACACAAACACAAGGCAGGGCACATTCCTAACAAACTTCTTTCCAGCAAAACTGTAATAGCTGTGAACACATGTGTTACAAGCAATACATGATATATTCCCAGTGCAATTAGACAGCACACATTGTCCCAGCGTAGGCCACTGTAGAGGATAACTGATGGAACAAAGTACACATTGATCTACTCAACATGTGAGAATACAAACACAGGTGCACTACCTTGTCCCTAATTTCCACTGACCTACTTTTAGTTCGGTCTTTAGCTAAATCTACCATTGGAACTTGTCACAAAATGTGCTGGTGCTCTTACACTTTGCTCCATATATTCATTCAAGTATCTGCTACGGCGACCCTCTTATTTCATCAACTTGCTCAGTTTGACTCGGCCAGGCATCCCCATCCCATTTGTTGGGATATACAGGAAGTATGACGTGTGTTCATGTAAAGTAGAAACCCAGAGGTGTTTGTAGATGTGCTGCAGAAAACATTATAATGGAGCTGTGATCTCAGAATTTATTTTCACAAGCCACTTGTAGTTTGGTAGCTAGTTAGTTATGTAGGAAGATAACATCTCCATTCTTAATCCTACCTACAAAGCTTTGATTGGTCGACTGTTTCTCCAGCCGAGGAAAACAGCCATTAAAGATAACCAGACCTCGACACTCCATGGGGTTACTGTATCGTTAGTATTAAGATTGCAGCAGAAAAAGCAGCAGCAGCAACAATCTCTGATCATCGCTTCTTCCTAACTTTCCGTTCATGTGGTTTGGGGTTTGCTGCTGACCTTACTTGACATTCTGATAGAACATCCCCACCGCTAAATTACGTAAATATGTGAGAATGCACACATCCGACGCTTTGAAGGAACACAGGATGCGTGGTGTAGCCATAATGCACACATAAACATATCATAATAACAATCTTCATCTGTGTGCGTGCAAGAGAGAGCTGCAATGTGCTCAAGATCTCCAGGAGTTTCACAGTCCAACAATAGCTTTTACGTTTGACAAGCTGGTAGAAAACTAATTTGTTGGCAGATTAGATTTAACTTCAACTCCACCTGGTCCAAAACCCCACGAAAACTGCCCGTGGGATGCAATGAAAATGGCCGCTTGGTTCTCCCACATAGACTTTGTCAGCTTATTCCTTCCAGTCCTTGATCAGTAAGGATTCCTGCCGGTATGATAAGATTATTTATTTTGTGGTGGGGATGGTCACGTCTTCTGGAGCTGCCCAGGTTTATATCAGCAGATCCTGACAGAGGAAGCATTTAAAACTGCTGTTCTCCTCTCAGCACTGTGGGAACAACTGAGTCAGATCCATAAAATGATCTGCCCGGAGTTATCAGTCAAATCTCGCCCCCCCCCCCCCCCCCCTCTCCTCAGTTTTCCCCGGGCTTGGAGAACCGACATCCGCCTATTCTCCCACAAAGATACCCCGACTTGGAAGATCCTCAACAAGAGACTTTATTGAACTTGATCTTTTATTTTTTTCTCTCTCATTACGTCTGGTTTGTTTAATTCATCTCCTGCAAAGCCGAGGCTCCCACAACATCCGTCCCACAGCCGATTCTGTGTACACAAAAAACAGACATTGTTAAACACACAGGCAAGGATGAACACAGTAGTTTCTGGACATGAGTTAGCAGTTTAGTCAAGCTAATGATTATGGTGACCAATCAAGGATGTTTAAAAAGTCATGAATACAATGAGGGGTGGTTCCAAACAAATCATAGAGACAGCTTCATTTTTCCACAACAACATGATAAAAACCTACAAAGGCTGTATGTGTGTGTGTGTGTGTGTGTGTGTGTGTGTGTGTGTGTGTGTGTGTGTGCGCACCCGTGTGTTCATAGTAGTGTATCTCTGTGTGTGTCAATTTGAGCCCAGCCCTAACATCTGTTTCTTATCTGATGGATGGATGGTGATTGCGCCACCTGTTTTGTCTGCAGGCGGGGAATGGTTTTGATTGACCAAGCAGACAGCATTCAGGTAGCGTGGCTCTATCAGTATGCATCAGTAGCAGGAAGTTATCGTCCTGAAAGAGGCTCATTATTGAGCTGAAATCAGGGGTGATGATAGTTTACTGAACTCATTCTCCCTGGAGCGTTCTTTCATTTTTCCCTTCTCTTTCTTTGTTTCATTTTATCCATTTTGCTTCCTTTACTTCCTTGCCTCTCCCTCCTTCTCCGTTGGAGAGTGACCCAACTTTAATGAAATTCACCTTTAGCCACTGCTGGCAATGCTACAGCCCCAGCTCCTCAGTGTATCTACTCGCTATGTTTAGTTAGCTGTGCAGCCACTCGGGTTTCTGTGACTGTGTCTTGCTGAGAGCATGCCTGCCTCGCACAGCTTTACTCTCGGGTATGTGATTGAATATAGACACACTGTATATTCAAATACAGAAATACAATGTGGCTGTTGAGATGAAAAGGTATTGTATAACTTGTCTAATTCGGCACATGTATAGTTTGTGTGCGTTGCGGTTGTGTGGGTGTGCGTGTGTTTACTTTTGTGTGCCTGCGTGTGAGTGTTTGATTGTACAAAACCACTGCGAGCAAATGCACGCTGATGACAGGGCACCATGTAGTCGCCAGCCACATTAGAGGGACGGTCCGCAGCAATGGTTTGAGTTTCACAGTGCTCCTGGTGCCAAATACCACAACACTCACCACGAGACAATTACATACAAAGCAGCTTTGTTACACGGACATTGGCAGGACGTCTTTCTCCTCTTCACCTCCCTTCTCATCATCTCCTCTTGTCTCTGCTTTTCCTTTCTTCTGCTCCCCACTGCTTTATTTTTCAGTTATTACAACAGCTAATGAAGTGTCCGGGCACACGGCTCCGAACACCCTTTTCTTTTCCGTCAACTCAACTAAAGAGACAGTGACGAAGTCGCTCAGTTTGTGTGACATCCCCGCCTTTGGCAAAATATGTGTTAAAAGAGTGGGTCTGTTGTCATTTAATATATTATTATTATTATTTTGTTTTTTATATAGTCAGAGTCAACAAGCACGTTATATTGGTTGAGGTGTTGCATCAGCATATAGGCGAGATTTGGTCCGCTACACTCATAACAGTGTACGTACAGATTCCTAGCAGACCCCACATGATGATGACAGTTGTTAAGTCAAATCAAAATGTAAACACACTCCCAAACACACACACACACACACACACACACGGTATGATGCAAAACAAGCAAGCATACTCATACAAAGACTCACTTATTCAATAATACAGAGAGAGATGATAGCCATAGATTGATATCAAATTTTAGCCCTTCACATTTTGAACCATGTGGCATTAAAGAAAAGCTGAACCCACCCACACAACAGTAAATAGACACATTATACCAAGAGTATGGTAATCAAACCCTAATACGGGTTGCAAAACTCCTTAAAATGGTTTGAGAAAATCCACACACCTTTTAGATTTATGAAACCCCTTCAGAAACCAGTCAGAGGTCTAAAAACAACACAACGGATTAAGTTGAATGAGAAAATATTGTTTTTTAAAGAAACTGGCCAAATGCTTGATACGGGGAGAACACAATTATGTCTTCCATCTCAGTACTTGTACGGTTGCCTCATGACATTTAAAGTGATTACAAACCTTAACACAATCAGACGAGACAGATTTGATTGAAACTCAAACACACTGTACATTTTATTCTAGCTGTTGCATTCCTTTCTGTCAGAGCATGCTTCTTATTTTAAACTATATCAGAGTTTGGCCTGGCTCTCATTTAGCTACAGGACAACCCATTACGTGTAGTAATCAGATTTTGCCATGATAATCTATTCACAGGGTTAGTTAAAGAAAACAGAGGACAGGGGGGTCTGTGTCAGTGCATTAAATGTTTTTTAGTGTGTGTGTTTCGAAGTGAGAAACCTGTGTGAGTGGTTAGGCGAGAGACGGGGACGAGTAAAGGGAGAGAATGATCCCGAATATTGTCCTGGTGTTCAGTTTTATTAGCAACTTCAACATCCTGTTGGTCGGTTTGTTCTGACTGCAGTGCTGTAATGTGGACAGACAGGGCTGTACAAATAAGGGAGGCTGTTGTGTGCAGCATGTAGAGAAAAGAGGAAAGAAAAAGAGTGGGTGAGAAGGGAGGAGAGTAGAGGTGGTGGTACGGTCGATGGTGGGAGTCTCCTCATATTGTCACACACTTGTTAGTACCACATTGCTGTGTTAAGCCTGGGGTTTTAAGGAGGACAACGTGAGTGTGTGTTGAGGCTTGAGTACACACACACACACACACACACAGAGGCTGTATGCCAAGACAAATGTGCCCACTTCTCTTTTTCACAAACACGTCGTAGGCACTCACTTTACAGACCTCATGACAATATGTTAGCTGCAGGCGTCAGATGAGCTGCGCATACAACCTCAAGGGTTGCTATGGCGACCGAGAGTACCAAGTAAGGGCACCAGCATGCACAAATCAAAGTTCTTGTCGGATGGTTGAACTACGTTTGAACCGCCGTCTAAACCTTTCCCACGGCGATATTAGGGGGCTGCATCCGGCAATTTCTGTATAACTTTCCAAAACTGACAATCAGACATTCACACAAACTGCACGTTGTGACTGACCAGCTGAGTGGAAGGGAGAAAAGTACGCCTACGTCTCTATTTTTTCATTCTTTATACTTTTTTTACAAATGAGGTAACTGTCTTGCAGATACACTGAATGTCTCAGGACCTTTCTTTGCCCTTAATGTGGCAAAATATAAGCCTTAATTCATGGTGGGAAAGAAAAAGATATTAGGAGGGGAGACGCTTTGGAATAGATAGCATTGCCCATGTGGGGAAAACCCTTGTTGGGAAGCATCGGATAGTAAAGGTTTAAATGTGTGGGCGTCCTTGCATATGTAAGTGTCTCTTTCTTTACTCCTCAGCCTCTCTATTCACACAAATTGAAGTTTGTCTGACGAGTATTTAAGATTCCCCTGTATGTGTTTTTCCTCCTTTGTTTGTTTTGGCCCGTTCGCGTAACCAAGAGCATTTCTGCATACCTAAGATGGGGTTTTGAGGTTGAAGGAACTTTCCAGAAGTTTTTCATGACATTAACGCAAATGTTTTTTCTGCAGATTAAACTCTTAGGTGGCCCTCAAAATCTTTTTTTTTTTCTGACCACCTTGAGGAAAAAACGCGGTCCTGGGAGATCACACAAAATTGTTTTGCTTTGTCTTTTCCAACACCGTCTGAGCTCATTCCATGGGGTTCTGACAGCCCCTCGGCCGGTAAGGCCCGCAAGTGATCACGCAGCTTGGTGCACTGTCGCTCAGTCGCCGCTCTGTGGCCACACACACAGTGGGTTAAAACTGTTTGCTCACTTCTGTTGCTACAGCTAGTGAGACGGAGCTGAGACGCATTGGTCTGCACAGAGCCGGGGCAGACATCTGCATGGATTTAAAATGAGAGCGTAACATCTGATACATGCTCAGTCTAAACGGGAGGCATTAGCCAATTTTGGGGCGTACTTATTCATTCAAACATTGAGCTCTGCACTCTTTTTTTTTGTGAGTTTTTACCCACAGGTGATGTTGCTTCATCAACTCATACGCCGGGGAAAACCCTCTGGCATCATACAGCCATCATGAAAAGTGAGATTAGGTGTCAACACAGTGGCAACCACAAAATAACTAGGCTTTGTATATGTTTCTGAAAACACAGTTGCTCTACCGCTGTTGCTACTTTAAACAGTAGCATGTTTTTAGATCTTGCTCTGATGAAGTACAGTAAGTGCTGTTTGATTTATGTCTCAGCTCTTGGCCTTGTGTTGTACAATGTTTTTCGTCTCCTTTCTTCTTTTTCTCTCTCTCAATCATCTCCCTTGTACTCATTCCTTTCATCTCTCTATCTTGCCTCTATGTCTTCCAGGGCCATCCTTCATACATCTCGAAGCTCCCATGAACAACATCACCACCTCTCTGGGCCACACCGCCGAGCTTTTTTGCCGCGTGTCCGGCAACCCGCCGCCTACTGTGCGCTGGCTGAAGAACGATGCCCCGGTGGTGCAAGAGCCACGACGGATCTCATACCGATCCATGGCTTACGGATCACGCCTCCGCATCCGCAACCTGGACACTACGGACACGGGCTACTTCCAGTGCGTGGCCAGCAACTCCCAGGGTACTGTGTCCACGACAGGCGTGCTCTTTGTCAAATTCGGTAAGAGGAATTAGAGTGGTCGTATCTGCCAAGCATTTTTTTACTTTCTGGCATGTAGATTTTACAATAAAGACACTGTTAGACACTGTTACAAACAAAGAAATGTTTTCCTACTCATCTTTTCCTACTAGAGATTTGGCTCCTTTTAGCAAAACCCGTCTCCACTGATTCTTGCCTGTTGCTGGCAGCTTGTGCAAAGAAAATCTGGGAGCAATATTGTTTATCCTGTTGTAAAAAAAAAATCCTCTTTTCCAGATCCACTCCCTACACTTCTGGCAGGAAGGCCAACGTAAGTTTCTTTTCCTTTATCCATTTTTCTGTGCTTCCCAGAATGTAATGCAGAGGACCGTCTCACAAATATGTTTTGTGACACACGTGGATCGCAAATGGTGGCAGCGACACATTTCACAAATCATTGTCACTTTCAGGTAGATTTGTGAGGCCTACGGAGCTCTTGAGGGCTCATGCATGGGGTTGCAAGTTTGTGTTTTTGTTTGGATTCCTGATACATCTGACCCTGGATCACACAAAGGTAGAAAAAGAGATAACAAACTTATTTTTGATTTGTTATCTATACTGATAATCAGATGTGGGCCTGTTTCAGATGTGTCTATAGTAGAAACGCATATCATTATAGAGAATACAAAGGTCATGACTTGATAGATAAGCGAAAGTTAGGTAAATGGATTAAAGAGTGCGTAACAACATTCACACTGTTTGACATTTTGTCTGCTGATACAACTGGAAAATGCTAGTTTTTCTGTCTTTTACTTCTCATAGTAATGCGTTGCCTGTTTGCATAGAGACACCCTAAAAAGTACTCTGCAGCATATTCATTGAGTAATCACTCACAATATAACATGACTTGATCTCTAATTTTCCATTTTATTGCTACAGGTCTCAGTGTGGTTGAATGAATATTTAATGAGTCTCTAAATCCCAACTGTCTGATGCTCTACGTTGTTGTTTCTGCTCAACCCTCACAGCTCACATGGTTCACATTTGAACATGGACTGTGTACACTCAGCCGAGGGCCGCAGTGGGACTTTGGATCTTGTGGGACGGGAACTATACAGCATCTATAACACACTGATCCTCTTAGTATTGGAGAATTTGGGTTATTGTACTTTCAGCCAACTCTAATCAGAAAACGGGGCGTAACGCAAAATTATTCCAAATTCAAAACTTGTGCCATTCATTTAATTTCAGGGCAATGATGAGATGTTCACATCTATAATAAAGTTATTATAATTAAGAGTGAATGTCCTGTCTTCTAGCAAGATAAGTTGATTAACTGAAGTCTTGTGTTTAGAGTAGCTATGTTGCAAAGTGTCTTCAGAAAGTACCCATGAATACATCACACTGAAACGCTTTCATGTTCTTGGTAAGAGCAGTACTGCTGCCCAAATCAAAATGTAGTTTGAGTCTGGCGAGCTTCCTTTGCTTTGCTTTGACGTCGCCCCGGTGCTGTGGGATATAACTCAGAAAGAACTCTCTCAGTTTGTGTGTTTCTGGCAGGATCAAAGGAGTCGAGCTGAACCCCAGTGACATTATGGCAAGGCTCGTTGTCCCATGCGGCGTTCTGTGAATCAAAACTGCTGGCACATGGTGGATATCAGACACTTACTAAATCAATCCACACACTTTAAGCATGTAGGAGTGCTCCGTTTCAAACATCTGTTCCTACCATTCTTTTGTTTACATGTTTTTTATTTTCCAACCAAATTGCAGCTTGTTTCATAGATGAGACAGTTGACTCACGCAGGAATCACAATGCAGTTATGTCAAGGGAGGAACCAATCAAGTGGAAAAATCAAACAAGCTGGCCGAAAAGAAAACACGTTGGAAACAAACTAAGAAGCAAAAATAAATTATATTATAAAAGGGAAGGATGTGAATTGAAGTTTGTGTGCTTTCATAAAGTACATCCACACAAATATGTTTGTTTGAGGAGCTTCTTTCCTCGTTTTCAGGATTGCCTTAATCCAAGCATCTGAAAGATTCAAACTCATCGAGGTACAGCTTTAACACAGCAAGCCCCAAATTACACTTTGCAAGTTGGAATAAGTTCGCCATTTTGTGAAGGAAAGCGTTGCAGTCTACCGAAGACCAGCATGCGATCTAGAGTCTCATTACAGTCATTACAGACTTCATCTAAACGGACAGGGGCCTCCTTTGACAGCGGCGGAGCTGCTGCTGTGGTGGTGGGCTGATCGTCACTGCTGCTCATCATTAGTGCGACGGCCAACTTATTAGCTGTAAAGTAGGGTGGCAGGCCGTCAAGGAGACAGGGTCACCTAATGATGACATGTGATGACCTGCAACCGCTTACCTCATACCGCAGCTGTTCAAACGTCAAAAACGTCTGCTCCTTGACTCAAAGGTTTTCGGAGACATCTGGTCCACAAGCTTGTCAGTCTAAGTGAAACGTACTCTACGGTATTTTTGTACGTCCCACTTTCTCCCATCGTCTCTGTATTCAGCAGAGAGCCACTGACTTCCGTTTTCTTGGGAGAAATTAGCCACAAATATTACTCACAAATTTGGGGGGGAAATTTCTTGCCACCCACCTTGTTGAACTTGAACATAACATGAAATTCATGTCCTCAGTGTTGTTTTTGCTTCGGCCTGTGCTCTGATTTCCATTAATTCTATGCTGGACTTAAGTATACACTTTGCGGTGTGTGTGTGTGTGTGTGTGTGTTTGTATATATCGTCAGGGTTGTTGTTTTTTTTAGAGAAGCCGCAGGCAAACGGAGAGCTGACAGCCCGGAGGTTTAAACTACGATTACAGCAGCTTGTGTCCAATGTGGCTGCTTAAGAGCAGAAAACTACAGCGGAGCAGATCGGATACACAGACAGGAGGATGAGGACAGGAGAGATGGCGGAAAGTTTAAAGCTTAAACTTTTCCTCCGGCACGGGCAGTTTTAGATTTTCAAGTTTTCCACCAGAGCTGTTAAATCACATCCATTTCAAGTCTCCTGTCATTCATGGAAAGTTTATAAGTAAAATCTCAAGTCCATGAAGGTAAGTCCCAGTTTTCATTATAAGTTCAGATGAAAGTCTTTCAGGTCTCTGGATGCTGACTATTAAAATGACAGTTTTCTTTTCAAAGCATTTGTTAATAGTGTCCTTTAATGTTTTAGTCATGATAATTAAATATGTAGTTAGTGGCTATACATGGCCTGTCTGTTGCTGTCTTTTTATTTTTTATTTTCTAGCATTTTGTACCATCAAAACTTGAAAACTTAAAAGCAAAAACACTCATTTCAAGTCTTAATTAAAGGAATAGTTTGACTTTTTGCAAACTATGCTTATTCATGTGCTTGCAGGGAGTTTATATGAGAAGATTGATATGATGAATATGTAAATCGGTAGCCGGAGCATCTTAGCTCAGAATAAAAACAGAAAGAAAACCCTAGCCTGGCTCCGTCCATAGGTAGCTAAATCTTCATCCCAGCATCTTTTAAAGTTCACATTTGAACATGTTATGCCTCGTTTGTTTTATCCATACAAAAACCGAAGTGTAAAAATTACACTTTGTGGTTTCATGAGGGATTAGAGCTATTCCTTATGAAGTCTCGCAGCAGCCCAAGTCGAGTCTTGAGTTCTCATTTTTATGACTTAACTCTGACACCAGTCCAAGTATAGCGTCTCGCATCTACAACTCTTAATCACTTCAGTCAATTTCTAATCCTAAAATTCATCAGTATGCCACCAGTTATCTCCAAATAGAGAGAGTTCAGTGAATCTCCTTGACACTGTGCCCATGCTCTCCCTCTTTATTCTCCTCCCTCCATATTTCCCCTTCCCTTCCCTTCCTCCCCTCCCTGGAGATGTTTTAATAGAGCCAACCCAAACATAGGGTGAGGGGAAAAAGTCTTGCCTGCCAAAATTAGACCCCCAACTTTCTCCGTTTCTCTCTCTCTCTGTACGCTGCCACACTTCCTTCATTTGCAGAAAAAAAAAAAAAAAGATGGAGACGGCGGGAGAGTGAAGGGAGTGAAAGAAAAACAGTGTTAGCAGGCTAGGGGGAGGATGGTACCATTAACACTCAGGGGTTGCATGTTGTTCTTTGATTCCCGGGTTCTGCGGGGTCGACGGCGTTCAGGTGTGATTAGCTGTGTGAGCCGACGGGAAGTTTAGTTCAGATCACAGGCGGTTAATAACTCTTAACTGAATCCTACATGCAAACTGTGGACAGTCACAGACAAACTGTCTATGATACAATTACACACTCTCTTCGTCGTCTGTCTTTTCTTTCTGACTGTATTTCCTTTTTCTTAGAGTCCTTTTTCAGTTAAATGAATCAATAAGATTAAATAGGTCTTCATCAGGCACATGTTAGGCAGGCAGGACTGTTTTTAAATGACTTATTAGTTATTTCAGGTATTGTGAAAAGCTGTTTAGAGTTGGAATGTCCATGTCTATTATTGAAGCAGGTTTTATCAATATTTTCATAATAACAATGGATAAAATATGTAATGTGATGACACAGAGTAGAGCAAAATGTTTTCCCTAATTCAAGGAATGTTCCCCATAAAATACAATCAAAATTGCGTGATTGTGTAAATGCCTCCAAATTTTAAATTTAAATTTCAGATGAGAGATATTATGTGTTCTACCCTGTGGTGAACTTACAGGAGCATTTAACAGTTACCTTCAGGAGTTGGTGGAGACCAGAAGCACACACACAGGGAGAGTGAATATCGGACTTGCAAGTGAAAATGATCAACATTAACTTAAAGGCGATTTTATATAATTGTTGTTTTTATAGCTTCTTTCCGCTTAAACATATCTTATTGTACATTTTATTTCCAAAATACAGCTGATTTTATATAAATACATTTTTTAATCAGACAGCAGGGATAAACTTTATGCAACTGCTGCTGCTGATCTCTCTGTCTGTGTTTATAGAGGGGTTTTCTCCCTGTTTGAAAAGATTAATACCGCTACACCCTGGCTGTCAAGGCTGTTTAAATTCCTCAAAACTTTCCCCACCACTTTTCTCTCAGCACTGGCAAAAAAAAAAAGAAAAGCAATTACAAAAATAGCTGCTTTATTTTTTTTTTTTTTTGCACTTTTCCCTCCACCGAGGCTCCCCGCTCTCCCCTCCGTCCACTCCGTACTGGAGAATGAAGAGGACATGTTTAACAAGGAACAGATTCTCTCTGTGCAGTATTTTCTGGCTTCTTTTTGTCAGTGCCCTGACTTTTCTGCTGTTTGCTCACCATTTACCTCATCGTATCCCCCCCTACCCACCACCTTTCTTTACTTTGCCGATTTGACAGTATTTGGTGGAAGACGTGCTCTGCTGTTCTTCTCTTCATTATTCTCTTTGGAACATGAAAATAACGATATTTTACTCCCATATGTCGATTCAAAGCACTACTGACAGTAAATCCAGCAATCACACATGTATGAAAGAGCTGGTTTGTTAACGATTATGTCTATGGCTATCTGCAATACAGTGAGACCTTTTATTTACTTTTTGTAAGCTTTGCAATTAATATGTTAGTTTAGTTCTTGTTTGGATGTAATTTGACGATTCAGAGTGATTAGTCTAATCAGGCGTGTTTAACCATAATACCGTGTAAACACGCATACACTGTAATACACGTTTTCCTGCAACTTGTGTGTGTGTGTGTGTGTGTGTAGCCTGTGTGTCTCTGAGTGTGTGTATCTGTGTGGCTGTGCGTCAGCTCTGTAATTAGCCAGTTGTCAACATATTGGATTCAATTGACCTCGGAGCTGACGTGACAGGGACCGTGAGGCCCGTGCTGCCATCAGCCCGCCGGCAATCCAATTATACAGTAGAAGCATCAAAGAGTTTAAAAAGCCAAGGGGTAATTTGACTTTGTATCGACAGGACTGTAGCGTGCGTGTCTCACCTACAGCGTTGCATGGGTTGATTGACACATTAGTTTGAGGAAATTGTTTGTGTAATGTGTAATGACTTGAAGATGTCACACGATGTTGATCTTGAAGCTTGCTCCGGCTTGTTCAAAGGTATTAGGCGCTACAATATGTGTAATCATACTAGATTTATTGATACCCGAAAACCTCTTTTCTCTTCTCTCTTCTGCTCTACAGCAGCTGTTGTGAAATACTTGTACTTACCATGTCTGTGTGATTAGCATCTGATTTATTAAGACCTCAGGTAATTACACAAACAGTGCCTGTGAATGCCCCCTGGGTGTGTTCAGTGAGCGTAGGAGGATGAAAGGATGCCGTCAAGGAGTTTTATCTTGGAAACATCAGCAAAGCATTCAAAATCCTCCTTAATGAAGTAGCAACATGTCAAAGCATTTACCTAAGCTGCAATCAGGCTCTTAATTGAGATAATTACTTGGGGGATATGTCACAGATATCTCGCTCTCAGCTATATCTTGCATGATCCCTCTCAAGGTCTAGACAAATGGGTACAAACCAACAATCTGACTGTGTGTGGCATGAATACAAGATGACTTATCAATATAGTGTGATTGTCACAATGCATTAGCTGCACAGTAAACATCAGGTTTACGTTTAAGGAGCACACCGGCACAACTCCCTGTCTGAACCTGCGCCTTCATCTGCTGAAAATAGAATTTTAGCTCCACAACCACATCCCTCTTAATATATCTGCAACTTTTAATCACCTGAGTCTATTAATTTTCCACACCCTTGTAAGTTGCAAGTACCTTGATAAATCAACAAGAATGTGCATTCATTTTCCATAATTTGCTTTTTTATAGGTGCTTCACAGACGGGTGCATTTTGTTAGTCTTGAACAGAACCCCCCCCTGTTTACAGTCTTTATGCTATAAGCTAAGCTAACCGACTGCAGGCTGTAGCTTCATATCTAGCACATGCTATGAGAGTGGTATCAATCTTCTTATCTAACTGTCAGTAGGAAAGCTAATAAGCGAATGGTTTTAAATGCAAAAAGTTGAAAGATGCACTTCACTGATAGCAAATTAGATGGGAAACTGCAGTAAAGTGTTGGTGTGTCCTTACTGTCAGTGCAGAATCTAAAATGAGGCAAAAAGGTTTAATGTAGTGCCGAATGTGGTGCTCAAGGACAATTTAGTCGGAGACAAATGCAGGTTTAAAAGCAGGTCCACCACTTAAAAACCAGTCTCTCCTCTCACTCTGCCTGTCTGCTGCCGTCAGCACACAGTATGTGCTGTTTTTGGTCACAATGGGCTCTTAACTCAGACTGAGAACTCGTGTGCGCAGTGTTAAGAAACTTTGGATTTCGGTTTCACTTCTCCTCACCTCAGTGCCAGTGTCAACAGTGCTGTGGTTCTCAGATGCTGGCCAGGATTGATGATGATTTGCTCCGCACCACAAGCATAGCACCCATTCAGACTGAGGGGATGACAGGCCCACTCAATTTTTGGATGCTCGACTCGTCTGCCACATACTGATCTACTTCAGCACTCCAGACCAACGCAGGTTCGCTAAACCTATTTCAATTTAGGATTGACTCTGGAACTCAGGACACTTTTTAGACCTGCCAACAACAGGCTCTGTACCAATGGAGCTTTCTTAACCTTTAGTTTAACCAAGAGCTATTGCAGTATTCCCAAATTGCTAATTAGTCCTGTTAACTACAAAACCTGGAAAATGGATTTAACTTTTGGTAAAAGGTAGAAAGTGCATTCTGTCAGTGTTTTACATTCAATAAAACACAAGTAAAAACAAAGACCGCTCTACTGAGACTTCCTTCACCTCTGTCCTCTATTCCTTTGCATGTCCGGAGTAGACTCTAAGCTTTTACCCACACGCAGTCACACATATGCACACTTGCAGTTCTACATAAAACACAGAGTCAAAGAACTGCACACGCAGTTACTCTTGCAAACCCTATCTCTCACACGTGTTTAGTTAAGCCCTCGGTGGGTCTTAATTGCCGTCTTGTTGTGGATTCTTTTTAGCACAGTGCTGATTGATTGGGGATCAGGGCCTTAATATGGCTCATCGGGGACAGGCCCTTTGACATGGCCCGGTCCCAGGGCACCGACACTGTTTGAAACCAGAGCTCCCACCGCAGCCCCCTCTCACTAGCCTGGATGCCGCTCTGCTAAATGCTGCCCAGGTCAGGGGGCTCCACACACGCATACAGGCAGACACATGTGAACGCACACACACGTGGGGACTGTCATGATGTGTAGCCGGCTTTAACCATTAAAGCAAATTTCATTATTAGGCGCTAGCAAGGGCGTAAGTCTGTCTTTACACACTTTACCGCACACCACGAGTTTCATGCACAACTCATTATGAACAAGGCTTTCACACTCAGCTTGGACAGGGCCCACTTCCTGTTTCCTGTTCCCCAGAATCCCCTGTGTCTGTCTGTTGGTGATCCTGTTGGCAGGTCTGGTCAAGGTCAGGTCTGGTAAGAAAGTGTGTGTGTGTGTGTGTGTGTGATGGTGTGTGTGTGTGTGTGTGATTGTGTGTGTGTGCGCGTGCACGTCTGTATGAATCAGAGTTTCTCCCTGAGGGTTACAAGGCCTAGATGGGTTTTGTGGGGTTTCCCTGAACTTTGCCCTTTACCTCCCATGAACACACATATGCACACACTCCTGCAAAGAAAAAAAAACACGTTTGGAGACAAGTATGCACAGAAAGTGTTCTTTCTTTGCCCTTAGTGGTGGTGTTGGAGTGTGTGAGAGAAACAGAGGGAGGCACAGTGTACCTTGAGTATTTCTAGGTATAAATAGAGGCTTTTGTTTGCAGTTTGGACTTGTATCCTGCGAGCCTGAGCCAGAGGATATTTAACAATTTGTAGAGCTTAACAGGATCAATGCAGTTTGATGTTGTGTTGATAAAGGAAGCCCTTTCAGTTGAAGTCAGTTTATCAATTAGTGTTGTATTTGTTGAACCTGGCGCCTGCCTAATTTCATGCATACAGTATCGCTAGAGAACCTTTGGGGTTGTGATAAAGCAGCACTATAACATTTAGCGCCAACCTCTTCTTCAGAGAAAGATTCTACGAGGAAGACAACTGGATGAAGCTTTACAGAGGGATTAAACAATAACAGTGGGATAAACATTGATGTATTATAGAGACACAGCAACATACAAATGAATACAATAGAAACAACAGTTGATTAAGTTGAACTTGAGTTAAACTAAACAGAATTTCTTGAGTTTCAGCATCACGACTACGAGAGATTGAGAGTTTAATCACTAAATCATCTTCATCATTATTTGCCACCTATTTATACTCTATGTAGGCTACTATCTTGTGTCCATTTCAAATCTAATAGTAACAGATGAACCTATACTTAACTAGTTCAGTTTAGTTTAACTGTATCGAGGCAATCAAAAGCGTCTTACAAAGCTATTATCATTTTTGGAATAAAGCCAAAGTAGCCTTACGATGGCCTGAGAGTGAACTGTGTGGACGGGAGAGGTTCAGTATGAACAATCTCAGGCTGCCAGTAGTCGTTGACAGTAAAATAACTTGTAAAAGGGAGCCGATTTCATTCAGGTATTCTAGACGCCTGTATTCCATCCTATTTTCTGCTCCCAGATATGTTTTTGTAAAGATAAAATCATTTTCTTATGCGAAAACTTCAGTTGTCAGTGTAACCTGAATTGGTCCTTTAAGGCCGGCCTGTGGGTGGGCTCAGCCAGCGGACAGATCAAATGATGAAGATAGAGGGCGAGAGAAGGGAAGTGGTGTCAACGATATACATGAATATCGTTTTTTTTTTTTTACTTTCCCTCCATTATACAGGCGAATGTACTTCTAGCTTCAATCTATATTGCCACACGTTTCTATCACAAGAAACCTCAAAAACTTCATCTTCAAACAAACACTTCACCAGCATCATAAAATGATGACGGGATGTTTTTAAAATGTTGTATCATTGTCATCCCTCCTGTGTTTCTTTGTGTTTCCCTCTCAATCAATTTGCAGCAGTTGGTTTTTTTTTTTTAACTCTGAGACGACCGTTGCCTGGATGCTCATATAAACACACAGAAGAGCGGATATCACATAAACACATACGTGGAGCATGTTGTAAATATGGATGACAACTCTGAGCTTGTATGTCAGGCCCTTAAAGCAACTGAATAACGTGCTGGTTTGTCCCCTTTGTTTGTAGGAGTGCAGGCGCCTGTAAATTATCTTTTATTGGAAGATCTGGAGCCATACTTTCTCTACTGTTTTGAAAAAGCAGGAATATTTAGTTCCACCACTGATGAAGTGTTTTGATTTACCTTTCTGTTGTGCCCACATTCCTTCAGCATGTCAGATGTGGATACATATAGCAGGGGAACCAGTCAAGGAGTGTATATGTCATCAGTGTCATCAGGAAGTCTTGCAGCTGAATTGCATTCTGGTGTAATGATGCTAATGTCAATGCATGAATTCATGAATGCAGAGAAAGCAACTTAGAGTTTGGTTTTGAGGAACTGACCTCGTATTTTTCACTGATCATTTTTAGACAACCAAAGATGTATCAATTGGAGAAAGACTGATTTGACAGATTTGTGTTAATATCCTTTAATCAGACTTAAGCCCTTTTTTAGTTTTATTGTGTCCGACAAACACCTTTGACGGCAGAGTGTGTAAAGAAGGATTATTTATGAGCTCCATCGTGCAAAAGTGTTTTCCTTTCCCACAATACATGCCCTTAGTGTCTCTTAATCACTCTCATCAAGGATTATTCCTCTTTTCTCAGAAAGTGTTCAAACGTGTACATTCTTGTTCCGTAAGCACCGTCAGTAGCCAGTCAGCCAAAACATGTGTCCTCCTGTCTTTTTCAAGTGTCTGCCTTTGTGTGTTCGGATTGGGATCTGTGATCTAGGACGCAATAAGTCATAAATCATGCAGGAAAGGGTGTGTGTGTGTGTGTGTGTGTGTGTGTGTAGGGGGGGGGGGGGGTCATGCTGTCTATATCACAGTAGTAGCTTTGCTCTCGGCTGTTCTGTCTTCGGTGCTTTCTGTGCTTTTCCTGTTATTATTTCCACACAGACGTTTCAATGCAGCCTGGAGTCAAATCAAGGAATGCTAATAAGAAAAACTAAAGACAGCTATTTTTACAGCCACGAAAAAAAAGGAAAACAAGCACGAGGTTTGTAATACTGCTCCAGGCGGAAGACAACTTTTTTTTTAGTAGAAATAGATCATGAGCCGTTATATTTGTATGACTCCTTTAGTCAATGAAACAAAGAAAATGAAGAGTCTTTTTCATATTGTATTGGACCTTCCTAATGTAGGCTTGTTTGACTTGATCAATGCAAGTAGTTTTATCTTCATGCTGTTGTGGGGATATTGTGAATTCGGTCATACACACACATACTACATTGTTCTACGGCAGTCAAACGTAATGCCTATAGAGCTCCTAACTATTTCCCGTCCTCAGTCTCATTCTTTTCCTCAATTATCTCATAATCTCTCTTTCTCACAATTTTTCTCTCAGACTCAATTTATCTCTCCCTCCTTTCTATGGCATGTTTTTACTTTCCCTTTATTGTTTCTTCGTGTTTTGCTAGACCTCTGCTGACTGTCTATGTTATTTGTTCTCCTGAATCTCTCATGGGTCAGTTATTAAACAAAACGTTCCCACCTTCCTCCTGTAATTCACCTCTCTAGTAATGGATTTCACTGCGTAACCTCTGTGCTCCATTTGTTTGTGTGTGTATGTGTCTGTCTAAACACCACTGGGTTTATGTTAGGCTTTAGGAGACGTATTGCCCTCCTATCCTGCTAATTGACAGGCTGATTGACAACCCCAATCCCCAAACCCTCCCCCTACTTGAACTCCTCCGAGGAAGTGATGTCACCAGACCAGGAGCATTGTGAGGAGTGACGGGATTGATGCAGGGTCCTTCCCTGCATGTTGAATCACCATGTTGGTGTTAACCCTGTAATTAAAACTCTTTAGTATCATCGGCAGTCGTGAAAGACATTAATACTTCAGCAGAGTGCAGCACTAGCATCTACTGTATAGCTGGGAATTTTCATTCAGTGAAATTTAAAATTCTGTTAATAAATGGTTACTGCTTCGGGTTTCTGATACTCGTACACATATAACTTAAACTCAATACTTTTGCATCATCAGAACCTTAAGCAACATGCACACACCAGTGCAGCCCCTGGCATTTTTTTCAAACTGAACAGACAAAGGCAAAAAGCGTCATACACGTCATACACGTCATACATGTCAATATAATCAATGCTATATACTGAAGAAAACCTAGATTTAAAATGAGAAGAAAAACCTGTACCAACTCAAATTCAGCCTTGGATGTCCTCTCCACATCATCTCTTATGTCTCTCCTTTCCTTCTTCCTCTTTCGGTATACGCTCTGAATCCTTTCGTCCTTCTCGCCGACAGAAGCCTCTATTGTTGCAGTCAGTGAGCAGTAGTAACACGAGGACCCATGAGGGCTCGTTCTTTCTCCATTGTATCCTAATGCAGTCCCTAGTTGCCCTCCCTCGCTGTTCATTCCCAGTGCGGTCACGGGCCGCTGGCAGCCGCAGACCCCAGTCAACCTCAGCCTCTGGTGGCCATTTTGGCTCCCTGTCAGTGAGAGATCGTTACACAATTGCGGCCTGCGAGGAGAAAACCATGCTTTGAGCGCGAGTGGCGTCCCCTAGCGCGCGACTAATATCACTGCTCTTCTGCTCGCGAAACTTTAGCCTGCTTGCTCGCGAGTAGATTTTCTTTTTGACACTAAGTGTGCGGATCCAGTCACCATTGTATAACTACATTTAAGTGGTTACAATCCTCGTCTTTGGATTGGCCGGATATCACTCTGACACAGACTGTAAAGAGTTTTCAATCCGCCACTAAACACTACTCCACTACAACTCAGAGGTAAATGTTCTACATTTGTCTGGTTTTGTAAACTTTTCAGACTGTAGAGGCTGATGAAATACAAAGTATGTTAATAGCGTTTTGAAATACAATAATAAAAAATGTGTTTCTCTTGTAAATAAACTGGAGTCAAGTTGCACAGATTGATATAAATTCACTCCATCATGCCAAAGTCATATACGTGCACGGCTGTTTGATTTGCACGCGCGGGACCACACACACAGACACACACAGACACACACACACACACGCGCGCAGATCTCATTTGCGCTCTCGGATTTTGACAGTGGATTGCCTTCATATTCTACAATTCTCCTATAATAATTGAGCTCCAGTGTCTATAAGCGGACACCAGTATAAAGAGTCCAACGTATCAATCACTGCCCTACAGTTATTGTTGGCTGTGGCAAGATTTCCCCAGCATTGCACCGATATAACTACAAAAAACATTTGCAACATCCTATATTTATGTTTTGCTAATTCTGTGGTGGTGCCTTTTTGTAATTATGAATAGATCTGTGGCAGACTCACTTCAAGGGTTAATGTCATCTCTTGAGGACAGCATTGTTTTCTCTCTCTTATCCTCTCATGTCCATCCGCTCCTTTCCAGATTCACAAGTGCCTTTTATTCGTTGTTGGACACCAGCCCTTTTAAATACACACACATCTAATCTATCTAACTTTAGCTGTTAGATGGATTAGATGTGTGTGTATTTAAAAGGGAATGTTTGAATGTCTCTAAAGTTTAGACATTCAAACCACAAACTTCTAAAGTGTTACTGGCATAAACATCACACCTGCAGGCCAAACTGATGTTGAATTGTTCTCACACAATACGAAACAAACGCCTGTGCCCTCAATGCATCAGTCTGTAAATTCTAAACCCATTTGGTTATGGGAAAACAACACACAGCAGATGAGAAACTGATTGAATGCAACATACTAACAATTAGTGATGAGCTTGTTGCTAGCTCTACATGTCTGGTTACCAACAGCTATGCACCAATTCCACAATATCACATCACATTTTGACAGTCTGTACTAATAAAAAACTGGAAGTGCACTGGTGTTAACTACTTGTGCTTGTGACTGTGATTGTGTCCAAGCCTGGTTTGGAAAAAATGCAAAACAAGTTATTTTTAAGCACAGCTTGGAATAACGAAAACCCACCATGCACCTCAAATCCTACCTCTTTTATATTGTTTCCATATTTTCCTACTTCCCCCTAATCACACACCTCCCCTCACACACAAGCACACACAATTCATAGCACCTCTAGCTACACCTTCAAATTTGACAGGTGACCTCTGACCTTTGGTTACTATTAAAACCTGTTACAGAAGTGAATAGATGGAAGTGTGTGTGTGTGTGTGTGTGTGTGTGTGTGTGTGTGTGTGTGTGTGTGTGTGTGTGTGTGTGTGTGTGTGTGTGTGTGTGTGTGTGTGTGTGTGTGTGTGTGTGTGTGTGTGTGTGTGTGTGTGTGTATCTTCAATTAATAAAATGAAAAGACACACAAGCTTTAAAGAACAAGTAGATGCTGAAACTTGTTTTATATGAGACCATATTTACCATATAAAGGTCACTATAAAGCAAGGACTTTCTGTCTGCATGTAAATGTGTTCTTCACATATCTTGAGAGAACACATTTATTTTCCTATTTTTGATCAATACGATTATTCAATAGTTTCACCAAAGCTGGCCCTAAAAAACATCTCCGGAACACTTTGGGCTATTGCACCACAGTTGTTGTATATAGATATGATGTGTGAGTGACCGTGACAAATGTGATGCCGTTATGCCAAAGGATGGCAGCAGCAGCATCGTCTCACTATAAAGCAAGGAACTGTTCATACGATAAACTTCACACACACGGCACTTTAGTTTAGGGAATATCAACAATTGATATTTATTTACAATATAAGACAATGTATTATACAATAGTATGATAGGATATATAATACAATGAACAATGCGACCGGCTCTAGGTCGGCTTGGAAAGGCTCGGGGCGAAGGTGCTTTTCAGCGCTCACCGCCAGGACCTCGCCACTTCCCGGGGCCGTGGACTAAGTGCTCGCTGTGCCCTCTCTCCCTGCGGGGAGGGACGGGGCCCCCTGCGCGACTGTCAACCGGGGCGGACTGTCCTCAGTGCGCCCCAAACACATTGCCAGGGCGGGGATAGGCTCAAGTAAAAGGCGTCAGGGGTCTGTGGCGATGTCGGCAACCCGAGGTGGAGCGTGACTTTGTGCGATAGGACCCGAAAGATGGTGAACTATGCCTGGGCAGGGCGAAGCCAGAGGGAAGTCTGGTGGAAGCTCACACCGTGATCCACCTTCACTTGTGTCCTCTTTATGTCACTCTGGTTGAGTCTCCATTGGTGTAGTTGGTGCATTTTTCTTGACTTGGGCTCCTCTTGGGGGTAGCCATCTTGTTTTGGGCCTCAGGTAGAATCATCAGAGGCTGCGGGATGGGTCCACTTACACTAAGTCTGGACATGGCCTCTGTGAGTTCCATCATCGGAGGCTGCGGGATGGGTCCACTTGCACTAAGTCTGGACATGGCCTCTGTGATTTCCATCACAAACAAAAAAATGATGCGGAAAACAACTGTTGAAAACTCGATGTATATCTCTCTCTCTCTCTATGGTCTGTACTCAAGGTGTGTAGAAATCGCTCTGAAATGAAATGCACTCAGCTGGTCCCTTACTGACTGTGATGCGTGATTCCAGAACCATGAAATCGGAATACAAGAACATGGAACCTTCGGAACAATCAGCTGTGTGACTCTCAATATATAAGTTGGACAACTTTGCAAACTTATCTGATTCAGTAGGTGCAAAACCACTAAAACAAACTCAAAAATCCACAAACAACCTTCAAAGACACAAATGATTGTCTTTATTGAACATAACTGAACATGATTGTACTAAATATCAAAGAAATACTTGTTAAAGTGTTTCAACTAGATGTTCCCCTTGTAAATTACTCTTAAGAGGTTCTGTTAATGAGGTGAATATTTCCTACAAACCTTTATTTGTTAGTTACCTAAGATTAATCACTTCCTGCTAGCTTTAATTTTGAAAGTGCCTTTTCACGTTTCGGTTCCGTTATTTTGAAGTCCTTCTGGCATAACCGGAAGCAGATACAAATCTCTTCAGAGAGTAGTAACTTAACTTTGCATAAAAAAGTAAGATAATTGATGGTGTGTACCAAAAGAAAAGTGTTTGTAATATATTCCTCTGCAATACAAGGGTTACTTTATTAATGGTTAAGCCCCTAGCTGCAACGGGAACACGGTTTATTGTGTTTTATGACCATGTTTAGTGACATTTTATCTTAATTAACCTGAAAAACGTCTTTAAGCATGTTATAGCCTACTGTGTCAGTCATTATTAGTTGTGATGTTATTGTAGTATTTATTATCCTTGGGCAATGCATCTACTATAGTAGGCCTATACTGCTCCAATAATATCCTTAATGGAACATTATAAGGTTACCGTGATGTTTGTCTTCACACATAGTGTTAATGCTTAAAGTGCTTTCCTGTGTAATTTGTAGCCTATATAATCGCTTTTTAATATATTAACACCATACACATGTTCACAGGCAGTAGTATCTCTGAGTCAGTAAGCACAGAGATGTATTGACTGCATGACAATACAGAAATACCCTAAAATACCTTAAAATAGAACGACAAATCTGACTTTTAAGAACTATACCAGTGGTTTTGCACTTTTCAATCAGTGTACTAGACATCACATGATCTTGACATCACATCTCATACATTTTAGAAGTGAAACTGATAAAACAGACTTTTATATTGTGACATTAATAAATATACAACATAATAAGTATCATGCACAAAATAGCACCGCACATAATCACCCACAAATGTTTAGTTAAGGAGATAAAACTTGCAAAAAACACTGGCAAGGCTGTTGAAAACCACACTTAATATACTTGATTAATAGTGCCCTTAAATCCCCAAATTCTCTCGCAGCTCATTGCTGTTTCAAAAGTCACCACAGTTCATATCTGAGTATGTTTAACAGAAATATATAGCACAAGCTGAGGGACATCCCTAATCAGGCTCCAACAGCTGTGGCGTCATGCTGCAAGCAGCTCATCTCCTCTTCACTCAGCACCCACAGCAGCTCCTGCAAACCAAACCCTGAAATCTAAAATGTCATCGGGATCCACCCTCTGCCTCCTCACCCCCAAATCCCTTCCTTTCTATTTCCCCCCCCCCAACAAAGAGCGTTGAGTTTCACATCCCCTTAACCCCAAAACTCAAGACAAACCCGTCATCCCAGCCCACAGCTTGTTGATGAGAATTACCCAAGTTTACATGCAAAAGGCCTAAAGATTTGTCCCGTAATCAAAACATAAAGTAAAGCAGTATAGACCCAACAATGAAGTTAGTTTACTCTTGAATGCAGGACAGAGCATCTGCTGCAGCAGTGATGTTCCACGCTTTTTCTGACGTTTTGAAGGTACTTATCAAGATGTTCAATAAGTTTGAATATTTAGCAAATAGTCAATCACGAAAACATACCTCCAGGATGTTGTTTTCCTTCATGCTCAACAGTCTGAACTGCATATAAAGACATTTCTTTCAAGTGCTCTGTATCTTTTGAATCTTTCAGAGAGTTCTCACTTGCCGATTTCAATTACATTTTTAATTCCAGCAGTGGAGTTTGGATGGATAAATAGATCACACACTGACAATGAGACGAAGGAAAGAAGTGTGGATGATTTGCTCTGATGATTTTTGACAAACGCGTCACCTCATTTGTCAAAAAGCTGATGCTTTAGCATTGTGGATTGTCTTTCTGCTTTTTCTTCATTTATGTATCAGTGATGTTGTTTCCTTGCTGCATTTGGGAGGTGGTGTCCTGTGTTTCAGAGTCTTTTTTTTTTTTGTTGCAAGAGAGAACCTCGAGGTTGAGAACGAGGTGGAGGGAAAGAATGCAAAGGAAAGATGGAGGTGGAGTGATGACAGTTCCCGCAAAGAGAGACTTGTTGTTTTGATCGATAGTATGTTTGAAAGGAATCCAGTCTTTGATGCCAAATAAAACTTATTTGTGAGGATGATTAAGCATAGAGTAGTAGTAGGATGAAGTATATCAAGACAATATACAAGCTGGTGTTTGTATTTTTTAATGTGTATACTTTTTTTTTCATTGTGAGCTTTGAGGTCTCCAGCTAAATAAATACTCATGTGTGTAGATATACTGTCTACTATCGGGCTTATATTGCCAATTGAACTTTTGTTTTGCTGGTTTCTCATTTTTATATCATCTAGTTTTTATGATCCTTGGACTAATGCAGACCTTTCTTACAATTTTGAATCAACACCCACATGAGTCAAAGGAACTTCTTTTATAGATCTTCTATAAGTTGGCAGCTTGTAAATGTCGCCTGCCTTGTCTTTCTTACTTTCTTTGAAGTAATCAAATCAGGAAAACCAGAGTTTAAAGATTCACATCAAACCATCGATGTTTCACTTTTTTTCTTGCTCACGTCTCGTTCTCTTTCATCGCTTAAAAAACAGCTGGCATTGCAAGGGTCTCCAGCACTGGAGCTCCAAACTGTATTGGCACCACCCAGGTGTGAATGTATGCAACCATGAATCGGGCCGTGCTGGAAAAATAGCATGGCTGTTTAGCAAGCGCTTCCCTGAATAAATAATGAGGTTGGCAAAAATGTAATTGGACAATGAATCAATGTCCTCGATACCTTGTTTGGGTTCTGTGGTGAGGTTCGCCTTTCTGTTTGGATCTGGATTATATATCGGGTCTCGAAGGGGAAAAGCCTCTCCTTGTAATTAACTATTATAAAACATTACACAGAGGGCCCGTGGCGTTGGTGTGTAAAATAAAAGGCCTGTACAGCCATCCACTGTTTACACAAATAGCAACCGCACTTGGCTCTCCCTGCCTGGGATAGCTTACACACACAAACACAGAGAAACAAATGGATACACAAAAACAAGACTTTCTGAAAAACCTCAGATGTCTCACGGCGATTAGGTTATTGTAGATGTGGCTTTCCTCCCCTTTTCTTTCTTTAGACATATGTCGTTGCTGCTGCACTGGACAGGATACAGACACTTTAATATGCCTTTCAGACATGGCTTTCAATTCAAGTCGACTTGAGTGAAAGAAATTAAAATATAGAAGGCAGTGAGGGGCGATTTCGGATTTGGGCTGAGCTGGTTCGGTTGAGGCTATCCTGACTGGCCAGAGTTGTAATTTGCCTGCAGGGATCTGGCTGCATTGTGGCGGATCGTCTGCTCTCCCTTGTCATTTACTTGTCTGTGTGTGGCTTGATGTTAGTGTGGATGTGTGTGTCCACCATCCTCTGTGACGCACAACCAAACTAACCTCTCGGCTGCCTGGACACACTCCAAGCCCTCTCTTTGTATCCTGTGTGTGTGTGTGTGTGTGTGTGTGTGTGTGTGTGTGTGTGCGTGTGCGTGTGTGTGTGCGTGTGCGTGTGTGTGTGTGCGTGCGTGCGTGTGTGTGTGTGTTCTCTCTCATGCTCTAAGCAGCCTTTTCATATTCCGCTTCATTACATTCAAAATGGTTGCAGCCCAATCAGTCATTAACCCCTCAAATCATTCAACTAGTTTTCACAGTGGCAGCGTTTTTCTTACAAGAGTCTCCTCTTACAGCTTTAATGCCAGACATGATTTTCACCTAAAGAGATGAAGCTCTTCGCCAAAGGAAAATATCTGAAGATGCAGCAGTTTGTGAGTTTGTGGCTGGATGAAGGGGTGCTAAGCCGTCTGCAGGCGCACCGCAACATGAACTCATTATTACCGATTTCCACATTTTTAGTAGGAAATTACAGACTCCGAGGATAAACCTGTATTAAGCTGTAAATGTAATGTTACCATATCTCCATGGAATCGGCAGTATGCAGACCACTGCTCTATAGGTCTGTGGGGGTGTGTGTGTGTGTGTGTGTCCATGTCTGGAAAGCCCATTTAGATCTGTGCAGATGGGGGTAGAGGGAGAGAGCTGACCTTGACCCTTCAGTCACTTAACACTCCTCAGAGAGAGGGAACCTAATGACCCTGTACTCACACCAAACTTACACACCTATGGTATTACGAAGGCTGTGTGTGTGTGTGTGTGTGTGTCTGTGTGTGTGTGTGTGTGTGTGTGTGTGTGTGTGTGTGTGTGTGTGCGTGCATGCACCATTGTCACCTTGTTTTAAGCTGCGTCTTTAAAGCTTTTCAGAGTAGTTTTAAAGTGTGTGGCGTAATTAGAACAATTCACATGCTGTCACGTCCCTTGTAAACTACCTGACTCTCATCAACAAGGGCAGCAGACACGGTTGGATGATAATGAAGCGTTAAGCCTCAAGGCGCTCTATTTTACGGTTAAACACAAAGTGAAATGGACCAGTGTTTTTATTAAGTGGGATCAGAACATTAGTGTTTTAATGACGCAAGACAGTAGAGTATTTTCCAATTAACTTGAAGCAGCGAAACTAAGTTGTAGCTCATGGCAGTAATATTTAGAATTCGTCTTTCGTAGTTTCATTTTGAGTGTGTTTTTTGTTGTCCTTATTCTGAAAACAGCATCTACCCACTTGATACTTTAAAGTAATACGTTTTTTTCTAAAGATTGACAGCCTGGTCAGTAACAAAGTGATTCTGTTCATCAGTACTCGAGCAGTAGTGTCTGGATATGCACTTTGAATCAGTCTCTAGCTACACTGTGGTTCTTTTGTGCTTGCTTTGTGTGTGGATGCACAGTGGCATCATGCACTCCCCTATATCTTGTGGTTATGCCTGGTCTTTAAGTCCCCATACGGCACAATTTAAAGCACATGACACTGTGATCTCACACTGAGCGAATCGCCTGCTAGTTAGCATGTGGTTTGGGTGTGTGCGTGTACTGTGTGTGTGTGTGTGTGTGTGTGTGTGTGTGTGTGTGCGCACACTTATGAGTGAATGTATGAAATGAGAGAGGTGGCTAAACAAGAAACAGGGAAAAATGGATTTAAAAAGAAGGTAAAGATGAAGAGACAAATCAAGAGTCACCAAAGGAAGTTAAAGTTGTGAATACATGATCATCAACCCCGTCCTTCTCTCTCATTCTCTCATTTTCTCTTTCTCTCTCTCTCCCCCCCCCCCCCCCCCCACCCTCGCATGTGTTTCAGATTAAGGCTCACAATGACATCTCTCTGCCATAAACAGAAATAAAGTCAAACAGCCAAACATTAATTCCTAATGTGGTTTACATCTGTGCTGTGAATTGGGATGTATGTATGTGTGTGTGTGTGTGTGTGTGTGTGTGTGTGTGTGTGTATGTATGTATGTATGTGTGTGTGTGTGTGTGTGTGTGTGTGTGTCTCTCAGATCTCTGCCTTTGACTTGAATATGATTTATCTTTAGCCAAGCAAAGGGAGACCTCTTTCTTGGTTTAGGTCCAGCCACCAGAAACAGCCTTCTCCATCCACTTAAGTTGGTTTTGTGTAAGATTCAAACTTAGACTACCCTCTAGTGGAATTCGTATGTATTACAGCATGTTTGGGCATGTGAAACTATGCAGAAGTCCTCTTGCTCCTCCAGGCATACTGTATGTATTTTAACTGTTCAGATATCTGTAAGCAATCTTTTAATTGATCCACACTCTCTACTCTGTCTTTGTGAATGTCTTAGGGAGGATTTTGATGAAGAAGGATTCTGCCAGCCGTACAGAGGTATAGCCTGCGCCCGCTTCATAGGTAACCGCAGCATCTTCGTCGACTCGTTTCAGATGCAGGGCGAGATCGAGACCCAGATCACAGGTGAGAAACAGGCTGAGTGGGTTCAACCCCATGAACTGCAAAAAAAATGTCTATATTTTTCTTACCCTTGAGAATTTCTTCTGCATGACTTGTTTTTCTGTCAGGTTTTTGTGCAGTTTCAAACTAGTTTCACTCAGATGCTCACAGAGCTTTTTGTGATGATTAAGACTTCACTGTAGATCAATAAATCCAGTTACAAATATGCATCTACAAAGAATGCTGCTCGATCGGCAAAATCGTACAATGTTTTTAAGGACAAACTAGTTTTGTGTCTTGACAGTAAAAGGTGCCTGCTTTCATCCAGTGAGTTCTCTAGTTCATTTAGCAATTCTGTCTTGAATAGTAGCCAAACCCTGCTTAAATATGTCTTCAGCAACTAGGGCTGATAGAGCACCATTGCAAAGCTGCCGTCTTTGCATACACTGAAGCACATGAAACCTTCTGCGAATGAGGTCTGTTTAGAGGGTGACCATTAATTAATACTGTACGCTGTAGGAGGAAAGCAGGACGCCACTTATGGAGTTCAGAGGAAGTTCAGCAGGGTCGCCACTCTGCATGGAGCCCAAATGGCCCACATACTGTTTCATGCTGTGTTTTTGTTTCGTGTGTTTGTGTCCTCAGAGGTCAGTTTAATCTGCATGTTATGGATTACATCCGTGAAGCTGTCAGCGTCTCCCCTGAACAGTTCAGGGACAAACGGGTCCTGAACTCGGACTCTTAATTTGAAACATCAAGGACGAGTGATAATTGAGATTTATTATGCCACAGGGTCGTTATGAGCCCACAGTAGGACGGTAAATCATACCTTTCATACCCAGAACATCGACATTCGGTAGCTATTCACCATCTTGAATTGAATATCACTTTCACTGATCTTCATTTTTGCTAAGCAACATGTGCTCTAGGAGCGTTTGGATAACTGCCAACTTCAGTTATCCACTTTTTAATCGTTTGTCTTCTCCTCCACCCCCCACAAGGCTGCTTTACTGATAATCACAACCACGGAGAAAAAGCATGTGTTTGCAATAACCGTACAGTATAACTATGAATCAGCTGCAGCTTTCATTGTCAGTCTCCCTCTTTGATCCTTCCAGTGTTTAGAAGCTCAGGAGTTAGTAGCAATGTGAGCGCAGGAATGCTTTTAAACTTCTCGTCTTTTTTGTGTCTTTTAAATGATTATAAGAATGAATCAACCCAGGAATATAGAAATAATTGATTTTTATTGGGTCTTACCTCTTAAAAAACAACAAAAATGTTAATATAGATTCTTAGTTTATAGGTGAATTATGACACCAGACTGTGTTGTTTAAAATAAATCTCTATTCTGCAACTACTTTTGTCTCCCTTCTGTACAGCGGCCTTCACCATGATCGGGACATCCAACCATTTGTCTGACCGTTGCTCCCAGTTTGCCATCCCTTCTCTCTGCCACTTTGCCTTCCCGACATGCGACCGGAGCTCTGGAACCGACAAACCCCGGGACCTGTGTAAGGACGAGTGTGAGATCCTGGAGAACGACTTGTGTAAGACGGAGTACATCATCGCCCGCTCAAACCCCCTCATCCTGAAGAGACTGAAGCTGCCGAACTGTGAGGACCTGGCTGCCTTTGACAGCCCGGAGTCAGCCAACTGTCTGAGGATCGGCATCCCCATGGCCGAGCCCATAAACAAGAGTGAGACGCCTTCACCTGCTGGTTGCATGACTGCCTTTATTATACTTCTGCTTATAGAGCTCATTATATTTACATGAGGAGAAGCATCCTAGTGTTTTCTATCTGCTCACAGGAACTGTTTAGAAAACTCTGCTTATTGGTGAGTCCAAATATGCTTGGTTATCAGAACCAACTATATGTGCAAAGTATGGTTAAACTGGGGGCTGCAACCAACAATTATTTTCATTATCGATTCATTTGCAGATAATTGTTTTGAGTATTTGATAATCATATCTATAACATCTATAAAATGTTGAAAATGTTGAAAAGTAATCCATCACAACTTCCCAGAGCCCGAAGTGATGCCTATAAATTGCTTGTTTTGTCTGACAAACTGTCCAAAACCCAAAGATATTTAAATTACTATCATCTATGATAAAGAAAAGCAGCAAATCTGTATGTTTAATAAATGGGCACCAGCTAATGTTTGAAATTCTTGCTTTGAAAATTACTCAAATTATGAATTAATTATCAAAATAGTTGCCAGTAACTTTCTTTCGGACCGACTAATTAACTAATCAAATAATGGTTGCAGCTCTAGTTCGTCGGACACATTCTTATTAAAGTTGTTTGTTTGACACAAATCTCAAAATAGTAACACGTGTGGGCTTTCTGTCAGTCCACCAGCAGCTCATCAGTGCAATACTTAATGCTCCTGTGAGCTCCTTGATAAACCTGGTCCACTACCTGCCCCTCAAAAGAAAGAAGGAGAGTGATGACGCGAGACCCTAACACAAACCTCTAATGCACAACCACGCCTTCCTCTCCGTTTAGATCACAAGTGTTACAACAACAGCGGGGCAGACTACAGAGGGACAGTCAGCATGACCAAGTCAGGCCGTCAGTGTCAGCCGTGGAACTCTCAGTATCCTCACAGCCACACCTACCTGGCCATCCGCTACGCGGAGCTGAACGGGGGACACTCCTACTGCCGCAACCCTGGGAACAAACTCGAGGCCCCCTGGTGCTTCACGCTGGACGAGGGGGTCCGCATGGAGCTCTGTGACATAGCCGTCTGTGGTAAGAGACTAGAACATGTTTAAGTCTATACTGACATACATTGGGTGTAATGCTGTCTTTGGAACACATTGGCAGATATTTGCTTTGGTCTTCCTGTTTTTCATTGTTAAAAAAAAGGTAAAAAATGTATCCTTGATCTGGTCCAAATGTCCGATTATGCAAAATCATCACAATTTCTTCTTTATTCTTTTTACATTGGCACAATTATTATTAGTATGTCATGAGCTTAAAGTAATAATTATTTTTGCAATTAATTGTTCAAAAATAGTGAAAAGTTAAAAATTAAAGCCCGAGACAACCTAGATTTCCAGCCCAAAACCCAAATATCTCTTTTTTTAATACATCAGGAAAATGGTTTAAACTATTACTCAATCACAATCGCTCAGCTCTATTATGTGTCTTTATCACATTGTATCATCCAGCCGTACAATAATCTTTATATCTGATATCATTCCTCTCTCTCTGTCCATCCCTGTAGACCATAAAGACATGTCTGGCGGCAGCAACATGGAGATCTTGTACATCCTGGTTCCCAGTGTGGCGATCCCGTTAGCCATCGCCTTGCTCTTCTTCTTCATTTGCGTGTGCCGCAACAACCAGAAGTCCCCGACGCCTCCTGCCCCCCGCCAGCCCAAACCGGTCCGAGGACAAAACGTCGAGATGTCCATGCTCACAACTGCATACAAGCCAAAGGTAGAGCAGTCACAGCACAGGACCCTGTGGGTGCTGCAGTACTCTCCGTCCCCAATTCCTTGATGTGCAATTCCTCACCTCCATGTTTACACCCCACGAGGACAACATTTGACTTAACGAAACATAAAGACTTCCATATCATGAACAAAAAAATGTCTCAAACAAATTCCAATCAATCACATAACATCTCAAATATATTCTGGCATTGCTAAAATAAATAGAGCAGCTCTGTTTGAACTCATTTTCACTTTGATGTATCAGAAAAAAACGAGTTTATTTTAGTCGACAATCAGCAGGTGAATTCAGCAAACCTTTATATTTTTGAATTAATGCGGTTGGTTTGCTTTGCTTTCAACAACATAGTGCTGATGAAAAGCCCAACGTTTCAACATGAGACTTCATCAGCGACCAAACAAGAATGCTGGGTTGCAAACCGCTTTTTTATACATTTCAGTTTGCTTTCACACCACGAAAAGGTTTTGGTGGTTTTGTTTGCACCAGAGTTTGATTTACAGCTTTCACACCAGCATAAACGAACCAAATGAAATGCACCAACAGTTTGACCTGTTAGGTGTGTAAACACTCTAGACTCATGGAGATGTCACAGCATAATATTTAGGTTAGGGATATGTTCAACGTCGTCATCATCTCACTTCTCTATAAGCATTCCCAGCACCAGTACTGCTAAGACACACTTACTCTCCTGTGTGAATATAGATCAGCGCTCTTTTGCTGTGTTTGTCTTTTTAAGTCATGAGAGCAGACTGATGAAGGAGTCAAAACACTGGCACAGCTCGACTGTGTGTCAACTGGGATATGTCTCAGCATGCTGGGGTTACTGGCTTGTGTGAGAGCGCGCGTGTGTGTGTGTGTGTGTGTGTGTGTTTGTGAAAATGACCTGTCAGGCAGAGCCTCAGATCTCGATCTTCAGAGCTCTGCAGGTCCAGGAATGTTCAGCTGCAGCTCTCTTCCTCTTGTTTATTTCTCTCCCACTGTCTCTTTTCTTTTTCCACATCTCTCCCTCTCACTTAATCCATCTCTCTTTGTTGCTCCTCTTCTGTCTCTCCCTCCATCCCTTTACCTCTTTTTCACCCTTTACTCTCTCCTTCATCCCCCCCCCCCTGTCACAGAACCTCTTTGTAATGCAGATCACCGAGGCCCTGCTCTGCCAGCCAACACATAGCTCACATTAGGATCTGTATCATATTTCTTTCAAGGTTGCACACTCTGTCATATCATGTCTGTTTATCTTTTTCCACATCATTTTCTTTGTGGTGGTGGGGGGGGATTATCTAGACACTGTGTCTGTTTGTGTAAAGCAGAGTCGATGCTCAAGGTAATGTGTATAATATTACCATCTACGGCTGTAGAAAGAACCGCAAAATGTCACAGACGCGTCAGAAGCCATTAATATGAGGATTGTTTTATTTTTATGCCGTGTTTAGATGACGGCCATGTATCTGCAAAAGGTCACGGTCACGGGAGATCAAAGAGAGTTTTTCAGAGTGACAACCATGCAGTTATGGAATTATACAGTGAATTTGAAATGGTCCTCATAGAAAACAAGGGCCTGAAATATGCTCCACACATATCCGATTGCATAACCATCCATTGTAAGAGCTTTTACAGAGGTTCAGTTCTCACCTTCTTTTCCAGCCCATGCATCTAATCTGGAAGCTTAATACTCCACCTACAAGACAATTTGGTTAAATGAGGATTTGCATCTGATTTCTATCTTTTTAAGACCTTTTTGATGAGCGTTAAACCCTCAAATTATACAGTATTATTGCCAAGAGTGTCTCTCTTCCTTACCCTTGTTATCTACACCTTTGTCTTGGGTTAAGCTTTGCTGCCAGGTCACCAAGGGGCCATTGCCCGTGACAATCCCTTTAGACACACATAAACATACACACACACAGAAACCTGCGGTGGTGTGAGGAGGATCTGAGGGTTTGGGTGTGGGGAGGAAAGAACGGGTGAAACAAACCCGTAACTACAAACATCTGTGCTTCTCATAACATCAGCAAGTCCCCGCATTCACTCTCACACACACACACACACATACCACCCCCCTCAGAGCTTTGTTGCTCTCTTGCTCACTGAGGAATTTAATTATTCATCTCATAGTTCCTGGAATCTGACAATCTCATCCAACCTTGCCTCACCTTTTATCTTTTAGTACAGCTACACGCACTCTCTCTCTCTGTGTCTCTCTCTCTCTCTCTGTGTCTCTGTCTCTCTCTCTGTGTCTCTGTCTCTCTCTCTATGTCTCTGTCTCTCTCTCTCTGTGTCTCTGTCTCTCTCTCTGTGTCTCTGTCTCTCTCTCTATGTCTCTGTCTCTCTCTCTCTGTGTCTCTGTCTCTCTCTCTATGTCTCTGTCTCTCTCTCTGTGTCTCTGTCTCTCTCTCTCTGTGTCTCTCTCTGTCTCTCTCTCTCTCTCTCTCAATTCAATGCAATTCAATTCAATTTGCTTTATTGGCATGAACATTTAGAAACGGTATTGCCAAAGCATCACAAAAATTAAACATACAATAATATTAATAAACAATAATATTAATACACAATAACATTAATATACAATAACATTTATATAACATCTAGATTGATTATTCATTTTATATATACAGTATATATATATATATATATATATAAAGTGTGTGTGTGTGTGTGTGTGTGTGTGTGTGTGTGTGTGTGTGTGTGTGTGTGTGTGTGTGTGTGTGTGTGTGTGTGTGGGTCACTCACTGTCCCTCAGGTTGTGGCATGTTAACACGTATTGGGCAGCAAGGTTTGCCCGATCTCCTTCTCCGAGGAGTATTTTTAATTTTGAGTTGTTACTAAATGTTTTAAAATCTGAAATTACAGAGTCAAATTTTTTAAAGTACATGTTCCTAATTGTATTGAATGTTTCGCATTTTAGGAGGAAGTGCATCTCTGTCTCAGTCTCACCTGTCCCACAGTGACCACACATTCTGTTGTCTTTTGGTTGCCATGACTTCTTGTGTCTTCCTTTTTCGATTTCCAGTGTGTGGTCACTGAGCCTGTACTTGGTGAGGATCTGTCTCTGCTTTCTATCTCTGACAGTAGAGAGATATTCTGCCAATTCGTAATTTCTTTCTAGGGCCAGATAGAGATATCTCTCTCTCTCTCTCTCTCTCTCTCTCTCTCTCTCTCTCTCTCTCTCTCTCTCTCTCTCTCTCTCTCTCTCTCTCTCTCTCTCTCTCTCTCTCTCTCTCTCTCAAAATGAGGCAAATCATTTCCGCACACTCATGTCCACACACACACACACGGGCCTTTGCAGCTGATGAAGGGCTCATTCTAAATGACAACACAACGATTCTTAGTTTGGGGTGATTATACACTAATGAAAACATAATAATACAGAATTAGAAAATGTTCTTTGTTTACCTACAGTCTACAGTCCTCCTTAGTAAGAATACAAGACTACAATGTCCCTGCTAGCAAAGACAGCCAAGCTTTGTCTGTCATTTCTGCAGCTGATTCTACAGTTTTACAGGCAGAATAATGAATTGTAAAAGCTTTTTTTAAACTGAGGACGAGTTGCCAAATTTCAAAATGTTCCCACATTGTTCTCCTAAGGCTTAAAGGGAGTTATTAGGAGCTGATGTAATGGATTCAGTATGATTATGACAATTATCAACTCTCTGGGCTATACTTTTATTTATTTTTTCACTACTCAAACACATATTTGATGTTATCTTAGGCAGTTCGCCTGCATCGATTTAGCAGCACCAGTGTAAACGTCATGTCAACATTTCACTTTTCCTTTGAGGAACAATGATCTAATTTTTCTGTCACGTCTCTCTTCCCACCGATCTCACGTCTTCCTTTTTTTCTTTCCGGCCTCTTCTTCTTCTCTCTGCAGAGTAAGGCCAAAGAGCTTCCCCTGTCGGCGGTGCGCTTCATGGAGGAGCTTGGAGAGTGCAATCTAGGGAAGATCTACAAGGGTCACCTGTATCTGCCGGGCATGGACCAGGCACAGCTCGTGGCCATAAAGACCCTGAAGGATATCTCCAATGTCCAACAGTGGGGTGACTTCCAGCAGGTACCGAGTAGATTCCTCCCTCCGAAGCTTCAAAAAAGCTCAAACGTTTATGAATATATATATTATTGGTGGGACACAGTTACAAAAATCAACAAAGTGTAACATCTATAGAAGCTCTAAGGCTAAATAGTAAGTCATTTTAACGAGATGCTTCGAACCGGTAATTGTGTGTGGAGGTGGAACTAAAATACTCTACTGTTTTATAATACAAGGGACTACTTTCCCATTGGAAACATCTCTCTTCCCACAAGACTTGAGGCATGGCTTGTTTTATTTCCACAGAAGGTAAACGTGGTGGGCGATGGCAGACTTTCACTTGAAATAGTTCCAAAAATAAACTGTGGGACTGTCCAGATACATTTAGATTTGAAGAAGAACTGAAACGGAGGACTTGTAAAAACATAATCCTCCCTTTCAATGTACAGAGATTGAGACCTGAACTGCCAGCTTTCAAAGCGATACACCAAAACATCTGTCTTTTCAGTTTGAAACGCTCAACAAACTTCTCACGGCCACCTTTCAAGGCCTCAATACGTAGACTTAGTTAAGCTGGAGTGTCACATTAAGGTATCAGGCTCTGATGAGCATATAGAAAGTCTTTCCTTTCTTTGTGCTTGAAGTTCACCGACGTCTTTCGTGTTTCAATCACAGGAGGCTGCCGTGCTGACCGAGCTGCAGCACCCAAATGTGGTGTGCCTGCTGGGTGTGGTGATCCAGGAGCAGCCCGTCTGTATGCTGTTTGAGTTTTTGCCCCTAGGCGACCTCCACGAGTTCCTGATCATGCGTTCGCCACACTCTGACGTCGGCTGCAGCAGCGATGAGGACGGCACTGTGAAATCCAGCCTGGATCATGGAGACTTCCTGCACATGTCCATACAGGTGGGATATGAAAGCAGAGATTCATGGATTGCTGATTAATTGATTGAACTCAAATTTGTTATCTCTCTCTATGCTGGTTCTCGTCCCACCTTGCTTTGTGCCAGACGTACTTCACAGGTACTTCCTCCTTAAATGATTGTTTTCTTTCTGACTAATCAAACCTAGGTGGCGGCTGGGATGGAGTACTTGGCCAGCCACTTTTACACCCATAAAGACCTTGCAGCTCGGAACATTCTAGTAGGTGAACAGCTCCACGTCAAGATCTCCGACCTTGGTCTCTCCAGAGCGATCTACTCCTCAGACTACTACTGCCTCCAGCCCAAAACTCTGCTGCCCATCCGCTGGATGCCCCCAGAGGCCATCGCTTACGGCAAGTTCGCCACAGACTCGGACATCTGGTCGTTCGGAGTTGTGCTGTGGGAGATCTTCAGCTACGGTCTGCAGCCTTTTTACGGCTTCTCCAACCAGGAAGTGATGGAGATGGTGAGAAAGAGGCAGCTGCTGCCCTGCCCCGAGGACTGTCCACCAAGGTGTGTTCAAGTTAATATTGCTGCTCAGCTGTAATAGTACATACATGATGAAACTGGTGGTACAAAGCTCACAAACTTCACTGTATCTTCATCTTGTTCTGTTGAGGAATTCTTACAATTGCCTGATAAGTAACTAACTAACTGTGTTGTCTCTCAGGTTTTATGGTCTGATGACTGAATGCTGGCAGGAGGGACCAACACGTCGAACGCGTTTCAAGGACATCCACCTCCGGCTGCGAGCCTGGGAGGGGCTGTCGTCCCACGCCAGCTCCAGCACGCCCTCTGGTGGTGGAGGCAACGCCACCACCCAGACCACTTCGCTGAGCGCCAGCCCCGTGAGCAACCTCAGCAACCCCCGCTACGCTGCTGCTGCCGCCGTGGCTGCAGGGTACCTCTACCCAGCACAGGCGATTCCCTCTCAGGGCCAGATGGGCCCTATTCAAGCCTGGACACCCATGGCGGTGACGCAAACCCACCAGCGCTTTATCCCCGTCAACGGGTACCCTATCCCACCAGGATACGCAGCCTTTCCAGCCCACTTCCCTCCCCCGGCCCCACCGACCAGAGTCATCCAGCATCACCTGCCCCCTCCCAAAAGCCGCTCACCCAGCAGCGCCAGCGGCTCCACCAGCACGGGCCACGTCAGCGGAGTGCCTTCCACCACGGGCTCCAACCATGACGCCAACACGCCGCTGCTCTCCCACTGCATCATGCCGGGGAGCAGTGGAGGGCCGATTCAGGTGTACGGACAAGTTTGCCAGAGGGGAGTGGGACAACTGGACCACGCATCACAAAAGGCGCTGCTCGCTGCGGATTCTGACGTACTAATGTACGACTCGGTCATCACCGCAGACCTGTAGATAGGCAGAGAGGTACTCACCCTCTTTCTGCTCGGGACCCACATTTGAGGAGTTTAGCTTCTAACACAGGGACCCAGTCTAACGTTTCTACTCTCGCCACATGGAGACCCAACAGAAACTGGCCTGAACGCACATGTGAGTGTGCAAGAAACACTGCTGCAGCTACACAAGTATATCCACAGCTGTCTGACTTTTTAATGCCTTATTGTTAAAAGCATGTGTACTCACCACCATGGTTTGAAAGTGTTGTGTTATTATTTTAACCTTTGTGTAAATACGGTACATACGTCCTGAAAGAATGAGTGAAATACAAAGATATATATTCAAGAGCAAGAACTTTTTATTGAATAGATTTTAAAAGTAGCAAGTCCATCCTACTTCCTAAGAAAATGGTTTGTATCACAGTCGGACAAAAAGTTCCCGTGTCAACAACTGAGTTAACGGACTGTTTCGTTCAGGATGTGAAGGAAACACTGACACTCACACCGGGACCTTTAGGCGCCTTTCAGCAGTGGCGCGACTTGCTTGTTTCTTGACGTATGAGAACAGAAATGTGTGCTGTGCATTAGCTTGTACAGCAAAGAAACTGCTTTTAGCAAGTGATAGCCGAGCAAAAAAAAATGGGAACAGCAATGAGAACAAGTTCAGCAGCTTTTTACTGAGAAGGCCAACATCGAACTGCTCCAATACACCAGTATACAAGGCGTACCAACGGCCTTTTGGGTTCCACGTATTGCAGACCGGTAACGACTATGTGACGGCTCCCCATCGAATCAGCTGGACTTGCAACTAAAACAGATACAGGTGATAAGTTGGCCAGAGTATTCGTCCTGGCACAGGCATTTTCACACAAAATCCTTTTGGAAGTGACACCTGAATGTTTTTTGTGCAACCTCAATGAGACTATCTGACACTATTGCGACATGGACACAGGCCTCTTTGCCTTTTTCAAATCTCAGTATACAGCTTCCAAGGCTGAGAAACCAGGACATGGCATCTAACTTCAGGAAACATCCTTCACAGCTAAACTGGACCCGTCTCAGGGCACAAACGCTTCACTCACCACGCGAGGGCTGAGGGGTAAATGTACTGTCAGTGATGTAAAGCTAAAATTTCACCCTCACAAAAGAACATTTTAATTGTAAATTTGGTTTGGATTTAAAAAAAAAAAATGTTTCCAGTATTTGAATTTTGAAGGAGTTGTATTCACATGGCTTGTCTTTATGTCTTTGTCCTTTCCTTTCCTGTTTTTCAGCATCTGTGTTCAAAAATCACCTTTCGAGACATGGAGGAGTGAAGGACTCGAAGCACATGAGGCTCATTGTAGATAATGTTGCCGTTACAAAAATCAGCCTCATGCACACGAACAAAAACACCTATGATTAGTATATTTGATTTGCTTACATTCATGCCCTCTTTGTGCCTGAACAGAAGAATGTCTGACCTTAATGAGTATTATTTTCATGAGCTGGCTTCAGACTGTATCACCGTGTGCAGAGAGATTCATGCTTTCATTTGGTTCTATATCAGTAAATGATCCGTAAACACCTGGCTCCAACTGCACTTGATCCCAACAAGGGAGAATGCAACTTTTAAAAGGAAAAGAGCTAAATGAATATGCCCATATGTCTCAGAAGGTACAGCTGTATCTATATGTTTCACATTTCCAGTAGCATGTAATCATTTACATTTTTGGAGGCATTTAACTGAATAACCTTTCGTGATACGACAATATTTTTGGAAAATGATTAATAATTCCCAGTCCTGTAATCACACAAACGATGCCTCAGCTGTTTAGTATTTGATGGTGGTTTATTAGAAGCAAAGTAAAGTAAATATGACGCTTTTCTTATCAGAAAATAAAAGTCACAGAACCAGCTGCAGTAGTAACACATCAGTGTGTGATCTTAGTTACCTTCTGTGTTGTAGACAATCATTGGTTTTGAATGGTTGTAAAAAGCGTCCCAGACTGTACGTGTTGCACTTTTTTAATCACTCTATCAATCAGCTGTATTAACTAACCAAACACTTATCTAGTACGGCACAAGTATGGTGCGCTGATGGCATCTCACCGCTGATGTGCAGAGCATGAAGCGGAGTTAAGATGGCTTGTTGCCTGTAGAGAATTTTTTAATGGTAAAGTATTTGAGTTGACATTTGTGGAATGTAAATAGACGAGACTTTTCATTGTTTAGTTCGTGTCCCCTTAAACACTGACTACCTGATTTCACTACAACAAAAGCAGCTGCTCCAATTCACTGCAGAATAAAATGAAAATAAACCATAATAATACAAGACTGAGCTTCAGTTTACCCCGAGATAATTTATTCAAACCAACTATGATCAACAGAAGCATGTTTTGATCCACCTGTCAAATCTAGTCCAAGATTATTTGACTCATTTTAAGTTAATTATCCCATTGACTTTATATTTTATTGCTCTCTTTTGTCTCTTTATCTTTTTTGTTCCTCTGAAGCAAATCGAGCTCCCTTGACATCTGAGTTTGTACACTTGAGCTCCACCCAGCATGTAAGGATTTATGTGTACTAATAGAGCAGTGCAAAACCACTTGTACGCAAGACTGTGAATCTTAATCAAGTCTAGGTATTTTTGTATTTGGCAAAACCAAACAAAAATAAAACATTGTTGTGCCTTTTTTATTTTAAGTCCAATAAACAAAAAGAAAACAAAATACAAGTAAATGTATATTTCAATATCAGTGTACCTATTAGAGAAGGTTTACATGCTTGTCCCTTTGACCAAGAGAGGCCTTGTCTTTGTATTTTGTCTAAACATTTTTGCACAGATGTTTTGTATTGCAAACTCATTTATTAAATGACGTTGTTTGGTTTACCTTGGAGTCAATGAGATCGTTAATTTGTCGGCATTTGTCACTAATGTGTGGGGGTTGTTTTTTTTGTGTTTTGAAATGAGCGTAAACAGAACAGTAATGGCGGTATGAATCCACCAGGTGGCACTAAATCACAATTTCTGTGGATTTTCTTTTAATTGTGTGCCTTATAACTGCAGTAACCATTGTTGACCAGGTGATGGTACCATTTAGCTGTTTGATTAGTGTGGGTTTGAGCCTCATAACAGCTTAAATGATAGGGTACCACTGGTTAATTCTTTAGTAATGCATTTTATTTCATAAAATCATATTTATATGTTAAATCCTTATCTGCAGTGTAATTCATAGTTGTAGGCCTAGATCAGAAAAAGGTTAAGTAAAAAGTAACAATATTTCCCTCTGAAATGTACAAGTATACAGTAGCAAAATACTCAACTCAAGTACCTCAAAATTGTTACAAGTGGATTAAATATACTTAGTTATATTTCACTACTAAATGGACACAAACAGACTAGCCTCCCACTCTGAATGATAGGTGTAGTGGGGATGGGTGTGTTCTGTCCCGATGCTAAAATAGGGGGTAATATCCTGCGACCAGACCGTGTAACTGAGGACGACCACTCCCATGTCAGTAGATCCCTGAGGGCGCTCTTTTTAAAGGAGCCTCATTAAGCCTCTTGAGTTCAGGGAGTAATGGGCTGTAATTGGCTTTGAAAGTAAAGGAGAGGCCGAAGAAGAGAACAAGTGTGCATTTCGACTTTAAGAGAGGGTGATGGACGAATACAGGGTGGAAGGAGATGGCAGCAGGTAAAGTGCGTTGAATGGCTGACGGGGATTGGGCGTGGTTTAAAAGTACAGCATAAAGCAGAGGGATCATTAGGGCTTTACTGTGAGGTCTGTCTGGACACAAGCTGTAAACCGTGAGTTAGGAGAGTGGGATCTGGGCTCACTGGGAGGATCTGGAGCAGAGTTGAAGGAAGTGAAATGTTCGCAGGCTTGAGGTGCAATCAAAGTCAATATGGTGATCAAAAAATACTTAAAGTCACTGTGAGGAACATTTGACTGGTTATGAAACAATCTCAATTTAATACTGATGCCTCTATATGACCTACAAAAGTGGACGAGACCACTCGTGCGCGCATAATCAGACAAAATGATGCAGGCTCACCAGAAACTCTTCAGCGAGGACTCCAGCAAGGACTCTGGGAGCGACTCGCCACGGACAGACCCAGATCTGGATTTCCTCCTTAGGCCAGGAAAATGTAAATAAGAGGTTTTCTAAAGGGATTCTGGTGCTTGGAAACACGAAAGCTTTTGTCCACATGGACCACCAAAATCAACACAAATTGAAAGTTCCTTGTAGTAGCTTTAAAGAATCAAAGTTAAAGTACTTTTTCTGCAGAATAATGGCCCCTGTGAGCAATATAATATATATGACATTAATAGATACTGTTACTTTATGTGTTTCCTTTTGTAGTGGAGCTATTTTAACTACTAGTACTACTAGGACAGTACTCATGCAGAAAAGTGGATGATGGAGCACTCCTGCTTGTGATAACTGAAGGCTTCCACTATGACGATATGATGACTGAGAGGAAGGGATACAGATGCATGTTGAGGGAGGGAGAGGCAGCGAGCAGGATACAGTTTCACTGTCCTCTCGCTCCGTCATGGCGGCACTGGAAACCTCCAACAAGCCCCTGATTGTTGAGGAACATGAGCTGTTTTTGTTGAGGGGCTGACAGGCGCTTGACCTCGGCTGTCCGTGCTGCCACATACTGACCTTGAAGGGAGGAAGTGAAGTGAAGCCTTTGAACGCTGTCAAGTGAACTATCACTGCCTTGTTTAAGTTCCCCCGGGGGGGCTTGACACAGCTGGGTTAGGTCATTTGGGCTATAAAGTCATCATCCTGGTTCATGCAAATTGTTTTCTCCAGAGAGACATATTTAGATATTTTTGATTGATACGATTTTAAAATATTTTGTAAAAATGAAACCGAGAAATAGTGACTTTTGACACCCAGGATGCTTTGAGAAGCTTGTTAAACTCACTTTGACACACACACACACGTTTGTGCTCTCAGCCCATGCTTTAAAGAATAGAAACTATGACATAGTTATCACCGACATGTTCAAGTCTCAAAGGCTGTCGCACAGAAACGGATCAAAAATGTGGATTGTTTTTTTATGTTTGGCTCATTTATTTTCATGACGGTTTTATTTTAACTAATGGTCTACAGTCTCTAGCATCCCTGTGTGGTTAAAATGCTTACAATGACATGCTGATGTTTAGCAGCTTTTACCTTTCTATTTTAGATGCTACATTTGCACTAAACACAGAATACTGTACAGCTGAGATTGATGGGAATGTCATTAGTTTTGGAGGTATTTGGTTATAAACCAAAGTACTTAAAAATAAAAATTTTGACCTGATGTCTCTAGAGGAAAAGTCAGAGGATCACCAAAGTCAGTAGGATTCATCCTCTGAGGACTGTGAATGTCTGTACAACATGTCATGGCAATCCACCAAACAGTTGAGATATTTCAGTCTTGACCAAAGTGGTGGTACTTACAGCTGAAACTCACTGTTCAGGTTGAAAAACTGCAGCTGTTTTAAACATGAACAGTCCTTTTCATTGTCGGTCTGATACTTGAATGCCGCAGAGTTGGAAAGACGGGAAGAAAACAACAGAGTGAACGATGTATCCACATTCCTTCTCTCTATTCATGCCTCACAGGACTTCAGATCACATGACCGCTCCCAAGAAATGTCCAGTGTACTGTGACAAAATGTGTCACTTTAGCTTAACATGAAAATCTTGTAATCTTATTTCAACAAAATGTTGGTAAATAGAAACCGTTTCCGTTCAGTTGAAAAAACTCAGGAATCAAATGAAGGTTTAGAGGGACATTGGCCACCTGAAGACTATTGAACACACATGATTGGTTCTCTTAATGTGTGCATTGTTCTGTCACTGACGGAATTTAAAGGAGTAGTTCAACATTTTGGGGTTGTGTAAGAGGATCGTTACCATCACTGCCATGTCTGTAAAGTCTAAAGGTAGAGCCAGCAGGTTATCTTAGCCGAGCATAAAGACTGGAAACTGGGGGAAATTGCTAGTCTGGTTGATACCAAAGTTAATTTCATTTTTTGTACATTATACAAACAAGATGTAACGCTTTAGAGGTGCTGGAACCAGGCTGTTTCCCCTGCCTCTTCAAAGCTATGCTAACTGCATACGAATATGGGCAGTAGTGGAAAGTAATTGCCTACATTTATGAATTTATTTTATCACTCAATGCCTACTGTTTACTTCTTACTCAACATTCGCACATTCTAGATTTCTTAGACTTTAAACTTGACGCATCATATTTGTACTCTCAATCATGGATGTATAAAGAAAACTGGAAACTGCATCAGAGGCGAACCCCCGTTCATTCCTATGAAAGTTGCTTAGTGCCGCATGAAGCAAAACAAAGTTTGACTTCAGATTATATAATTCAGATGGGGCCCATGCGCACTAGCAATTCCTTCCACCCCACCTCCCTGCCCCTTGTTCCAGCCTTGTCCTCTTGTAAACAGTTGCTCTTGTTTTGGCAGTGGTAGAATGCAATTAACTGTATTTACTCAAATACTGTACTGAAGTACAATTGTGAGGTACTTCTACTATTTCCATTTTATGTATCTGTATACATCAAGTCCACTATATATCAGGGGGAAATATACTTTTAACTTCACTTCCTATATTTTTGGTATTTTTACTTAAGTAACATTGTGAATAAAGGACTTTTTACTTGTAAATATGAATGTTGACAAACAAACAAAACAGTAGTGCATTCCTGTAGTGCATTTTTATAGTTTGCATCATAAGGAATGTAAACAGCAGCAAGAAAAACATTAATAATTCAACATCAGGGAAACATTGTCCATCAACTTTGACTATGTTTGAGCACCAAGCATCATGATATAAAGCACAGAGTCCACCTCCTCTTGTCCCACCGGAGTCCTGCGCTCTGTCCTACGGTCTGCCCGTCAAGGGCAGCTTCATCTGGGATGCATCGATGGAGCCAGGTCTCTGTGAAGATTTGGACACAACAGTCACCGACCTCTTCTTGCTTGGTTTGCCTGTAGTCTGATTTCGTCCCATCTTATATTTCTGCGACCGGACATGAGACAGCCAGGAGTAGGCTGGGTAGTGAAGTAGCCTTAGGTCCTAGCTGGGTTAGCAGCAGGTCCGGGTGGTTGGTTCGGCGGTGGGCGGTGATCATCTCAAAGTCTGCTGCACTTAATCACACTTCTTTTTCAGATGTTGATGAATTTATTCTGTCATATGCCATTAGTGCTCCAGTAATGAACATGAAAAAACAAAAGATTTCATGGAAACTACTGGCAGCAGCATGTACATGCTCCGCCTTTGCCATAGCAAGTCCTACCATGTGACAACGCGGCAAACGGCAAAGTCCAGACGAGGGACGCTGTAAAGCTGACACAGCTGGAGCCGCAAAGCCATTTTCACTTAATGAGCTTAACTGGTGCCGTCGCTGCGCACTGCCACGAAAGAGCCAAACAGCCCACCTGTTGAGAAGTGTAAAAATATGTTCTGTTCGTTATGAAACTATGTAATGAATTGGTCAACATGTACAGTAAGGATGGAGTTTGTATTTTCAAATGGCAACAATTTCACCACACTTTGCCTCTCATGGTGCGAACTTGAGCTTAATGTTTTGAGTAAAATATGGTTGTTTTAGTCTTAACATAGATCTGTTTACGACAACTTAAAAACTGTAGTGGAACTTACTGAGATTTAAATGACTTTAGAGGCCACGTGGATTATTAAATTGGGTGTGTTAAATGCTACACTCCAGATTCAGGGAACACACAAACTACTGTTAGTAGTTAAGAGATAGATATCTTGAGACATGGTGCATTTGGTAGTAGTGTGTGTGTGTGTGTGTATGTATTATGCACAGAGAGGTAATGTATAAATAGTTCTGGTATTTATGACATAAATAGCCTGCAGCAAGTACCATACCTATAAATGGCGCATGTGCACAAAGAAGGATGTGTAAGTATATTTCTCCACAAGATTTAAAAAAAAAGGAACAGCATGTTCTCAATAATGTGCATATTGTTATTTTAAGTAAATATATTTATATACTGCCCCTTCAATTGAGAAGATATTGCTGTGCAGTTCAGCCCTGAATGATACATGTAGAGTGATGAGGGGAAATCATCTCCTAAAAACACAGATGCAGTTATAGCCAAGATATGTTTTGATTAAACCTACAATATAATAAGCAGTTATGAAGCAACATTATCACTCATTTGGCTTCTGGCTATGAGTCCACTATTCACTCACTTTTAGCTCTGTTTTGGTTTCAACTCCTGAGTGAAATATATGACTTAAATGCTCCACTATGGTCTGTTTCCTGTTAGGCGCTGAGCATGTAGTGTACACATGGTTTTTGGAGCTTTTCGTTGAAAACAGCTGCCTGCTGCCACCCAAAACAGCTCTGAGAGTGAACTAAAACAGTAACGTTGTGGGCCGACAGAAAAAGGCAACAAAAAAGTAGAGCAAAGAGGAAAAAACTCACCCAAGTTGTGGGAGACACCATCATCAGAGACATTATCGGCACTGCATTCTAGATGCTATGGTCCGTTTTTCAGGGCAGATGGCCTCCACCCAAGCAGACTTGGAGTTAAAGTACTGATGGGACACTCATCGTCCAGGCCTAAGATGATACTGATCTGATACACCGCAGCTTCAGCACCACAAAGACAAAACATCACATCGTCAATGTCAGCGTGTCGACAACCAGCTCATGGATCAGCCTCCATGTTTCACCTTCCTTTACTCTCCCCCTGCCTCACCCCTTTTATGATTTACTGATGAAATGGAAGCTTTAATTAATTTGTCCTGGAGAGCAGGTACCTCGAACAGAGAGGGTCCTTGCCCTATTTCTACTACTCCTAACATGCCTATACTTTCCCCTGTTGAGCATGGACCTTTCTTCCCATCAACGCCTAGAAGCAGGCTCTTCCCTGGACTACATTTTTCTATTCCTGTTTTGAGAAATACGAGAACAAAATCAACAAAATTGACAACAAAACATCAATTACCAGTCAGCCACAGTCTGTCCTCACACGAATGCTTTTAACACACTAAATGCAGCTGTATTAAACGTCAGGTCTTTGGCAGGCAAGTTATTTTTAATTGGTAATGTAATTATCAAGCACAATATTGATTTTATGTTTTTAACTGCGACAGTGCAGCCGTTTTTATTGAGTCAAAACCTCCCGAGTTCAGTTTCATGAATGGGCCCTGAGTGCATTAGAAGGTTGAGTTGCCATTTTGTTCAATAACTCCTTCCAATGGAAGCAGATGTGTTATGGAAAATGAGCTCCTTATGAAAATGTTGTGCTTCAGTTGATAGTGTCGAACAAGCTGAACGCAGGCGGTGAAAAACAAATCAAAATAAGAAACGGGTCCAAGAATATTGCTCTTTGCTGAACTTGTGTCCACTAAATCATGCAATGATTTTGCCTCCTTCACTGACAATTCAGAAACACGAGGCAATGTCAGTTCCCTGTGTGTACTGTCTTTAATGTCCTTGCATCCACCTAAACTTAATTCAATTAGCTCTAAATTATCCTTGTGTATATGCAAAATGTTTTTAGTTGTTTGAAGTGAATCCGCTCCTTTGCCCTTCTCCTTTTCTTCCTCCCCCTGTTCACTCTCCCCTCCCCCTCCCTCTCCTCTCCACTCAATCTCTTACCCTACGCTCCTTCCTCTTTTCTCCTCTTTTCTCCTCCCCTCTCTTGCCACTCCACACAGACTCTCTATCTGATAATCCATCCATCTTTGTGCTGGAATGGACGTCTAATGCTTTCCATCTGTGTGTGTCGGTGGTGGGGCTCCAAGGGCAAGGCCTGCCGCTCTTTATTCACTTCCCCCTCTCCACTTCAACTCCTTTCCAACAAAACCCCCGAGTCTGGTTCCACTCAGCCTTAAAGTCTAAGATCTCTCTCCTCGCTGGGGCCCCTCCTGGCCTGAGGCAGCAGGGGGAGGTCGGTCAGGCCCCTGGATCCTGGAGTTTCTGGGTCACTTTGAAATGTCAATTAATCACATACATAAAGTTTCGTTCACCACTTTGCTTACAAAACGAAGCATGTTTTCTACATAGAGACAAAACAAAATGAAATTTAATGATCTGCAGATTAGATATAAAAGACGCAATACTTTCTACTCTCTTACTCTAAATTAAAGCTCTCCTGGTTTTGGGCAACTTTAAAATTTCAATGGGTATTTTTCACTATGTTATAGACTAAACAATCAAGCAATTTGTTAAAAGAAAAACAAAACATTGTTTGCTGCCCTGATCTGCATAATGTTTTTTTGTTGCGGCAGAAAACCAAATTACTTTTCATTTTCAGCTTTTTTTTTGTTTAATAAATTAAGACTTTGTAAATCTGCTTGTCTTGTACAATAAATGATGCAAGTGGGATGAGACCACCCAGTGAGACTACGCGTGGCATATGGACTATGACAGAGATGAAAGAACGACTTAATTGTATAGTGGACAGCCTAAACTCAGCAGGACATTTTACAGTATAATACCGCTTGTCATGGTGGAAGAATCCACCAGGGCCATCAAAGGGAATATCCACCTGAAAACTGAATGCTGCCTCATGATCCTCTTGGGAGTCTTTAATCAGAGTTTGTCAACATGAAGCAAAGTTATCTGAGATGAGTGAAATGAGAAATATCATAGCTGGACTCCAACAACAGCCTTTGTTTTGATTACCAAATAAGGAACATTGCATGGCAATTCTTGTTTAGGGTGGAATTCTGCAGTAATTCTGTGGCAACAGAAGTCATCCATTTTAGCAAATTAATTGAAGAATGCTTTGAGGGAGGTTTTGCTTTGTGTAGCTGGCAGGGAGGCATCCGTACAGTGCTGTGCTCTGAGAAATGCTCTCTCTTTTATCGTCCTTCTTACACTGCGACCGATGCAATACTGCAGTCTCAACAAAACTGCCTTTGTGGAAAAGTCCTGATTTGGATTAAAGGCGGCGAGTGTGTTGTGAACATTAGGCTCAAGGTCTCTTTCAACTCCTCTGTGCAGAATCACTGTTGAGATCAGATGTGTGATTATGATCGCTCTCCCGTTTCCTGGTGATAAAGGTGTGAATGGATTTCTTTGCCGTATTCAAAGAGACTGCAGCTGTACTGTCCTGTTAGTTTGACATTTTGGGGAATGCTTATTCGGTTTCTTGCCAAGAGTCAGATGAGAAGATCACGACAAGTCACGTGTCTGTCCAGTAAATATGAGAAGCTGCAGTCAGCCGATAGTTAGCGCAGCTTTGCACAAAGACTGGAAACCCGGAGAAATTGCTTGCCTGTTTGTGTGCGTTGGCCGACTTTCTTTTGCATTTCGAGAGAGCCAGGCTAGCTGGTTCCCCATGCTTCCAGTCTTTTTGCTAAACTAAGCTAATCGACTGCTGGCAACTGCATATTTACTGGACAGATAACAGGCTAATAAGTATGTGAAGCATGCACTTTATCAAGCCTTAATCAAAGCCCAAATAATGAATTTGATGGTTTAAAGGAATAGTTTCTGGAAATATGCCTACACCTCTTCAGTTTCTTGCGGAGGGTTAGATGAGAAGATGTATACAACTTAAGTCTGTCCGTTAAATATGAAGCTACAGCCAGTATCAAAGAAGGCCAATTTGTTTGTAAATGCTTTGAAAGAAGGAGATCTTAGAAATCAACAGGTGTCAACAGGTGAACTGGTAACGACTCACCGCCGAGGACTATACCGTGCAATGCAGTGATTTGAGGCCCTGTAAGACCCCAATGCCCCCCCCCCCCCCCCCCTCCAAGTGATTGTATTTCAACCAGTCTCGAGAGGCAAAAAGAGAGAGATGCTAAATGAAGTTCAGATTAAGGTACACAAGTTTCATCTGTAGATTCACAACCTAGTGTGAGTGTCTTTCTGCCTCCGTCTGTTGGAAATGAATAGTTGCAGGACTTACTTTATGACGTTGCCTCTGTCAACGTTGGCTGGGAAGCTGAAGGCTGGATTCCACGCGAGGCAGAGACAGACAAGCTCTTGGGCAGATATGCCTAATATAAGACGGTATGACATAATTATGAGTGAATTGGGTTTTAGCCTGACAATACAATGCACCACTGAGTAGCTTTCATTGGAATTCATTAGTTCTCTTTGCACATCATGCTTACAATAGAGAGCACTCAAAGTCGGCTGTTTTGCTGAGTAAGATATGACGCCGGCTCAGCACCTATGACTGCACAATGGACTCCTCAAGGATGAAGCTCTCAAATTTTGACACAAAGTACCTTTATTTGTCTACTACAAAAAGCAATGTTTCCAACAGCTCCAACTATATCACAGAATGAATGAATTAATGTCAAATACAAGGAGTTACATTTTTACTGCCTGCCTCCTGATAGGTTGTTACGTTAAGAATAAAGACCACAACACAACTTTACCAAGGGGTTAGCAAAGACCAAAAAGGACTCGCCACTAACTTTTAAATGACTTAAAGAACAACTGTATCCACGATAATGAGTTATTGCTAATACTTAAGAAGGACTTTCTTCTGCAACATATCCATTATGTGAATATAGTGTAATTGTCATATGTGATGTATTATGCAGTGCGGCGTGGTGTCATAGTGTACAGTTTTTGCAGTTGGTAGAGAAATTAGACAAACAGGATATAACATGTTATTTCTGCTGTCTGTGGCTTCATTTTTAGCCCACAGACATAACAATGGTATTGATCTTCTCATCTAACTCTCACTGGGGATCCCAACTAGCGAGGCGTGAGTGTTCTGTCATTTGATCCACACTTTGGTAAACGTCTCTGCCTGTCCGTCTGTCAGCAAAACGGCGAGTAATTTAAACAGTTTTCTTTACAGATTATGCTTCACTCAACGCGTCAAAAATGGACTAGAAGCATAAAAAAACGTGGAGGGTCTCTGTCAGAGGCGCGTTTTGCCGGGCCAGCGTGGATTAATGCATTTAACAAAATGGAAGCGTTTCTGTTCTATGAGACAGATGTCAAAAACGCTTTTGGTGGGGGATCGTCCATCAGCAAAATTGTAAGGATTGTAACGATTCCTTTAAACCACTAAATTCATTATATGTGCTTTTTTTGTAAGCTATTCTATCAAATCCAACCTTTATTACTGCAAGTTTCAAATGTGCATATTAATACTATTTTAGCTGTGTACAGGGCCTTGTTTAAATGTCTAGGATTGACACCAGAATGTGTAAATCACAGATCTGTGGGTGTAGAGTTAGGTATAGCTGTGTGTGGATATTCTGTGAGTAAGTCATTTCTTTTTATATATATATATATATATATATCCACAAAAGAGTGCACAGCCACATAACAAGCAGGAGCAGATTCTGATTAATATTTTATCTTTACCGGTGTGAAACCATGATGACACAACATGGCACGTTTAGTGCTCCTCACTTCTTTTCTTCACCTCCTCCCCCAACTCCCTCTTCCTGTCCTCCCCTCTCTGCTCCTTTAATCTCCTCGCTCCCCTCCTTCTCTTTTGATATCTCTTTTTAAAAGGTCTGTGTCTGTACATGCTTGCAACACACACACACACACACACACACACACACACACACACACACCTACACACCTACACACACACGCACACATATTGAAACACATGAAACAACATTTCTCATTATTGGTCCAGACCAGCAAGCAGCTTTGTAATCACACACACACAAACACACACACACACACACACACACACACACACACACACACACACACCCCTACCTACCTACCTCCTCTGGTTTTCAACACACATCTTTCATACACACAGTGATTCGTATTTTTTTTTTCGGTCTCACTCACACACACAGATGTCAAACACAGTACTGCACAAAGCCACAGCCCCAGCATTGAATAGAGCCAGAAATAGCTCTGGGTTTGACTTGGAATCGGCTTAAGTCTTCAAAGAGAAATGTTTGATGTAGCAAAGGGAATGAAAGAGTGAGAGGAGGGTGGTGTGTGTGTGTGTGTGTGTGTGTGTGTGTGTGTGTGTGTGTGTGTGTGGGGGGGGGGGGGGGGGGGGGGGGGGGGGTAGAATGAAAACTGAGGAGAGAGCAGAGCAGATCTGGTTCTTATATCCAGCTGTAGAAAAAGGGGGGGGGGGGGGGGGGTGGTAAAAAACTTCAAAGAATCATGTTGCCATGGTAACTGGTGCTTGCTTTTAAAGACCCACCCCTCGCTGCTCCAACACACTATACATGTAGCAAATAAATTGGTGGCAGCATAGCAGTGTGTGTACTGGGTGCCGACTTACTAGTACTTTTATATTTGTCCGTCTCCCTGCCTTCTGCTGCTCTCCGTATCCAGTAGAGATCATATTGATGTCTGTGCTGACGGGTACTACTGCAGCTAATTAAAACCCAATAGGGTTAGCAGCTAATGCCTCACATTCCCTGTGTGAAATGATTGGTTTAGTTTTATCTGGCAGCTTCTTCATGTTTTTCTGTATTGATGTTTTGAAGTTTGTTCCCTCTCATTATCACTTCATAGCTGTAGTGGATCTAAATACCGGTTGTAATCAGATCCTTCTCCACGTCTGTCTTTTCCGTTTCAGTGTTTGTGCAGACTGTGTTTTGCCAGTGTTCGTACTCTTTTGTTAAATGGAGTTTTTAAGCACAAGCTAAACATGTTCACCTTTTCAGAGATAAAGCACAAGAGTCAGAAGTTATACAGACGAGTTACATATCATTTTAATTTACTTGATCTGCTTTGATTCAATCGTTCTCACATTTTTAGCAAACAGCGTTGTGGATGGCAATGTCTGTTTGTGAATTTGGCGGCCCACCACTTTAGTCCACACTAAAATATATCTTAGCAAGTATTGGATGAATTGCCAGTGATATTTGGTATTTTATTATTATTTGGTACTATTTTATAGATAGTTATAAATAGCCTACAATCATATTTTTTCTTGTCTGTTCATAACAGTTCCATGTTTCTTTGTTCAGCTTTTTTGTCCTTGTTTTCAGCTGTGTGTCTATTTCTATCTTGTTCTTGAAACTATGTGAAAGTAAATTGAGACATTCAGGCCGGTGTCGAATCCCTTGTATGTGTCAATAATGCTAATTCTGATGTTAATAACCCTGAGAATAAACATGTTAAGTAGGTAAAAGGGCCTAAATGCTCATGCCACATCCCTGTTCATATATCGTAAAAAACAATTGTTGTTGTTGTTTATATTACTTTGTTATTATAAAGGCCAATGGTTATAATGCTGTAACGGCCACAGACTATGTACAGCTGTGACCCCTTTGCCTTTTGAATCCATTTCTGTCCATTTTGTTCGCCTTCCTCAGCCTCTGTCCTCGTTTCATGGCCATGTGATCACAGGGTTCTGTCATCCATTAAGAAGAACTCGGTAGTTCTGGCTAGCTAGTTTGTCCCTGGAGCGTTTCCTGTCTGCAGATGGATGGATGCCCAAAGACTAAAGCTGAAGCTCTGATGCTGCCAGTGACTTTAAGTCTGCTGGGAACAGGGAGGTTGTTTACGTCTAAAATTATTTCAGCTTTTACCACAGGGTCATAACTGAGGCCCCATGGTCGTCAAGAGAGAAAAATCCAGTTTGTCAGTCAGGATCTCTCCTCTACACTGTTGGGCTCTCGGACGTAATTGGTGTTTGGAGCCCTTGAAAGGGTGAGGCGTATTAATAGCAGTCCACTAATTACTTTTTATTCTCCTTTCTTCCACTCTGGTGAGACATGAAGAGAGGATCAATGATTATTATCCTCAACATGATGATGTTGTCTAAACCAAAGAGGAGTGTTCAAAGCAGCTGTACCCAGAACGTTTCCTCCACGTGGTTTGATGCTGACCCAGGACCAGCTGGACAGAGAGAGATGGCATGGCAATGAATCAAAACCAAAGTCATTAAATCATGTTAGTCAACTTTACAATAATTGATCAAAGCAGGTTGCTTTCAATGTTACCGAACATCTTTTATGCTTTAAACAGACTGCGCTTTAATGTTATGTTTTTATTGCCACGAGGTGTGACTTGTATCATTACTGTGCTTTAACATGAAAAGTAACCCGCCTGTAGTCCACATGCAGTAAGAAATGACCACAGCATCAAGATCTAAAGAGTAAAAATACAAAAGTCAAATCAGCGTGAAACTAAAATGTTGGGTTGAATGAATGTTTTTCACGGTATTACCTTAGTTATTACTGAAAGATGATCATTTTCAGTTGGTTACTTTAAAGGGACAATGCTTGCTTACTAACACATCAACACATCATGCAGTATTTTTGCTAAACTACTTGACTGTTGGCGCTAGCTTTTTATTTAACAGTCTGACACAAGAGCTGCGTATCAATCATCAAATAAGCATATTTCCCAAGACTGTAACCCAGCCCAGATGTTAAAGTATTCCAAAAAATGTCATCACCCTTTTCAGTGCCTGTGCGCATAAATACGGGCATGGGTCAAGACAATTCGACTTGTTTGCCTGTCCTAAGTGTAAAGTAGGGACTGATTTAAATTATACTGCTTTCTATGTGAACATCTTCTTCCTCCTTCAATATTAGGGACGTCTATATACAATATAATTACAATATAAATGAGACTAAAAATGCAACATTAGAGCATCATGGAACAGAGCACACAAGCTAAATAATGCAGCCATAAAGAGATTAGATTTTGTGTTCTTTGTCTCTCTCTGCATATATTCTTGAGAGTGACTTCTCCAGTGGATATTCTGAGTGCTTGTGTATCAGTGTTCATTTCTACCTGTCTAGCATACCTACTTTGTTACTTAAAGGCCTTGTTTTCCCCGAAGGAGTGTTGCTGTTAAAGCCTAACAAGCCTCTATGTGTCACTGTCAACCCCTGTGTTTACTGATTACTGCAGTGGGGAAATTGTCGTGCTCACTTAGTTGCATTTGGCTTTGGCTTTATTTACACAGCATGAGAAACTCCGGTTGTAGCATTGCCTACTTCTCACACACAGCGACGCCTCCCCTAACAGAACAGTACTCTCATAGTAGAAGCTGTTTAACCAGACTGAATATGGCTTCAAATTGTATCTCGACTTCCACAGGTAACAAGTGATATTAGATCCTGAGCCAAAAATGTCCTGTTCCTGTGTATTAAAAATGTCTCTCTTGGTCAGAGCTGCCTTTTTGAAGTCAGATGTGAAACCCCAGAGTCTTCCTGTCTTGCTTTGAACAGGACCTCCCTGCATCTCCCCCCAAAATCTCATTAAATATATTCACAAATCGTGAATCCTGGAGTAATCAGCTTCACTTTCTCCCCTTTATCTTCCCAAACCAGGTGGCTTTGTGGATCTGTGCTGTAATTAAAATAATGCAAATGGGGTAGTCCTGCAAAACAAATCCTTCTGTCTCTGTTAATGAAGACCCCTATAGCTGCTTTCTTGTGTTAAGAAATGTTTAGCTCTGAATAAACCAGCAGCTCTCTCTCCACAGAGACATGCCAGTCAGACAGCCAGTCAGGATTGGTAATTTTACAGACAGACGTGTTGCTTTGGCTGAGCTGCAGACTGAATATGATCCAAGTGACAATAAAATGAGAGCAAGTCAAACTGGTGCCATACATTTTACCGCTTTACAAGCCAACAATCTCTGTAGTGAAGAATTGATTTGGACATGTTGTATTCATCATACCCGTTGTTACCAGTTCTTTTAGAAATCAAACATAAGCTTTTAAGTGATATTGGTGAGGTGCAGATATAATATTGCTAATATGACTATCTTTAGAAGTTGTTGTTATTATGTGGAAAATTAAAGATCTGCTTAACTGACCAAGTCTTTAACAGACAGTCCCTTGTTGACACATGTTGAGTCTTTTTCTGACCCCTTTCTCTAAACGCCTGTGGTAGCACTACACACACACACACACACACACACACACACACACACACACACACATGCACACATGCACAAGCATAGAGACCCTTCTTACCTAGTCTATGATAGAGATGCATGCACACATAACAGGTGTGGAGCAGAGAGAGTTCAGCAGGTTTTTAAAATCCTCCAAACTCGACACCAGAGCTTTGATGAGGTCAGCTCTGCCTCTGTGGCTGAGAGGAGACATTGACCATATCATTTAAAAAAGTTGTGGCATCTAGATTTCACTTTGATTTATTTTAGTCTGCTTCACATTATGTTAATTCATACAGTATTTCTGTTTGCACTAGGATCTTTATACATTTTCTCCTGTGCAAATATTGCAACCGATTCAGGAAATGAATTCCTGTCAAAAACAGTCACCATTTGTGTACTTCAAAATAGAGAATGGCTTGCTAATAAACTACAGTGTTGCCTGTTGAACTTGGAGTTCAAGGTGAAACAACACAATAAAAACAGGGATTTTCTTGGGAACTGATCATGTATGTGGTGCACGCACTACGTCTAACCAATAATACCCTTGTGTTTGTAAGTGTCTAAAAGACGGCCATGCAAACATCTGATGGCGGCTGCAGCCAAGGACGCAGACAGACGACCCATTCAGGAGCCCAGCAAAGACTGGCGGCAGGAACTCTTTTCTGCTGCAGATCTCTGGTTTGCAAATCGTTAGTCCACTGCATCAACCACACTTGTATTTTACTGGCAGAGCCATCCATATGGATTGAATGTTGAGGTGACAATTGTAATAAAAAATGAACATGAATAAAAATGTCAGTAAAAAAAAGTAGTGATTAGTTCATCCTGAAGAAGGACCACTGTTGGCCATGAAATTAACATCAAAATTGTCCACATCATCTACACTTTTTGGTTGGTATATTCAGTAAAATGACTCACTCCACTGCTGTATGTCTGTCACAAAGGGATGTTGTTAAAAATATGTCTGCATTTGACTGACGATATTTCAGGGGAACGATCACAGTGGGCAGACAGCTATCCTCACTATGATCAAGACCGTGACTAAACATGTTTGACTGACTGACTAAAACAAAGAAATGACATATTTATAACGTGTCGACTCACCAGCAAGTGACGCTTCATGAAGACATGACAACACACAGTTGATGCAAAAAGGACTTGCGGCTTTACTGGTGTTACAGCTTCTTGTCAGGCCTCAAGCCAAACCTTACTCTGTAAACCTTTGTGTAACACAGGTGAGTATTTATAGCGCTTCACAGCTGCATCAGTGGTAATCATTTGTAAGATTTCTTTAAAAGCCTTCCATGTGGATTTTATATGAGTTTATGGGTTAGAAAATGGAAAGACTCAACTGTCAATTAAATGAGATAAAGCAACCAATGCAACGCCACCAGAGGCTTCATTACACAGAAGGTATGTTTTCATCCCATTTCATCCGTCCGTCTAAACAGGCTGTCTCTAAAAGCTAGAGATGGTAAAGAACAACTTGTATTTTTTGGTAAACAAATAACCATGAAATTGATATTTTGTGCCTGGATGCAACATTGGTTAACAAGACAATCTCCCAAAAGAGGTCAGCTGTGGGATGGGTCGGAGTGCAGTTCAACTTCATTGCCTCACATCATCTGCCTTGACTACAAAATTCTTGAGCAAATAAAAAATGTATTTTGCAGTCTGATATCAAAATGGGAATTGCCCAAATACACGAGCCTCTGGTCTTCCTCAAAGCGGCCCAGACAAAGAGAAATTGAAGCTGCAACAAAAGCAAGAACTGGAATCTTACGGGAGTGGAGTCTCTGCTGTTTGCCGGTTGCTTCAGTGTTGCTTTCTTTCACTCATGTTCAAATGCTGTAGTTAATTTCCCCACAATCCACAATCTGCATGAGATGCGATAGGCTATCACACGCTAATTTGTTTCATGCCTAAAAGCAGAGGATCTCTCTTTGTGCCTGTTTGGAGTTTTAGCTCAAGTGCACTATTGTGTCTTTTCACGGTCTGTGTTGTTATCGGCAACTGTGTTTAAAGACATGATCCCACATACTGACAGTGTTTCATGCAGAAAAGATCTAAAAAGATCCTGTAGCCTCATCACAACTACAGACTCTGTAGGATATATATATATATATATATATATAGTAACCCCACTTCAAGATAAATAAGAAAGAAAGGAAAGAAACCTTATAAAAGTTACTAGAATTAATGTTGTTTTTTTTAAGCAACATGCAGGAAGAAACTTACACTGGGAAGGCTTTTTATTGGCCAGTTGCAGCAGTTTTGACCCACCTCTGCTGAGGTTTGACCCTTTTTTGTAGAAGAAGTTCCTTACTAGACACCATCTTACCTCAGGATAGTAAAATGTACTTGACTTTTAAGCCAGGAATTAAATAGTTGGTAAATAATCAAGAATGTGTCTCCTGCATTGTATTGCTGGCAGTGGAAAGGCTTTGTTGTTTTCTGGTCAAAATTTATTTTTTGAAGTTTTACGTATTTGGAGGATCATTCGACGCCGGGCGTTTCTACCGGTGGCTCTTTTTTTTTTTCAGCTGCAGCTGAAGGCACCACGAAGCCCTGATCCATTGATCCGCAGATCCAGGCGCCGCTAGGGCTCTTGTGTTTCCACGCCTCCCACTTTCACCCCCATTGTGGTGAATCTCCGGCTCACACACACACACACACACTTTGCCAGACTTCCAGGAGTTGGAGCGACTGACCGGAGACGGAACACAGGACGACGATAAACAAAACAAAAAAAAGGAAACCCGTTTCTTCTTTCACGCATGGATCTACTTTCTTCTCTTGAGGGATTTCGAGGAGCTGCAATGGTTCCCGTTGCTGGGGCTTTCGGAGACTCGCACCGGAGAGAAAGGGCACACGTCCTCTACGCTGCAAAGTTGTGAAAGTAGTTTCCCTTGAAGTTTTTCTTCCGCCACCAGGTTCAGACTCCGCGTTTCTCCAGTCTGTAGACTCACAGCCATCATGGCGAGGCGGACGGGGGAGAAACCTCTGGGTTTGTCGCCGAATACGCGCGCTGCTCTCTGGGATAAACACCTTCGGTTTCACGGGGGAATGTTGGCTTTTTCTTGGAGCTTCGCTTTAATCTGCTCGGCTCTTTCTTGTGGATATTGCGGAGCCGAGACGGAGTTTTCCATCCTGGAGGAAGCGCAAGTTTTGGCCGATCAGATGAAGAAGCTGTCCTCCCAGGAGCTGGGAGTCTTAACTATGCAGGTAAACGTGGAGGACAAATGTGCGTTTTTAATCGCGCTCGTGTCTGTGTAACGCTACAACGATGATGTATTTCTGTGCCACTTCGTGTTGGAGCCAAACCAAACACGCAAAAAAAAAATCACATAATTGCAGAGGGGGAAACTTTGTTGACTGAAATGTTGCGGTGTTACGAAACAATACGCTCTTTAATCGCAGCGCAACAACATGCGCTTTGAAGATGGGACGCATTTATCTGGGACACGAACACGCTGGAGGTTTGATGCTTTCTTGGTGACTGTGCTTCACTTTTATCATTCCACAACTTGCTTAAAAACACGATATATATATATATTTTTTTTTTTACATAGATCACATTTGCTGTGTGTGTGTTCGTACTTGTCTGCTGAAAAGGTGCAGACACTGCTATAAAGCAACATTTTTATTGTGGATTGGCCCTCATCCAACAACCTCGTCCCTATAAAGACTCACACAAGCCAATGTGCAGATAAATAAGCTGGTTATTATTCAACACGCCTTCAAGTGTGTGTGGGAATCTTTGCTATGCAGGTATCCTGAACATCAAATAACAAGAATACATCTGTTTGATATAAACTGGCTGCAGCCCACAGACCCAGTCAGACAATCAGCTTTTTAGTTCATGATTTAATAATGATTAAACTATAAATCAGACTTTGTTTGCTGAGATTAAAGAGCAAATAAACTACGGCAATTATCAACATGTTTGTAGATTCATTTAGTCATCGACTAATTGATTAATTGTTGCAGTTGTGCAGCTGACAGTATTTTAGTGTTTTATTAGAAGTGAGGTGGTTCATGCCTTTAACTTATTTTTGTATTATTTCGGAGATATCGCACTCATTTGTCTAGCTATTGGTAACCCCATAATGTTAGTGCTTCCTCATGTTGGATTTATACGCCTTGATTGGTCAGAACTGAAATAGTCAGGTGATTCAGCAATTTTTGCAAATATGCCAAAATAGTTTTTAGCTTATGAGTGTGAATGTTTCCTGGTATTATTCAATGATAGTAAATTGAATAACTGTTTGGAAAAGTTCTTCAAATTAAATCATTTTAAAGCAAAACCTTCCTCTGCTCCACCGTCTCAATGTTGAGGAGTTTGCTGTTTATGTTTTGTCATACGTGATGATAAATGCACACTTTGGGTTTTGGGCTAACAATAGACATGTTCCACTATTTTCTGGCTTGTCACAGACCAACCGATCCACCAAGAAATCTCTCAGCAGATTAATCGCTAATGAAAACAATTGTCTGCTGCAGCCATGATTTTATTTTTAGACGTTACCATGTGATCACAACCAAAACACTAGTTCACCATGTCCGTGCGTGCAGACCTGCGTTGAGTCACCAAATGGCAGGAGGTGTAGGGTGCAGTGCCCGTTGCTGCAGGGTGTGAGGGAGGGGGAGGGGGGGGGGGGTTGTTTAGCACTTCAGAGGCGGAGGAGCTCACAGGCCCTGAACACAGAGGCGGGGGCGGGGGGGGCCTGCCCCCAAATGGTGTTTCATCTCCTCTGCTTCCACACTGAGCTTCCTTCATCCCGGCTCTGGGAGTCTGCTTTGAGGGCTTCTTCTGATCCGCCTCTGTCGCCGCTCATCCTTCTCCAAGCTCCAGTTCGCTTTCTCGCTCCTGTTCTTTCCGTCATTTTCTCTGCTGTCTGTCCCTTCTGCTCTGTATTCTTCTCGTTTCCTGCTCTTGCTGGTGCTCACAGTCAAATGAATCAGCCCGTAGTCTTTATTTCTCATGTCCACAGTACAATGGTTCTATCAGCTGCAAATATGTAATTCATGCAAAAATAGTTTTCTCTCTCTATTTTTTTTTTTTTTTTAAAGATTCATTCAGATTTCATGTAGCCCTTCCCGGTTATTTAGGAAAACATGCATTTCTGCATCACCTCCTGTATCGTGAGAGACAGCCATGTTGTTGTACAAGCTGTAAAAATCCGACTTGGCATGAAGCTAGTGCGAGTTTGATCGAAGCGGTGCCTTTCATGGAATGGTCGGGGCAGCTTTCCTCAAATGTAAGAGATGTGCGTCCAGTAACAACAGTCCACATCTGCCCGTGAAAACAGGTGTGTGTGTGTGTGTGTGTGTGTGTGTGTGTGTGTGTGTGTGTGTGTGTGTGTGTGTGTGTGTGTGTGTGTGTGTGTGTGTGTGTGGAGACACCTGCTCTGATGCTCAGATGTGGCCTTACTGGCTGCCTGCAGGTGTGCCCATTGAACTGGATTCCAATTCATCTTTCTGTCTCTTTGGCATTTTTGCCTTTTTTCCCCCCCTGGTGCAGTGATTCAGCACCATTGACTTTTGAATGCAAATTCTGAATTCTGGAGTCACCAGCTGTAAATCATTATCTCTTCAAAGCATTTGTTGTGTGTGTGTGTGTGTTTCCTTTCTTGGCACAAAGACGCCAAAGTTCACTATTTCGGAGAAGATCTGAAGGTTTTTGTTATTAAGCGAGCGTGCCGGCATCTCCACTTAAAGCGTAATTCTACCTCTCTCCGCTCCACCCCTCATTTTCTGGCAGATGTGTAATTTGAGGCATTCCATGTCGGTGCGTCTGAGTCACTGGGTCAACCTTGTTCAATCTGTCATTGAGTTCTGCAATTATCACGGGACACAGGGGTGTTGATGCTCTTTTTTCAGGTGATAGGTCAACATTTCAGCGGATGTTTTATTTAAGTTTCTTTTTATGGCATTCTGCTACAATCTAGTTATTTATTTTTATGAATTCAGTTGATTTCTATCTGATTATTGCAACTACAAAGTGTAAAGTATGCTGCAGGGCTGCAACTTACTGCTATTCTTGTCAATGATTAATCTATCTGTAATATTATTGATTATGTTATTATGTTATTAGTTTTGAGATATATTTCCTTTTCCCCAGACATTTGTTCATGAGCCGTCTTGATTAGTGTGGCCTCTAGTACAGTTTTAGTGTTTTGCATTACATTTCCATAATTTCCCCATCATTTCCATAATTCTTTGTCATTGTACTTCATGTGCTATTTATCAGAGATGCACCGATACTGACATCGGGTATTGACCCGTCACTGACTCAATTAGGTGGATTGGGTGTCGGGGTCAATAAGCCGATCTGCTATTGGATACCATTGTTGTCATAGAAGAATGATCCCAGTCTCTTCCACACAGGGAGGCATACGGCTTATTAATTTAACCCTGGTATCGGAACGGTACCATGTCCTATTATTTCTTTAAAACACACGTTGTACGGCTTGTACACAATTTCTTTTTCTATCTTTGATTTGTTGCAGCCTGGCTTTGTCTTTTATTGTGTAGATCAGATGGTTGAGAATATTCTTCCACATTAGCAATTGATTTCATATATCTGAATGATTTCTGCCACGCAACTTGTTCATTGTGAGAATAGATCATCTTCTCTGATATATGCTGAGCATTTTAAGGTTTTTTTTGGGGGGCTCTAGCCTTAAAGCTGGAGGGTTTTACACAGCAATTTGGACTTGTATGTAAATATTCCATTTAATTTCCTTTTCCATATTATTAAAATGCGGACAAAATGTATGTTGACTGACATACATTCAATGCCCGATGCTGCTCGCCTGCTAGAGCCAGGACCACAGTACATGTTTCCAGCTACAGCAACACACGCTTGATCACTGTTGAAAAACGCACCGACGTGCCATTCATAGATTGTTGCTCATGCTGAAGCCAAAAAGAGATCACTCATCGCTGTGTGAAAAGTGCAGCTCCCTTGCTTTTACTGAGAGGGTATTTACGCCCTGTCGGCTGATTATTTACAAAGGAAATTTCACTGTGTTAGTTTTAAGGGCCTTAATCCTCAGAGAAGTGTGGTTTGTTATTGAGGCTGGCTCGTCCAGCATCCCCGGCCCCCTAATTGAATATTGATAGTAATTTAAGGGGAATGGGGGGTTTGTGCAGGAAAAGAGAAAATTGGGGCAGTTCTGGCCCTGTCATTAAGCTGCGATTTTTCTGGGTTGGGTTTGGTCCAGAGGCAACACCAGTGTTGGATTTTTGGCTAGACTAGATTTTTGATTGGGCCTATTTTACCATATCTAAATGTCTCCCACCTGCCTTTTTATTTTAATCCTATTTCTCTACTTGTCTGCCGCTAGACTGTGTTATGTTCCCTTTGGCTCACTTCATAATGAATCACTTGCAGAGACAGGGAGGCAGACGGGGAGGAGGACGGTTAGAAGATATACAGCAGGACATCAGAATTCCTGCAAGGTTCTCTGCCGTACAGCTTCAAAGCCTTCTCGCTTCTTACTGCATTGCCTGCATGGCTGTATCCTCAAAAAGTCAAGGTTACCACGAGCCTCACAGGCCCTCTGCTACATGGTGGAATATTACTTATCTCTCATTCATTCTCTCTTTTCTCTTTAAGTTTGTGTGAAGTGCTCTACTTTCAGTCTGACATGCTATAGCACGCCCTGCACGGTGTGTAGATGTTGACCTCATGTACGTACGTTTCAATAGAAAGTTATACTATATATTATTATATGAAAGGAGAGCACATGTATAACATTTCCTTTCACTTAACACTCAATTGAACACTTTGGTTTCAGATAAATCTCTAAGCACATTCCTGCACTTGTCTTGTTGAGGATATAATGGGGCTCATTTTGTTGCCCACACCTCAAGCCACAGGGGTTACATAACATAACCAACTACTCCCTGTCCGTTAGTCCAATGTTGCAAACAGGCGGCAACTTCCTGTTCTGACAAGTGAAGCCAATGCGGAAGTTTCTTCAACCTGCTTTCTCTCTACTGGCCAGCAGGGGGCGACTCTGTTTGCAACTGTTTGCAAAAAGAAGTCGGATTGTATGGAAGTCTATGAGAAAATAACCTACTTCTCACTTGATTTATTCCCTCAGTAAATATTGTAAACACGAGTTTATGGTCTCAATCACTAGTTTAATTTCTTCTTCAACACAGCATGATGTTCATTTAGTCAATTATGATCCCTTTTTAGAATAAAATTGACCATAAAGCAGAGTATGCATTTGGGCGAGCCGCTAGCAGAGACGTATACGGCGTGACTACGTCAATCCTCGCATTCCAAAATGGTCACTTCCGTTCATTGGTTGGAAAAAGCCAAGATAGTGATGGCCGTCATCTAAGATTTTGATTACGTTGTCTCTTTATTGTTTGCTGCTAGCGTACAGTTTGTTTTTAGAGCCCCTTTGCTGAAAAATGGCTAAAAACAATGATGCTGCAGTGTTCAGGTGCATTGAAGAACAGTGGAATTTAAGGGTGGAAAGCCTAAAAGTCTCCTTAAGCACGTACTGGAGGGTTTCTAATAACCTTCTGTTCATATTTTCACATCAAAGACGAGCGTGGTGAGGCTGGTGGTTTCTTCTTTAACCTCCACGTCTCATGTTGTCTCACCACATTAAATATCTGTCAGCTTTTCAAAGTTGTAGGGATATGTTGCTGCTTCTGTTTCTCCCACCTCCTTGCTCTTGTGTGAAATGTGCAGGTCATCTGAGCTCCAGGAGCTTTGCATTAGTCAGCCTTGCGTTGCATTGCGACGGCACAACTCCTCCTTTTTAGTCCAACCATAAATCATGAAGTGCCTCAGCGGTTTATGAGCCATTCGGGGCTGTGCTGAACTATCTGCACCTCTTGTCTTTTTCCATTTTAACTGGTGCTTTTTCCAAACTATTATTGCAGGGAGCATTTTTTTTTTTTTTTTTTATTGGATTCTTGGTCGCTGCTGATACATGAATACTTCAAAGTTTTTATTTTTATCCAAGCTGAATTGAAAAGGAACATGGTGCCTGTTGTGATAACCTGCAGGGTACACACAATCTCATTTCCAAGCAAAACTTTTCTATAATTCAAAAGTTAAATCGTTCAGTTGAAATTAAGAATTGTGTTTCTTGAGTCCGTTTTTCGTGGAGAAACGGCGCTCTCTGCCAACAGCTGCAAAGTCCCGTGGCGACATCTGCAATGTTTTAAAACTTGGAATGACTTTTGATATCGGTCTTCAAAATTCTTGGCCTGTCCGAAACCGGGGAAACATCCCAGTTCTGTCGACTGTTACCTTTTATCATCCCGTCACAATGCAGGGGAGAACGCAGCAAAGGGCCACGTTTTCATTAAATGTGGAGCTGTTGTATGTTTTGGCCTGAGTCCAGGCACTGAAAGTCTCAGGCGCCCCTCGTATCCAACTGTCTCTAACCTCCAACTGGACACGCATCAGACACGGTGAAGTCCCCAGACTTGTTTGACAAAGCTGGGAATTAAATGCTGCTCTCACATGGGAACCTTGTCACATCTGAATTTTTAGAAAAGCAACCATATATTCTATATTGTTCTGCAAGGATGACATAGTGTTGTAGGCCAACCCAGCTGAAGTAAGCATCGCACTGGTTCCCTTGACATAAAGCCGATGGGATGTTTTTGTAAAATGAAAAAAAAAGCTCTTTATGATACGAACATGTTTTGTTCCGCAAGATCATTTTCACAAATGAAAACCACTTCAATGACTCTTTAAGCATGAATGCAATCAGCAGAAATAAAATGCCAACGTTAGGCTATTAACCAACTACACCTCGGTCACATGAGCGCCAGTACACACAACAAGGCTCTAGTTGTCGTGAAGGCGTTTTGTAGGCTCATTTAGCCACCTGTAAGCAACTGCCTTTTTTAAGATGTAAAAAGAGGCGTATCTACTGGCGTATTTTATATCATAGAATAAAATGTTAAAATCTAGGTACTGGAAGTCCATAGCTCTATGGGATAACCTGTATTTTTTCAATTTGCATAACGATGACAGTCTTGTATGTGGTGAAGATATTTTATTATTCATGCTCTCCTATCTTGCAAATTAAGTCCTAAAAAATCTGATGTTTCAGTTGACCCTTTGCTAAGCCCCTCCCTAAGATGGCCACTGCCCAATCCCATGTAAGCAACAGTAATCGAATGCAGGAGGCCTTTCAGCGGCGTGTATGGAACCTGCAAGTCCCACAGCAGATATCCTCAAAGTCGTATTTTTCATATTTCTGAAGGCAATCTCAATTTCAGAATTGTTGTTCCAGAAATCTACTATTATTTCCGTTGGGATTTCTCACACTGATATCGTTAAAAAAGCTGTATGACGTGCCTAATCAAGGGGGGAGGGGCTTAGTGAAAGGTGAATTCTTCATTTTGTTCTTTGTCTTTTAGCCCAGCACTACTTATCTTATTTGTTAAGATTTAATTCTGAGCGAAACAACAACCAAACATTTGCTCTAGGGGCATTCAGAGAAATGTGAGCCAAGTCACAGATAAGATTGTTACATTACATTTTAAGATGTCCACTTTTAACAGTTGCCCAATGACCTCCGTAGAGACCTGAACAGGTACCATGTATCGTTTGGCGGCGTCTTTATTTAAATCTACCTGCAGCCCACTTCCATATCTAACGTGACTGTGCTAGAAGGCTGCTGGAAGATATGAGGAGAAAAACATCTTCATGTGTTGTTTTTTTCCCCCTTCAGAGCTTTTAAAAACATGGCTCCCATTCATTTCAATCACATTGTTTTTGCCTGTGTAAGTACAACCTAGTGCACCGTCTCTTGGCTCCCGCTGGACTGCGGTCGGGACGGAGCATAAAACTGATGTTCTTCCCCTTCTGCACCAGCTGTTGTGGTTTAAATCTGTCTGTACTGTCGAGGCCAGATCATTCAACTGACCGCTTTTTGATCTCTCTCTCTCTCTCTGGCTCTCTCTCTCTCTCTCTCTGGCTCTCTCTCTCTGTCTCTCTCTGGCCTTGACTGAAATTGGTTTTGCAGTGATTTTAAAAAACCTTACCTGACTTGCATCTTGTTTTGACGTGCTCTACAGTGCTGAGCTCCTGTTAAGAATCTAGACTGAACGTTTCCTTGGTTGCTATTTAAGTGCAATGTACTTAAACATTTTTTTCCAGCTGCAAACATCCTGTCGTTATCAGCTTTGCCTGAGATAAACGTCAGAATGTCAATTGCAGGTATGTCTGTGTGTTAAATAAAACAAATGTCTTTGGGCTTTGTAAAGTTGGCGAGACAAAATACATTTTTTTTATGTCATCTTAGGCTCTGAGGAATTTTGATGGGCATATTTTCTTAATTCTTTAAACATTTTATAAATCAAAGCAGAGGTATATCATTAACATTTAATTTGGGCCAGTGCACTCTGCTACTTCATTGGTTGAGGCAATTTGCATCATTTTGTTGTAAGTATATTATTATAGTGCTTTTATGCTGATGGTTTATGCTTTTTTTGGCCAGGACTCCCTCTGAAAACAGCTTTTAAATCTCAATGGGACTCTCCTTGTTAAATATAAGTTAAATGAAAATAAGTAAATAGCTGTCTTTACCATAAATAAATCTAGTCGTAGCACAAGCAACTTAAGGCCTATATTTCAAGTAAAACAAAACTGAATCTTCTTAATAAAATAGATAAAGAAATGTATCATAAATGGTCCTTGAATGTAAATCCTGACCAGTTTACTCTGAGGCCACAAAGGCAAGTTTTTGATTCCCACAATTACATTTTTCGATAAGTCTTGTCTGCTTGCTCCCTCTCCATTTTCTTCTGTCGACGTGCAACTAATGATTGTTATTGATTAATCCGAGGTCACAGTTGTCTGTTTACGTTCCAAAAAATATTAAAACATGCTCTCGCATATTGCAATAAAACCCAAAGGATCAAATCCTCACCGCCACTATTTGGCATTTCAGTGTCATGAATAAGTTCAAATGATTAGTCGTTTATCAAAACAGTTATAAATACATTTTCTGTCCGTCGATTAATCAACCGAACCTTTCAGCTCTAATTTTCTCTGTACTGAAATGAGCCCTGTGCACCAACCCGGGTTTTCAGTGAAAGTAGCTAATGCTGTCCTTTGCTTGTTAAAGAGGAGAACTAATTAACTGGCTGTCTAATCAGCTCATTCTCACATTTTTAATGATCCCCCCCTCTCTCTATTGCCTCTCTCGCTGTTAATCTCCCATTCACCATCACCCCTTCAGCGTTGTCTTTAGACACACACACACACACACACACACACACACACACACACACACACACACACACACACACACACACACTGATAACAAATGCACTCAAAGAGAGAGTGAAAAAGATCTTTATTGGTGATCCAGGCTTTGTGTGTATTTTTTCCAGATCCCTGCCAGTGTTACTTAGTTAGCTCCAACAGGGCTGACCTGGCAGTGTGAGCCAAGGGACCCAAGGCCACCCCTTAGCAAGTCAGTCCCTTCACCCGCCACAATGGGCAACACTCAAAATGAACTCTCCCTGAAAGAAGGGAAAAGGAAAGGGGCGGCGGCTTGTGGTGAAGGCCGAGGGGGCAGTGCGCAAAATACCAGACTGGAAGGGCAAGCATAGTACAGAGACCAGCCCCCCCCCCCCCCCCCCAGACAACATGCATTTCTAAAGCCCCCCCCCCCCCTCACAGTACACACACACTCCTGCAGAAGAGGCTTTGCATTCTCAATGAGGAGAAAGTTGGAGCTCCTGCTGTGGAGAAGCAGATCAGACTGCTTTTCATGCCTCTTTTTTTTCCTTTTTCTCTCTGTGTGTATGCTCCTCTCTCAGGGCCCTGTGTTGCATACATAAACTGGCGGTAAACCCAAACTTCACAGTTGTTGAGAAGCGCTGCTCCCAAAAAAAATTCTATGCCTACTTGCAGTGTTTTTGTATTTGGATAGGTGCGTTTTCAGGGGTGAAGATCTGACTGTGAATATGTATTAGTATGCTTTGGGGTTCTTCTTCTTGAGGCAGAAGGCTGTTAAGGGTGGTACGGGAAGAACTAGCAGGTCTCTCATATTGTAATGTTCTATATAGACACACAAAACACACACTGTTACAGCAGTTTGCGTCTTTGTCTCCGATTTGTGAGGAATTACATGCCGCCTCTCGGACTCTGGGGGGTCACAAGGTTGCGGAGGTCAGCTCAGTTAGTGTGACTTCTCTCCTCACGGCCTTTCATTAACATAATGACGACAGCCGGTTAAAGGTGCAGACGGTAATGATTAACACAACATATCTAGCCACTGTTTATGTCCGGTCAATGGATACAGAGGTTTCCAGTTTTCTGAAGTTTGGTGCTTCAAATTAAAGGCAGAGGGAGCTTTAGACTTCGGAAGCTTGAACACAGATGTAGAGTTGGTGCATTTGTTAGATATATCTGCTATGAGAACATATGTACATTACGCCACATCAACACGAACAATCGCTGTGCATTTGAGCTTTCTAGCACCATTTTAGAGATAATCATCAGTACTAACGCGACTGAAAACGCATATCACATGACCACGCACGTACACTGGGCATGCACATGCCGGTGCAAGTTCTGTGGGTCACATCCCATCACACTGAAATAACCTTATGATATAATCTTATAGGAAGGTAGATTAATGAACCATCATCATCCTTTTCTTTTGGATTTCCGTTGTGCCTTGAGGTCTCAGCAGTCAGAAAAAAAGAGAAACGAGGAACTGTAGTGCAGACTGCATTTTATCAATCTCCATCTTCTCTGCTCCCACATCCCGGTGTCTCGCTGTCTCGGTGTCTCAGTGTCTCGGTGTAATTGTGTGCCGGTGGTGGTATGTGAGACTGTCCTGTGCCTTTTGTCTTCTGCTGGTTCGCAGCCTTTGAGGATTACGTCAGGAAGTGACCTGGGCTAATGAGTTGGATTTTTGGACATTCTGCCTCCGTCTCTCTGTGAGACGAGGCTGGTTCGGAAGATGAAAAGAGATGCAGTGCTTTCTTTTCTTTTTTTTTTCATTCTCGCAGATAAAATGGCAAGAGGGAAAATATGATACAGCTCGCTAATTGGGAGGCAGACAGGAGTGTCGGTGGTGTTGGGTGTGAGAGGAGAAATGGGTAGATCGCTTCAGACACTTTTAGTGTTCCAAACACATGTAAACACCTTAAGTCACACTCTTACACCGTCTCTATCTCTAACGATACACACACATTTCTCACATTTCTCACAGCATGTATGGAGCGGCTGCAGCTGTGTTTAGCTATCAGTGTCTCTGAGCCCAGTAACGCTTCTGCCGTACGAGTTGCTTATTTGATCTGGACTGACTCGCAAGTAATGCAAGACGAGCATTAGGAGAGGCTTCGGTGTTTCACACATGTTCTCCTGCTGGCATGTCAATATCGCTCCGGGTCACCTAAAGACCACAGGTCAATGTTGAAGGAAGTGTCTGCGTTCAATCTGATTTTGACAATTATTGCAACGCAGAGTTCAGGGAGTGGCCTTGCCCATTGTCTTGAACTATAATAGGCTACCTGCCCAGGACCTTAGTTTGGATTGTGTTGTTTATTTTGTGGATTTTACAGGATTCAGAGCATTCATATAGCCGCAAACAACTATGGCCACCCAGTCAAAAACTATTAACGCTGCCCCAACTTCATGTGTGTAAGCATGGTGGCTCTTCACTCGAAGACTGCAGCAACTCGGCTCTGGACACATTTCAGCCCAGCAGATTAGTTGAGCTCATTTCGTTGAAACATAACAGAGTCCTTAGGTTTTTAAATATATTCAGCTCAGTGCCCAAATGATAACCATAATGCCTCACGACGGGTCCCAGTCTCATAAAAACATATTGCTCTTGTTGCACAGGGACCAGTCTTGAAATAATCATGCAGCGTGTTTTACATGTTGTCCTCAGTTTTCCTATTGTTTTTGTCTCTGGCTGTCTCGATCTTTGTGTGCGGGTTCTCTTTGTCGTCTGTTACAGAAAACCATTGGTTAGTTCAATAGGCAGATGGGACCGTATGGTGTCTGTGTTTATGACATTGTTGGTTCACACTATTATCGGTGCTGTCTGTGAAGGTGGTGCTGCTTGCATCCCACATCCATTTAATGTCAGATTTTCAGTGGAAAGTCTCCACCACCAAGGAAATGTGTTTTTATGTTTCTGGCAGCAGCATCAGTTTCACCCTCCCTGTCCAAAAGACGCTCCACTGTGTATGTGTTTGTGTACCCATTGCCCCACTGAAATCAGCGCTGGTGGTCCAGCGGAGAGGTGCAATGTTCAGCCAGTGGTGTAGCAAGCAGGTCTCTCTGACTATTTAGACATTCGTGTGTGTCTTTCTCCAGCAGAAACTCTTTCTGCAAGAAAGTTGCTCACTGCCAGGGTTCGGCTGCCTGGTGCCATGCCAGCTTTTCTCAGTCTGTCTAGCCCCGGTGTTGGCACCCGACAGCCAGCTGGGGTTTCTGCTGGCATCTCTTGGCAGCTGAACAGGAGGCAAACCCCGTCTACACATTCACTCTTTCTCTACATTTTCCGGAACTTGCTTATTCCCGTGTGAATAAATGTTGCGGTGCAGAATTCCCGGAAAATGTGATCTTGCGTTTACATTTTTTTTCAAGTGAAGTTACGCATTTACATATAGACACGTGAAATCTTCTTAAGATGTCTGTGTTTAGTGTCAATGCCGATGCGGTGTCCCCTTTTTACATTATAAAGTACTAATTCAATCTTCTGTGTGAAGCTGATGTGAAACATTAACCACTTGGTGAATACTTAAACTGAAACAATGGCAAAATAGGACTTTGACAGCATCCAGGTTTAGAACATTTCAGCGTAAAGGTACGACTGTATTCGGATTCAGAACTAAATCAGCCGCCGTAAAACCTGCTCTGTTTGGTGAAGGTGACGATCGTGTGAATAAGCCGGCTCCCTTACCTTTTCTACAAACATTAATCCGACAGTGTTATTTGGTCTATGTGTGAAAGAGCTCTAAGACTGATACTGAGCTCTGTGGGAACAGGAACCTGTGTGTGTGTGTGTGTGTGTTTGTGCATATGTGTGAACAGGTAGCGGTGAGTTGGTTCACGCTCCTTTGCCCGCATTGTAAAAAAGCAAAGTCTTATAAATGGGGCTCTTCTTCATGGCAGTATTGTGAAGTCTCTGTGTAAAAAGGGCTAAAGAGTCGACTTAAACACATCAAAAATCAACATGGTTTGTACACTACAAATGAAAATAGGACTCAACAAAACTATAAATATTTTCTACATAAATAGAAGTGCTATCATTTCACTCACCCTAGGAATGTGAGCATGAATATTGTTAGTGTTTTAATGAGGTCCCAAACCAGGGGTTTGATTGACCATTATAGCAGGGATGCCAAACGGAAGAGTCTTCTTTGAGAGGAGCTGTCGCATGTCTCCTGCATACTCAAAAACAGAAACACTGCTCTCCCTTACCTCATAGTCACAGCAGCAAAGCCTCATCATTTACATACCAGAAACTTGTGAGTGTCCTTGGGGAACTCTCGCTCTCTCTCTCTCTCTCTCTTTTTCTTGAAAGCACTTGAGCTTCTGCACACAGCAATGATCGACTCATGAATCTGAATAGGAGAGGTTTCCGATGTTTAGACAGCACAGGGAGGAAACCTGATGCATATTCAGCTGACATTAGCTGCGTTTGACATGTTTGTGAAACACAGACGCTGTGTGTGTGGTTTGCTTGAGTGTGAACGAATGTAAATTAGATATTTATTCTATATGTTTTTGCATATAATTACATTTGTGATTATTATTGTAATGCCCTGAGATGTGAGTTCTAGTACAAACACTTTAAATTCATTGTAATTTCTAATACATTCAGGCCCTTTTTTTTTTTTTAATTAAATGTTTTCAATGAAAAGCTGTTCCAGAGCTGAGGGATCTCGTATGGTTAGAATGTGGAAGACTCTTCACTTAGAGATGGAGGGAGAATGACACTTGGTACAAACTGACATTTTTTCCCCTAGGATAGTAGGGGAGGAGCGCTTGTTTCTGGTTGCTGTTGCTGCCGGTTGTATTCACTCACATGGCTCCACCCGCCCTCTGGGGATGTATTTTACCACAGGTCATTTCCTAGTGCAACAACCTAAAGAGAAGCTGAAATGTGCCTATATGCCGATAAACATTTCTCAGCTTGTGCATAGCAGAAGTAAAAGTGATGTAACTGTAATAAAGGCGGATACATGAAAAAAAATAACGTCTTGTATGGACTTCGGGTAGAGCTAACTGTTGTAACGTCAGCCAGCAATTCTAAGAAAAGCACAAACAACGGCTCCTTAAAGTTAACACAGATGTGAGCTAACTCGTTAGCTGCTAGCTACCGATGCTAGATTTAAGGAGGGAATACTAACATCACCTCAACCAAAACCAACAGGCGCACATTTGTGATCGTTTCTTTGTTTGCATGAGTACTTTTACTTTCAGTAGCTCAAGTATATTTGGATACCAATACTTAACTACAGAAGTAACATTTTGAAGGCAGGACTCTCGGAACTTGTAACAGAGTATTTCTTTCTACAGTGTGGTGCTGCTACTTTTTATTCAAGTAAAAGATCGGAGTGCTGCTTCCGCTACTCTCTGCTGACTTCTTAGATAGCTTCTGATCCAAATTGTGTTAGTAAGTTTCTCAACTGCGTCGGCACGATAGTACAGGGGAAAAAAAGGAGGTTTGTGTATTAATGTGTTTATTTTATGTGTGTGGTTTCCTGCTGCTAGTCAGGGTCACAACTTGTAACATGTCCTCCTTTTGTGTGTGTGTGTGTGTGTGTGTGTGTGTGTGTGTGTGTGTGTGTGTGTGTGCAGAGCATTGGCTATGTAGACAGGTTAGACATGAAACATTATTTTAGCGTGTCACGTTATATGAGGTGTTCTTTGCCATTGTGTGCATGGTGCATCTGTGTAAATGTGTCACGTTTACCGGTGTCTATATGACATTAATGTGCTTGTATATGTATTTCTGTTATGAAGCCAGGCATGGGCTGATGTTTCCCTTCCTCACGACAGCTCCCAGGTCGCCTCCTTTGGCACACTGAGTAGCCAACACAAATCCTGCATCCAGTTAATCATCTCATGTCGTGAAGATTAATGCTATGCTGTACCGTGTTACGCTTTGGCGCGCATTGCTCTACTCGGTAATGACATTTTTATATTAATAATCGCCTCAAGTGATTCTTTAATGAATGTGTTTTTGGCACCTGTTGCACTGATCACATGTCTGGGTAATGAACATTTCTCTCAAAGGAGTCTTAAGTAGACCTCAATGTGTACTGTTTTCTGTTGAAGAAACGAACAAATGAACACTTTACATGTCAAGGTCTCTGGATTACCCTGATGAACTACTACTTAGTTTTTTGTCTTACAGTTCTTCTAAACTATCTGCATGGCTGGATACCACTACTGCTGCTGCTACTACTACTACTAGTAAACATGATTTGTGACATGGTGAATGGACCAGAACTGACCAAAGGGCCATACCATGCAGGATGCACTTCTTGCGGTCACATAGCAACTGCAAAATCAGCATTTTCAGACGAAACTAGTCGCCAGTAAGATCACTTACTATCCTGTAAACTAGCCAAACGGAAATCTCTGAAATATCAGATGTGACTATTGCCTGATATTGTTTAATAATATTGTCTGGTGGTTAACAGGTAGGGACAGTTGACATTTTTTTTTAAACAATTCACTTCTGCTAGATCTATCTGAAGAAACGTCTGCTCATGTTTTGAGACAGCAAAAGCAGAGCCACGGGGATGAAGTGCATTTTTCTGCTCAGACTATTTTTAACATTTTGGTAAATCGAGTAAAAAAAAAAAATAGAAAAGCGTGATAAACTGAGGTGCAAAGAGAGTCTCTTCCCGAAATCCCCTTTTAAAGAAATTATGCGATGAATCATTTGAAATAATGAAGCATCGGTTCGGTAGCTGGAAGCCGTCATACTAAAATGGTTATGCTCAGGATGCTACATCAGCCCGTTCCAGTGTGTTAGGTACACATATCTAAAACTACTGCACTCCACTACAACATTCATGCGATCATTTCAACCTTCACGAAGGTCTTAATGTTCAGTGTTTGATCTGTCTTGTCGATTCAATGTTATGGGTTTGTAGGCAGCTACAGTTATAGTGTGGTTGAATTGCTCTGAAAAGTGTTTCTTTTATCTATTTAAACCCATTCATATCAACAAGGGTAGACTAAATATTAGAAACGCCACAGTGTGTAATGCAACACTGTTCAACAGCACCACAAGCTGCAGCCTCCAAAATGTCCACACAGTTGAAACAACACCTCTAAAACAGTTTCAACAGCCGCTGAACATGATAACCTTCATGAAAGGAGGCTGTATTGGAGCACCGCTGTGCTGTGTTAGACTGCATTCATTGTAGATATGAGTATGACTAACTAACACCGCTTTCACCCCACAAACCATGACGGCGAACATGCGCCAACCCACGCTTGACCCGTTTTCTTCCAGACGGCTCTACAAGGTTAGTTTCCGGTTTACTGGTGTGAACACATGTTTCAGCATGACCAGGCTGTACTGGTTTGTCTTGGCAAAGGCAGAACTGGTGTCGTACGTATAGCGTAAGCCTCTCTGCGGAGCGACACATGCCTCTATTAATCAGTGCGTGTAACTGCCCAAAGGATACATGGAGTAGAACAAAGCGCCCCGTCTGTAGAGAGACCTTATAACAGTGGCCAGACATGATCTCACATGGTGCTCAGAAACCTGAGAAGGGGACCACCCCGGGAACATTCCCCCCCCCCCCCCCCTCTCTCTGTCCTATGCCCTTTACCGTCTTTATCTCTTCGACCCATCTCTCCGATCTGTTCCTCTGTTAGTCTGTTTTTTTTCTTTCTTCTGCTCCTTCACATTCACCTGCTTGAGACATACACACACATTATAGCAGTTTAGGCAATTTCTGCTGTCCTTATTCTTCTCTTTAGTTCCTCAGTAACTTTCCTTGCCTCTCATTTTAAGGCTCGTAAAGCACCTTTTTTTTATGGCACATATTCAAGAACACTGTCTTATTTTCTCATTATTAGATGACAACATTTTAGCGATTTTAGTGTCTCTTGTGTTCATATAGGGATGCTTGTCAACTGCAAGTAAAAGCCTAACGGATGAGTCCACAGCACAGGAATGTGAAGATAATCCAGGATAGTTTGTGCAGACAGTGCAGGCGCCCCCTCTGAACATCCTCTCACTTGGCTGAGAGCGGGGCTCTTTTGGCAGGAAGCCTATATATCAAAGTTCTGAATTTATTGGCGCTGTGTGATGAGCCCCCCCCCCCCCCCTTTTTTTTTTTTAACTGTGTGTCTCTGTTTCTCTTTCTGAGTTTTCTTTGACCCTTGGCTTACAGTTTATCAGTCTCAGTTCTTTCACACACACCTTTTCTGATCCCTTTGACATCTCTGAGGAGCCGGTATGAAGTTTTGGCCCCGGCAGGGTGTATCATGAGGGTGTGACTGGGACTCGCGGTGCCAGAGGCCGCCGGCAGGCTGGCGTTGGGGCCCCTGAGGTGGCTGAAGCCCGGCCCAGAGGTTAAGCGTTTCCACTGCTGCGCCGCCTGTTTGCTTCAGTCATGTCTCAGTTGAATCTGTCGATTCTGAAAAGATTTTATTTTGAGTCATTGAGATTTTCAAGTGTCAGACAGTCCGTGCTTTCTTTGAATTAGAAGCAGCATACAAGAAATACGAAGCAACATGTCACTATCTATTCCTAACCAAAGGCTATCCCCTGTAAACGTGCACGTGACCCCACTATAGGTCTCAAGTGATAATTAAAGGAATGTATAGTACTCTTTTTATAGTTCATAAACTCCTTAACCCCGGTCCACACAGTCATTTACTAGCATTCTACTCATGAAGTCGGCCATGAAATGAGCACGGTACTTGGAACTCGACTAAATTACCGTAGTCCCCAGCTATTCACAGGACTCAGTCGGCATCGATTGGTTCATGGTTTAACTACCATCATCCTTCAGTCCCTGCCATGTTGTGAGAACACGAACACCATCACGTATGGTCCCTTTTTTTAATGGGGAGGAACTTTTTAAAAGCCCCCATAAAGACGCAGCGTTTTCTCGTTATCTTGCATTCCTGCGTCTGCCTTCTTTGACCGCAGTGTGTGAGGTTTTGCTTTCGTCCTCTTTCACTAGATTTTATCCGCTAAATGGAGGCGCTCAGGTATGCAGCTTTGATCTGTCTTTGGAAAGTTTTCACATTGGCTCCACTTTAACAGCAAGTTGCTATTCCCATAATGCACTGCTGGCCTGGAGCTACTGATCTACACACTTTGTGTTGCTGCTTTCAGACTATAGATAGATAGATAGATAGATAGATAGATAGAGATATAGAGAGAGAGATTTGCATCAAGTGTGTTTTATAGAGTTTTACTATTCTAATTAGTAAAGCCTGATTAGTTCATGGTTGCTGTGGCCTGCAGACGTGTTTTAATGACTCAACTGCTTTAACGTCAAAGGGCCTTGTGTAGGGGAAACTTTAAGGTAATGACCCGCACACAAAGTCTCTTACCACATGCACTTTATATATTCACTCAGAGTCTAGTTTGTGGCTAAGAGGAGAAAGCCGGATCTGTCACTACCACTACTTTTTTTCCGAGCCTTGCGTTTTTGTCACAATTTTGGTTCCATTCACGTACTTTTATTGGCATTTTGAAGTATTGCATTAGAAAAGCTGCATGGAAACGTCAACATTCGAATTCAATCCCCTAAAGTTGTTTTTGCCAAATACATTCTGACTTAGCTGGCATTTAACTCGCATGAGCGGTTTCTGCTGTCTGTGTCTTCCTGGATATTCTCATAAGGATGCCAACACTTAACCTCCATCTCTGGACAACATGGAACATTAGCAGCTGACTAGATTAAAACTTCAACTCCATTTATCTCTCGTAGATGGTTAGATGGCCATGCTGACTCGTTTTTGTTTCTGGATCCCAACCTCTACTTCTTCTACTCTGTTTACTGGCGGATTATGTAAAGCGTAGCCTATAGCGCCAACTTCAGACCAAACTACACTGTAGCCGAGTTAACTCGCTCCAAACCAGTTAGTGGAAATGCTAATTTGCATTTCTTCTTTTTTTGTGACGTTTAAAAAGTTTGCTTCAAATTCGCTTGACAATTGAAAAGCGGCTAATATCTCTCTGTATGCCTCCTGTCATTTACTCCCCTTACTTCTCTCAATGTACACAGTGTGATGGTGAGTGAGAGAGAAAGAAGGAAGAAACCTAATTTACCCTCACTAAGCTGCTAGATTATCTCTCTCAATGCCTTATTTTCGGACTGCAGCCAGGCCTCAATTCAGATAGTTCATTACGGTCCTTTGTCCTGCGTGAGGGCTAAATGGAGCGACACTAGACATACTCAAAGTATGTTTGATGTCACAAAAAGGTAAAGTGTCTGCAGCGTGGGTCCTCTTTAATCATGTTTAGTCTGGATTTACTTACTTATTTCAACATGTTTTTAGAGTTTGCTGCAAAAAGTTGTTTGGTTGCATCAACAAAATGAATTGAAGTGTGTGTTAGATCTATGCCAGTAGTCATGATAGATCATATCTACTTCTCTCAGATTTCACGGCCTCTTTATTACTAACTGCCAGATAAAGGCTGAATCGTGGTGATCGTTGTTCAGATATAGCATACAAATAAGAGGCTTTGGTTGTTACCACGGCTCTGCTATCTCTCCTCTCTCTTTTCCGCCCCACTTCTCCACAGTTCTCCCCTCTCCTCCCTTCTCCCCTCTCCTCCACCCTCCTCCCTCCCATTTTTCTCTCACATGTGGAAAGCATTATATCCTGTCTGGTGGAGAGGGAGAGCAAACATCCCAGGCTGAGACCGAGAGCCTCTCGGGTAGGTGTAGGGGGGAGGTTGTTAGGATCTGCATGGTGGTGTCTCTCGCTCTCTCTCCCTCTCGCTTGGCCCCGATGCTGTTTGGACAAAAGGGGGTCTTGTTATTTCAGAACCTCAGCCCCCGATAGCTGACAGGCTTCACCCTCCCACTGCATTGGACTGGACGAGACCCTGGTTGAATCAGGCAGAGTGAGATAAAGTCCAGTTAAAGGTCTTTGTACTCCATGAATAATATCTATGGCATCTGTGAATGTGAGTTTGAAACACTTGTGTAAGTCTCGGTTTCTCTCTTTTAGGAGTTGGTAACGCGTGGTAGTACTATGAGATGTTTCCTGGCTGTCGTTTAATAACGTATTGGTGTTCCGATGTGTTTTTAGACAGGTGGCTTGATGAACCATTTATTTGAGAGCACAGTCACTTTGGGGGTTTTCAAGCTTGTCAGCTCAATAAGTATGACTTACAAAAATATTAAAAGTAGTTGATTTTAGAAACGTATGTGGAACCAAGGGCCCGAAAAATGCAACACCCAACTACACTTAATAGAGCTGCCAAGAGAAATGCCAAACATTAGAAAGTTCCACATTCTTGAATGTGAGAATTTGCTGCTTTTCTTCGTCTTACATTATAGTTCACCGTATATTTTTGGGGTTTTGAAATTATTATTTTTGAACACAAAAAGAGACAATTGATGACTCTTAGGATGTCGGGGTGGACATTTTCCTTGGTTTATCGACCAAATAATAATCAAATAAATGTATCGTTGGAGTACTCCATTATGAAAGTAATATTTAAAACCCTAATACACAACAAGCCAACTGGAATTTCATACCAAAAATCTTACTTCCATTATCCAGTAATTTAATTGAACGTGTGTGTTTGTGCTCATCTGTTAAATATGTATCAAACTTAAACTATGGTTTACACCATAAAGGAATATTTCTCCAAACATTTATGCCTTTTCTGACAGCTCTATGCACGTACTGAAGATAATAATCGATACATTGTTGTTCTAAGTTAAGTAAATGCTGTTAAATGTACAAGTTACTGCTCTTCTTTAAAATTGCGTGCCTCTTCAAGAGGGCGGATGACCGAGAAATAGAATGAGCGACTCTGGCGGAAAAAGTTAGAAAACGTATTTTTTATATAAGCTGTCCACATTGAAAAGTCATCATATGTGGTCAATGTGATATTTGTCCACGGTGCTGGACTTGGATGTTGAAAAGGTTCCCAGTGCTTTTGCACTAAGGGCAATTTGTAATTGTTTTTTCAGGATTTCCAGGCAATTCACAGATCTGGCAGTACTTTCCACCAAAGTGCCCATTGAGCACATTGAAAACCAAATAAATGTGGTTACATAAGAATTTCAAATTATCGCAGCACATTATCTGATATCTTACAGAAGATCCAATCATAATTTCTTTCTCTGTGGTACTGTGACTGGAATTAGAATAATAGCTGTTGAGCAGTAAAAGTATGAAAGTGGGGGGATTCCCAATAGACGTCAGGCCTCAGAGTGCGATCATTCAGTGCTTCTGTGAAGCAGTGCAGCCTGGGATTTAGCCTTTAAAAAAGAACTGTTTTATCCATTACAGCTTTATGTGACATTGCTATGACAATCACGTTTTTTTTATGAAGATATAAAAGCTAGGAATAATTTTCGCATGTGGCTGCACACGTGCACACGAACATCCACAAGCGCTCAAATACACGTATAGATGATTGAAAATGGAGCGCAGTAAAGCTAACCGTGGCGCTCCAAGCCTTTGACAAGCAGGCTGCACACAAACATGCACTCCCCTCTCTTAACGCAGTGTGTGGGCCGGGGCTTTGGAGCCGTTGCCTCAGGTTCGCCGTTAGTTAGATTCAAGCAAATTAAATTGACCCGCAGCACCTTCTAAATGCAGCAGTTGGCAGACACCGACGGCCGCTCATTTAATTAGCGAACCGGCTCCTCTGGGTTGTAATGGAGACGCACTTAATTAACGAGGGTTTGGGTTCTCTATGGTCACTATAGTGAGCCACATGTCTGCTCCGGTTTAACCCCTCCTTTTATTATGGTGCCATAGTCACAGCATTGATGAATTCACATTCATTCCATACTCACTAAAGCAGGATTTGCCGGCCATATGTTGTGCTTTAAGCATTTGGTGAGATTTGTTGAATTAATGAGAACTAATTGATTACCTGTTTATTTTCCATAGAATCTTATCTTCATAGTTAAATATGAAGGTGTGTCAAAATACTTTTTCTAAAGAAGAGACATGCCAATCAACCTACCCAAGCCAACAAACCTGCTTTATGTCCAATGACTGATACATGTGAGCAACAGAGAGGAACAACACATGTATGTTCTCTGTGAGGCCTTACCTACTGGTGCTGGATTGGCTCTCATCTCTTGGCACCAGGTTTTATCAACTTAGCTTCCTTCTGATGTGACCGTACCCAAGAGAAACGATGTTTAGGCTTGTGCAAAGATTCACCAGAACGTTGCATATGTGATCTGGTTTATAACGGAGCTGAGGTTGTGTTGGGCATAGTTATAATTGATAGAAAACACAATGAATTCTTTAAAAAAAAAAAAAGCATTTCTAGTTGATTTTACTAGGTTCATCCTGATATATTAAAAACAAAGAATGAGTACAAATGCTCTTTTCTCCTGTTGTTCTGCTCTGTGTTATGGAGCTGTAAATTGCAGGTGCAATTATTTCCGACTTTTATTGTTGTATTGTGAAAATGCAGAAACTGTGTTCTCTCTCTCTCTCCCTCCACCTCGTTTTAACACTCCCAGGTGCCTGTTTCCTGACTCTGCTTTGTAGTGTTCAAAAAAAAAAAAATCGAGATGGGATGGAGACATGGCAAAGGGTCTAGTTGAAAAAAAAAACATTGCACACATGCACATCAGAGGCGAAGCTCTGATGCCGCATCCCCGGCTCCAGCTCTTTGTAGTGCAATGAGCGGAGAGTTGGCTGGGGGCAGGGGGGGGGAGGGGGGTGGAGGGTGAGAGGAAAAGCCAAGGGGGGGGATAAAGCATCGAATGAAGGAGGGAGGCTGAGCTGTATGCCAGCAGCATGGAGGAAGCAGCAGTTACTCTCCCTTGGGCTTTAGGCTTTTATCTGTCAGTTGTATGGAAACCAATCTCTCCGGCTCTCCGGCTCCAAAACATCTATACGGCAGCCTAGTGTGTGCATGTGAAATGTGTGCGAGACGCTCAAGACATTTCCTACAACAAGCAGCCTGTAGTGACAGATAAGCAGTCGAGGAGCTCCACATGCGTACACCAGGCCTGTGCGTAGCCCGCATTCACAGTCCGCACATTGGCTCATAGTCACTTGGACTTGACTGTTAGTTTGGTTTCTTACATGACCAGGGCAAGTTCATTCCCTAAAACAATGTGGTGTTTCATCGAAAGAGAAGGCCGGCTGGCAGCAACCAGTAGACGAGTTCTTGTGTCAGTTTTTGCTGTTGAACGAAAAACTGAGCTGGAGGTAATCGGCTTTAAGTTCTCAGGGCGAAAGCTAACAGTGGCTCCGGTGTCTGGGTCTGTCCCCCACGGACGCTGCTACCCAGAAGCCTTATCACACCTGAGCCACTGGGTTAATTGGTAAGTCCCGCCCACTACGAGCCAGCCAAAAAGAAAGAAGGAACCATTAAAGAGCATACAGCTCAACCTTAGACTTTCCTCACACGCATGCCCATGTTCCCATTTTGCCCTCTAGTGTATTCACAAATACGCCGTAGCCCACTGATCAACAAGTCCTGAAGATAGTCAATGTGTGTGTGCGTGTGTGTGTGTGTGTGTGTGGGTAAGGTTTTTTTTCTCTTTTGTGCACGCTCTCCAGTCCCATTCTAAATTAGCGTAGCTTGCGGCTCCACTCTAACCTTTTGAAGGTGTGTTTCCAGTGCTGTCGGCTCCCACTTCCTCTTCCCTGCCTTCCTTTTTCCTTTCCTTTCCCACTCTTGCCTTCCCCTCCCCACAGGCTGCTCCATATTCCCCTTCAGTTCTTCTCTTTTGCCCTGCATCTCTGTGCCTGTTCCTCCACGTGTTTCCTCTAAAAACAAACACAAACGACTCAAAGTCTTCGGGCTGGTGTCGTCGGTCATCTGTCTGGATTTTAATCTCTGCCCCACTAAGAACAGAAGAGTCTCTTTAAATGCGAAGAGCCCTCTTGGGGTAGTTTATAGCATCCCCAAGAGAGCCTGACAGAGGAGCTGAATAGGCAGGGCCAATTAAATGGATGCCATATACATGGAGGGTTCCCATGGCTGAGCTGCTGTAACAGGGTGCAACGAGGAGCCAAGAAAGAGAAACTAAATGATAAAGGGGAGAGTTTGTTTGTTGTGTGGCACGCAACAAATCAACGTTGCAATCTAGAGAGGAGCAGGTTCGGTTTATACGTCTGGATAAAGCTGGGTTCTTCTAAAATATGAGCAACAGAATTAGACGCAACAACCAATAACCCGGCATCATATATCAAATGTAGTACAACTCAGTGTTTATCTCAGTGAGCCGCAGTTTGAGCTTCCACTGAGGTTTGGTCATTCATGTGAACCACTCGACTGTGGTCAGGATTAACCTCAAAGGGGGATGGATTTAAGAACTGCCCTTAAGGCTCCGTGATGAATGGACTTCGAGGAGTTTTAGTGCATTTCTTGTGAGCTTAGTGTTGGAAAAAAAACCTGCCTGTTTTTGGATCCAGTTAAATGTTTTATTTTAATGGGGGCCCTGCAGAGTTTCCTTGTAAACAAACAAAAGTTCGGTTTACATTCGGTGTTACTCCCCAAAACGCATCGTGTGTATCCTTGAGGTCTGACAAACATGTTGACTGCGTTTCCTTCCTCATAACACATTTGCAGAGCTGATTTTATTTATTTGAACTCTACGACTGTTCACATCCACGCTTCCAAGCTCGCCTTCGCCTCTCTTTGAGTTTGTTGGCGCATTGCAGCGCCAACAAACCCACCACCGGTGGGGCCGCGCATCGCTTCCCTTGGACTTGGCATTGGACAGAACGCTGTGAAGAGCGACGCCGACTCGTGTGTCACTTTGATTCATTAGTCATCCAAACGGATTGCTGACTGTGCACTCGACACGCTGTGGCTACAAAATGGTTTTATTCCACAGCTTGATTAATGAGGCAAAGGGTTCAGAATGATGTTTGTTTAAGATGGAGCGTCTTCAGGAAAATATGGTTGTTCCCATCTGTCTAAATGGTTAAACAGATGGAGAACATATATGTATGAACGTGTGATATATTTTGTTTATCGTCTATCATTCTAATGCTAGTTTGGAATTTATTTTCTTGTTAAGTTTTTGAAGAAATGAACACTAAAACACAGTGACAGTACCACATTTACCTGTGTGCTGGACATCCCTTGGATAGTTGTTGGTCTTCCTCATCTTCATCATGTATTTAGTTCCATACTGCCCAGCCCTGTACCCGGAGGAGGGAAGCCAGGGTGCACCCCAGACGCCGTGCAGTTGTCTGTGTGCGCCTTTCTGCTGGTGTGAATGTGTCTGTGTACGTTTCCCTGTTTGATTGTGGGTCAGGGGAGGCCACAGGCTCACGGTGGCCCAGGCAGCCTCAGGCCTCTCAGGTTTCAGAGCTGAGCATTCCTCCCCGGCTGCTCCATAGCTGTGAAAACCGCAAAGCAGCTCCAACAACAAACACTCGAGGCACTGGGGGAAAGACAGCTAACCTGTGGCTAATCAACAACAGGAGTTTTCTCTTCTTTTTTTCAGGATTTGTTCTCAATTTTGTCAGAGTTGCTGGCTTTATGGAAACAAGAAGCCGTCAATTTAGCTTCTCTTTAGTTAGGGTAGTGCTCTGAGGGCACATGACTCCTGCTAAGTAGTGGCAGCTCTGTTTGTGTGAGCTTGTTCGTGTTTATTTGACAGTTCCACATCTTTGGACTTTCTCTTTTTTTCCTACTGAGAAGGGTGTGGGACAGTAGACTGTCTGGGCTTGGTGTTAAACGTTGTAGATACATCAGTAGTGAAGCGTAGTGTGTGTGTGTGTGTGTGTGTGTGTGTGTGTGTGTAATGATAACATAATGAAACTTGTTTGTATAGCACGTCTCTGTTAGTCTGATACCTCAATAGATTGAAAGCAATATGCCCAAAAACAGTGAAAACGACTGCTGACACCATTTGGACATTCAGGATTAAAAGTGAACACTTTGTTAAAGTTTGGATTGATAATTAACACTGAGCTTGTTTCTATGCCACATAATTGGATTTTCAGAACATACATTAACTGGATGGCCGAATTATGGCCCATGAAGAGCGCATTGTAAGGAGATTTTGCAGTATAGAGGCATTTGTTTTGCTGCATCTTTGTATCTCGGTGTGCTTGTTTGATCTGCAACTTGTTTGATACACGATTATTCATTTAAGAGCATTTTTTCTGGTTGCTGCCTTTCCTCATCTTACATTATAGTAACCTGCTCTTCAGACAAAAGACCATGACATTATGATGTACATTTTCCACAGTTTTCTGATGTTTTGTAGACCAATAATCCATAGTTACGGGACTATTTTCAGTATGGTGCTATTAAGTCACATTTCTTTGAAAGGTGGACACTTTTAAAAATATTTTTAAGGCATCCTGGTGTAAGTCCTCTGATGTTTTGAAGGCTGACATACAGGAACTTCTCACAATTCCCTTTAACAGTAGGTATGTTTTGTCATGCTTTGTAGTGAAGTGTTTGTAGGGTAGCCATGGCTAGGCAATAACAGTCTATAGTCAATCCGCTCCAGGTTAGTTGGATGTGGTGCATTCTGGGTAATCGGTGTCCTCTGGAATGTGTCTAACAAAAGGTGTAGACAGGCAGCAGGAAATCGCTGCAGTGTGGAACCATGTGATTTAAGGCTTTGTGTGCTGTGGGGCGGCTTACGGTGAAACACCTGCCAACCTGTCGCCTCAGCACAAACATTAGTTTTACTCTGTTTGTAGCTGCTTCATAGCACTGCTGCCTGTGTTTGGGAAGTGTGTGAGGAAGAAGGAAAAGGAGGAAATGTTTAGCTGCTGGGACTCAGGTGTGTGTGTGTGTGTGTGTGTGTGTGTGTGTGTGTGTGTGTGTGTGTGTGTGTGTGTGTGTGTGTGTGTGTGTGTGTGTGTGTGTGTGTGTGTGTGTGTGTGTGTGTGTGTGTGTGTGTGTGTGTGTGTGTGTGTGTGTGTGTGTGTGAGATTCAGGCAGCTCTTAAAATGGGTCTCCGGAGCTCTCTCAGCGTGTGTCTGGGCTCACACCAGGACTCATTTTCTCCATGCCTTAATGTAGCGCGCTGCTTCCTTTTCAATTAACAATATAAAGCAGGGACTATTAAAATGTTTCAGACTGGAAGGTGGAGGGGGAAATTCAACCTCACCTTGTGTTTCGGGACTAATGAAAACCTTCATTGAGTGTTCTGGCTGACCTCCAGTTTCAGACAGGTGACGCATTTTCCTCCCCGGCCTAGAAACCGATGTGAATGACAGAGCATTACTGTCTGGGTCTATGAGTCGGTTGCTTTGGCAAATAACCAGGTTCATCAATCTCTCTGGAGCAGTAATAAAGTGGCTCCAGATGCACCTGTGTGAGCAGATAAATCCGTCAGTACTAATGTCTCCCTACCAATCAAGACGGTGACTGTCTGTGAAGTTACTTCATCACATCATATTTTCTAAGGTGCTAATGTAACACTACACGATCCACAATACTGGCGACATGTAAATACATAAGCCAGCAATCATTTACTTTATTTCCTGCGTGTTATGCCACGATGTTGTGTATGTGTATATATTGTGATTGTTGGTACTTAGTTTTTGCACATTCATTTACATGTGACCCAGTTTATTCAGCAGTATGATTAGATGACATGATTTTCCCTATGTTATTAGAATAATAAATGCTTTCTGAATGACTTTCTGAAGATTTCTGAAGGTGTTTAGTCCCTCGTGCTGACAAACGTGTTGGCTTCAGTGCAGTTGCCTTCGACTTACTGCAGCGTCACCTTTGTGCACATACCTCTTGACACCTTCGCTTCCTTAACTTGTCAAAACAGCTTTTGTCTGTGCCAAAACACACAATTCTGGCAGAAATGTGATGACGAGTGCGATGAGCAAAAGCGTTGGTTTACATGACAATGCCATTACAGGTTGAAAGTGCCAGATATGTTCATATGGTTTTGTAACGGGACAGAATATTAAACTTAACGTTTATTTGATGAAATGCAAAATCTCTTATTTTGTTGAACAAAGCAAGCTTAGTTAATCAGATACATCAATGCATGTATTATGTAATGTGGTTACTTAACACAGATGGCAAGAAATACATACCTAATACTCCTGAATATTTTGTAGGTTTTTTCTTTACATGGAAAGAACTTTTGCATCGACACTTTTTGCAGATGTAATCACAGAGTGTTGATAACAAAAAGGGTCTGCTCAGCAAAAATCTATTTCTATAAAGGAACTCTGCCGATACTCTTCCTTCAGGAGATGGTTTTCAGTTACTGGATTCGAATCCTCTGCATCTCCCCTGATCTAACATCACCGTCTCTGCTTCTTTCTCTCAACAGACGATTTTCAGTTCGTTTTCATACAATGAGAAAACATCAAACGGAGAGACAGAAGTGCAGCAGGTGAGTACCAAAGGCTTCTCCTCTGAATGTGTGTGTGTGTGTGTTTACCTGCCTTATAGTGCATGGATGGTGTCCGTCTCTGGTCTTGTGTGGCGTTCAAATCAGCAGCAATAAACAGACACGCTCCCAGTCACACATACACTCGCCATCAGAGGAATAAGGTGGTTTATTAAAATTCTGCGGCTGCTGCCTCATTGGCTTTGAAGTCCTCTGTCTGTTTCTCCACGTGTCTGTGAGCTGTCTCTCTCTCTCTCTCTCTCTCTCTCTCTCTCTCTCTCTCTCTGCTCACAATATGAGTGCACAGCTGCAGTCAGACAGAATATGAAGGCTTGAAAGAGAGAAGGGCATCTTTTTGATGACCTCAAATCCACAAGTCAAAATGTATGCGAGCCATTTTGGAACCTAGATTTGAGAAACCTTGCTCAGAATTTCTGGTGTCCGGCGTCAAGTCAAACATTATTGTGTGTGTGTTTCCACTCGTACGTCGGAGATCTTGGAAGAGTGACGGTGAACAACACCAGGCTGGTAAACAGCCACCAGCAAGAACAGACAGGTGGATGTTTGTTTGCATTTCCCCCGTGTCCTTGTTTCTGTGTGTGCATCACGGTATCCATCTGTGTCAATGCAATGCGTTTGAAATATATAACATCTCTCACCTATTTACTATTCCAGAGGCAGCTCCAAATTTGCCTTGGAGCATTGTCTTCTTCTTCTTCTCAATGGAGACGTAGCCTGTTTTCTTTGCCAACCTGCACAAAAACTAGTATTCAAACAGCCCCGTAGTGTTTCCGGGCTATTGACAGCTCATCACGATAACCAGAACCTGTTGTGCAAGTCTCTCTTAGTGCGTACAATAGGTCTAAAAGCATTTCCCTAAACAGAAACCCTCAGCTACACTACTGGGTGTCACGTTGTAAATTGACATAACGTGTGTGTGTGTGTGTGTGTGTGTGTGTGTGTGTGTGTGTGTGTGTGTGTGTGTGTGTGTGTGTGTGTGTGTGTGTGTGTGTGTGTGTGTGTGTGTGTGTGTGTGTGTGTGTGTGAATAAGCACCGGCCCCCCTGAGCAGCACTGACTTTGCGTCGGTGTTGGAATAGTTCAACAGCTTATAGAGTGCCCATACATTGTAGCTGCAAACCTCTCTTGAGGCAGACGCCAACTAATTCAGATGACAGCTCTGACATAGTTGGCCTGCGAGTTCTGCTCTCTGGGCAGGAGGGGGGGGGGGGGGGGGTTGTGTCCATGGGCCAAAAGCGAGGCTCAATTAGGAGTGGGTCTGCAGAGGGAGGGAGGGCAAGGAGCTCCAGAGAGGGAGCCGCTGGCCTCTAAGACGAGTTTCTCTTCTGGAAATTCATTATTCAGAGATCCCCCCCCCCCCCCCCCTCTGATGACACAAGCCCTCCCTCTCCCTCACTCGAGTCTGTTCCCGTCTAGTGTATTGTTTGACTCACTGACATGTTGCTGTCAGAGTTGACATTTGTGGTATGTTTTCATGCACACAATGCTGTGTCGTAGTAATGGGTTGTTTTAACAACAAACGTAATGAAGATCCGGCTCTGTAAAGCTGATGCAATCTGTTTAAATATTTCTCTGTTGGACCCAAATATTGAGCTGGCAGATCAACACGGTATACACCTGCTAATAAGTGTTAATTATGTAGAATTAAACCGCTATCTTGACCAGATCAACCCTGTGAAAGATCATTTTAATGTTAGTGAGGACGTTTACTGGTTAAATGAATATTATATTTAAACAATATCTAATATTTACATAAGTTCTAAAAGAGAGATGACTAAGGCTTTTGGGCCAATAGCTCTGTAAAGTGGATGCTTTGTTTCTTTGAGAAGTACTACACTTCCATCTGTCCATATTCACATACAGCAGGACTGGTGCTGTATACTTTAGTTCCTCAAATCACAGGAAAGGAAATGTTGAAGCCAGCTGTGTTTTTAGTCCTAACAGCGTAGCTACAGATATTTAAAAAACGGTTGTTGGTCTACTTAATACTGGAAACACAACCAGTTCCAGTAAGTTTATTGAGTTTATTAATGTACCCACATTACTACTGCTGTATACTACTCTATCTTTGTGTTTGAGGGAGAGTGACGACTGTCACAGCTCGGGTAGATGAAGCCTTCACAAGGTGACATTTAAGAAATGGTAGGAAAAGGACAACCAGCAATGGTTCCATTCAAGTGACAAATGAGATTTTGATTAGATCACCTATGTTTCATTCTGCTGACATGTAGTGTTTAGCATTTTATCTGCTTACTGAATTTATTCCTGCTTTGAGGATAGAAGTTATAGGTGAGGCCACTTTTTTCCCAATTAAAGGTCAATTTAAACAAACAAGCCACAGCGTCAGCCTGGTATCCAATAAACAGTCTGTGCTATTTTGCTGTAATACTTAATTTGATAGTTTATTGCACAAAATAGCACCGTGTGGGAATACAACTTTTCTTTCAAAACTGGTCAATTCATCTCCTATTAGTATCATTAAGATTTGATGATGGTATTTTTTTTCCATTTTAGTTTTAAAAGACATTTCTTTACTTTATCAAATCATGCTGAGAAATCACATTCGGCGGAGGAAACAAACTCAGCAGTGTGGAAGTTTAACAAACCTTTCTGACAGTTAACATAAACTCAATTCAATAACAAAATCACTTAATCGAAGGAGAAGCGAGACGTGCTGTCAAGTTTCTACTGTGCGCTTTCTTAGTTGTGCAGAACTCGACCGGTGTCCCTGTTATACTCATCCCTATATTCATCTCACCCCAAAGTCTTGCCATGAACACCACGACAGTAACTGTGGTTGATTGCCGGCCGTCAAAACCTCCAAACTCCCAATCCGAGACGTCAGGGTGCGCCCGTTCTACTCTCTCCAGTTCTGTGGCTCAACCAACCCCACCGGGTGCTGTAAACCCTGAAAAGCTGCTCGGTCGGGTCGGAGAGAGGAGCCCGGTGTTTTGGAGAGTGTGGTTAATCTGCAGAGCGCAGGTTTGCTTTGGCTGCAATGAGGCAGGCAGTAACTTTAGCTTTAACTCGCACGGCTCGAAGTTTCTGGTTTCTCTTAAGTCAAAAGTCGAGTCATACTTTCTCCCTCTGTCTCTCTCGCTCTCTCCTCCCAGCTGTGGAAACACTCCTCAGCTGAACACTGGCCCATTTTCCCCCTTTTTAACACAAAGTTCACTGCAGCTAATTGCCATGTGTGTGGGGGAGGACCGCGTTTTGTGTGTTTAACATTCATTTCTGTGTGTGGCAGTGCACATGTTAGTGTTTTGGTGTGTGTGTGTGTTCTCCATGTGGTGGTGCAGGAGTAATTGTGGGCTGTGCCTCAGGCCCCTGTTAAACCCCTAATAGGAATAGCGGCTGGTTGATTAGGTGTACAAGCGGTCAGTGGGTCGCGGTACATTTCCTTGTTTCCTGGCTTGAATCGCAGCCTTTTTGCAGGCACTGGTAATTATGGGATGTGAACAAAGGGGCTCCAGTTACTGTGAAAATAAGCCCTTTTCTGTGTTCAACACGGCTGAGAGGGTAACTTACAATGACTTCGGGAAGTATTCAGACCACTGCCATTTTTATTGGCCGCAACAGCGGTGCTGGTTCACCTTGTGAGTCTGTGACTGTGTCCTAATGGGAAAGTGGCCCGTTCATGCCCTCGTCGCTGGTGTGAACCCATCGCAAGATGATCTCTAGTTCCATTTTTTGACTTTATTGTTGCCATCAATGCACACGTATATCTTGATGAGAAATATTTGGAATTAAACAGAACTATTGATGAAGAAACTTCATTCACAGACGTATTCTGTCACTTTGATGTGGTCAAAGCTCAGGTGCATCCCTTTTTCTTTTGTCCCTGAGTTCTCTAGAAGTTGATTCCCTCTTGTGTCACATTCAATTATTGGATCATAATTCTGGCAGCTCACAGCTCACAAAAAGGCAAAATACGGAGTCTATATAAAGGTCTATAGTCACACTAGCTAGAGTTAGTGTTTGAGGAACATGTATATCTATATATATCCATGGAAAACATTAGGGTGGTGAGGTTTGTAGAGTCAAAGACAGCACTGTGTGCTTTGCCTGCACCAGTGTATAATTATAGTATTACCTGTAGATCAGGGGTCACTAATAGGTGGACCATGGTCTGAGTCCGGACCTAGACGCCGTTGTATCCGAAACCTGAACTTAAATGATAGATAATTGAGAATTATTAAATTTTTACAGAGCGCTTTCTATTTTAACCGGCGCTGCTTTTCCAGCCTTTACGGCACTCGTTCTGCGGTGTGAATGAAAGTGAATGGAAGCCAGCAAGACATAAATGTGAGCTAAAGGTGTCTCCACTAACCACTGACTTGTTGATGTGTCTGTGTTTCCTCTGTGCAGTTGGCCAAAAAGATCCGTGAAAAGTTTAACCGCTACCTGGACGTGGTGAACCGGAACAAGCAGGTGGTGGAGGCCTCGTACACCGCTCACCTCACCTCTCCGCTCACTGCGATACAGGACTGCTGCTCCATACCTGCATCTATGATGGAGTGAGTAACACACACACACACACACACACACACACACACACACACACACACACACACACACACACACACACACACACACACACACACACACACACACACACACACACACAAATCCCCATCTCTCTCTTGTTTAAACATGTTATGATCATCTTGGATTGCATCCCATCATTTACAGCCTTGAGCACAACTGTCACACTCTGATACGTGGTATCTTTTTGAGACCTGGTGATGTGATGGCTGTGTTGGCATCAACTCGTATTACGTAGATTATTGATTTCACCATCCATCTATCCATTTTCATCTGCTTTCATCCGAGGCCCGGTCGCGGGGGCAGCAGGCTAAGTGTTATTCCAGACGTCCCTCTCCCCAGCAATGTTTTCGCAGCATCAGGGACATTTCTGTATTATCTTCATCGTGTTCCTTTTAAACATAGTCTGGGGAACAAATGAGCCACAAGGCTTTTTTGAAAAGAGTGCCCACATGACCAACAAACTATTTTTATGAAATTGAGTGTGAGGCTGAATATTTCAGATTTTAAAATGACCCCAGCCTACATTGTAGACCCAGCTTTTCAGCCAATCACCAACTCTAGCGGGCGAAAACAAAGTTCAAAGCTGAGAGCTGCTTTCAGTTCTAATCTACAGAGCAGCAGCTGTCTCTACCCATCATCCTCTCTCTCTTTCTTTCTCTCCCTCTCTCCCTCTCTATCTCCCTCCCCTTTATCAGCCGATGTAACCAGTTATTTCTCTCTGAAGTTTTTTGCGAGGCTGCAAGGTCACCTGTCTTTTCTTCATTCGTGCATAGAGGAGGCTGCCTGGCTCAGGGCCAGTCCACCACCTGTAGCCGAATCATGCACATGACATTCTGTTACATGCGTTCAACGGTTGTTCACATGCAGACATGTTTTATTTATGTCCAGACATGTGCGCTCTAAACCCAGTTTAAAAATCATCAAGGAATCATGGAAAAAAAAGATGATATAAGACCCCGCAGGAAGGACGAGATGATGCAGGGGGAGTCACATGGGTGGTGGTGGTGTTTGGGGGGGGGGGGGGGCATGGACATACCAAGCTGAGTCTGACAGAACCCTGAACTTCAAAGGATCTTCCTCAGGGAAGGAAAAAGGCACGAAGCTCTCTCGCTTTTTATTTTTTGGGTTCATGTAGGATGGTGAGAGACTTTAAGGAGCAGTATGCAGAGTACTTTGGCTCTCTCTTCCTGAGCCCTCTGCATCAGGAAGCAGCTGGAGAGCCGAGCTCCTCTCAGGTTAGATTATTAGGCTGTGATATATTCCCACCGTATGTCTCAAACTAATGGGAACTGTAGTTTTTGAATGCTAACAAAATCTTTGTTCTTAAAATAATTAGTTGATCCATCCCAATAAGTTTAGGGCTGCAAATGTATTGGACAATATCAGCTTATTGGGGATAAATCTGAGTCTGTGAATATGTTTGCTGATAAGCAAGAAGAACTGAAACCATAGAAATGCCAAAGATGTACTTAAAATAATTCAGAAACAGGGTTACTGGTACTTTGTTTGTCCACTAGAGAGAACTGACAAGTTTATCTTCACCTTTTATGTTCAACTGTATAATGTCCTGTTGTTTACATGTCCTGATCATCAGTATATCATCATCAGAGATGTTTATGTGTGTTGTGTTTTTCATGAAAAAAGAAGAATATTGGCTTGTTGCCTGTTGATTTTTGAAACTCTTAAATACAGGTATTGGTATTAGCCTAAAAAAATCCAGCTGTAAATATTTATATTCAAACCTCATCAGCAAACAGTTAAAGTTCAAGCACTATACAGCTTTGTTCAAACAATTTCATTGAAAAACAAAAATGGACAGAAGATTGCTGCAACTTCCCTGGTTTGCATCCATTCAAGGGACTTTGTTGCATCTCGTTTGCAAAGCAACTTAACAAGGCAAACTTACTTAATACAGACATCAAATGCTGAAGAAGACAGAAAATAAACTAATATCATGTTTCCTGGTTGAACAGGATGAATGCCGGAATCGGGAATCGCTCAGTACTCCACTTCAGAGTGTCCTTCATTAGTTTCAGACATCAGCTGCTTCTGGGGGTCTCAGTCAGGTCAGCCAGTTTAGAGGGGGGATCAGGTGGTTCACAGGGTGTCCATGTCTTTTAGCCGTCAAGCTAGCAGGCTATCATTTCACAGGGAGGCCACCGAGGGCAGTGCTTAGCGCCCGGCGGTATGCTTTAATCACTGCTCGGTCTCAACAACAGGCTGTACCTGAAAATAGAAAATGTGACTCGTAGAGTCGGTGTGTTTATGTGTGTTTGTATTTTTAACATGCGATCTCCAGATGCTCATTTCAACAGTTCCACTGCTATGGAGTTGTTAAAGTGAGAAGTGTGCTTGGGAGCAGCCCAGATGGCATTTTATGGTCTCATTTCAGCCAACAGTAGTTCTGGAGGAGATAAGCTGCAAATGGACTGTGCAAGGAAAATGATATTCATATGATCCTGAAGAGACGCAAAGTGTCTCACCACGATAGAGGAAGATAAGGGTTGCAGGGAAACGCAACATGGTGGCCGGGCTGCTCTATCTGCATCACAGTGTTTTGACCTGCAGCCTGTTAAACCTCAATCCAAAAGTAGGCAAAGGTTTACACATGACTCCGTGTAATGAGGTGATGATGCTGTTAATGGTTTCACGGCAATCCATCCTTTTATTGTCCACGTTCTCCTGATGGTGCCGATTCACGTAAAGTCCATGTCCATCACTATCTCCTGTACTGTGTCCCGACCCATTTCAAGAAGTACTTTTTGCAGCCTTGCTTCTATCTGTGACAAATAGTTATTCATCTTCATGAAATCGGGATTTGACTTTCCAATACCACAGGCACAGAAGATAGAGAATACTTGTGTTTGAAAAGGGTTTTCTTCTCATGGGAAGATCTAAAAAATCATATCTTTGTCCAATCCATGTAAAGTTGTTTGGTTTTACCCAAGAATTTAAATATCTAATGTTTTTGTTTTACACTAAAAAGTTTCAGGAAGCTTTCAACTACGCGTTGTGTAAACAGGTCTCCTATTCGTATCACAAAACAGATCTATGATCCCTAACATTCAATGTATTAATTGCAGGTTTTTTCAACTACAAGTTGTATACACACTGCATGGGATTGGGCAGGACACCAGGTAACATAATATCATATGAGGGATGATATTGCAGAATGTCCAACACCGTCACTCGTAAATGAAACATCAAGAGTAAGGACAACATAGCGCTAATGCAGAGCTCATGTTTCTGAAGAGGAATTCTCACCATCTGAGCCATCTGGCAGATTTACAGTCCAGATCAAGAGTATATATTTATATATATATATATATATATATATATATATATATATATATATATATATGGCACCAGTGAGCAGCTACTCAAGAGTTCGCGCTTCAGATCAATCTGATCTTCTGGTTGCTCAGTCAGCACGATGATGATACCTGTGTTTGCGCATTAGAGAAGGAGATGGCAAAACCCCAGACAGGTGGGGAGGGGGTTTGTTTAAGTGACTTTAACAGGTGTACATCATTTTTCTCTCTGTCCTCTGTTAATATCAATCTTTTCTTTTTTCTCTTTGTTCCACTCTTAAACTTTACATTCATTCATTCTCTTTTTCTTGATAAACTCACTTCCTCTTCATCTTCCCGCCCCTTTTGATTTTCCTTCCTCGCCTCCTCTGCTGATATTCAAGGATAGTTCAAGCAGTGAGGAGGGCTTTGGGTCTCCACTATCTGGCCCGTTTCCAGTACTCGCACACCCATGCAGACTTGTATCTAAACGACCGCAGTCATCATATTGTTACTGTTAGTAACCTGAGTGTTTTTGAAACACTTGTACAACAAAAGGGGCTCATTCTCCAGATCATCCGGCAGCCAGAAGCCCCCATAGCATTCCTTACTTATTCTGCATTGTGGTACATTTACGATGCCTAAAAGCCTTCGAGTTCAAGGATCACCCTCAGGACAGCCAGCACCGAGGGGCCCGCTGTCAGAGGCCCCTGGGCTCCGGTCCCGTTGGCCCAGTTTGCATTCCGCCTTTTGTGATAACTCCGATCCCAGTTGATCCCCTCTTCTGCGTTCCGTAGTAGTAGGTTAATGGACAGCACAGCAGTGTGAGGGTCTAAATGAAGGAGGGAATCAGATTCAGCTCGTCGTATACAATCCCTGTGTAATGCTTTGAGGCAGATATCTTTTAGCAACAAGCATTCCTTCAGTGACGTTCTCTTTGCCACTATTGTGGCATTTCTGTAGGCAGTATTTTTCCCACGTTCATCATTTTCGTCACTGAGTTATTAGTTGATTTTATGTACAGCTGTACAGTCTAATGCATTCAGGACAGTTGCTTTTAGATACAATATTTAAGACCTTTAAAACACTAGTTTTACACACACACGAGGAAGGCTAAAATATTAAAAACAACTCTCTCTGTGTAATGCGGTCAATGCAATGCCAAAAAAAGAGCACAGGATTATAATCCACTGCAGCGTTTTCCTCCGTTCTTGTGAAAGTAGCTGCTGGGTACCAAACAGGTTTTCAAAATGCACTCTACATATTGATATCACAATGAAATCTCTTTAGATAGAGCTTTCTTAAAGCACTCTCCATTCTCCTGCGAGCATGTTGCCTGATTCACCGCTGCTGTTCACTGAGGGATTGGAAACACATTAGAGCGTTACTCCTGCCGTTGGAGCTCGCACAACGGCAAGCCTCTTCAAGGTAATTGTACTCGGTAGGCTTTTTGAATGCCGTATGATTACCTCCTCTGTGGATATACGTGGTTCTTGCAGCAGGGTCCATCTTAATATAATGGGTTTTATGCCGAGTCACTGCTGAACACGGCAGGCGCTGCCTTATTTAGAGGTGTCTGCCTGGTTCACTCTGTGCTATAAGACGGTAGGCGTCATGTCTTTTCCCCGGTGTGAAGAAAAACAGAGACTTTGCAACACCCTGATGCATTGTGTTTCAGTTCTATTCTGTGTTAAAAGCAAAGAAAAGTTTCAGCCAAAATTTAGAAACACCAATACATTTGAGTTTGAATCTTCCTGACGGAAGCTCACTGTCCCTATACTGGTGCTTTCTGTCAGTTGAATTGTCCTCAGGATCTTTTTCTAATTGCTGCATAGAGAAGAACTCCTTGTGGGTGGTATGGTAATCAAGCAAGCATTCCAACAATACATTATTAATATGCATATTCAATGGAGGAATTATTTAAAGCACCATGCATTCAGTTTGGAACATACATGGACTTATATTCTGTAAATCAAATCGAGCTTGTGCTGTTGTTGGGGCTTGTGTCTGATTGCAAAACTGATTTTTTTTTTCGCCCTCATTAAAATGTTTGATCACAGTCGAAGCCCTCCTCCCCTCATTTCTCTCTCGCTCTCGCTCTTCCTCTCTCTCTCGCTCTGTCTCTCTCTCTCTCGCTTGTTCTCTTATGTGTTTTTGATGTGGAATTCAAAGTGGCTGCAAATGTATTTTTTATCTGGCACACATTTATGCTGAGCGCCTTGCCCACCGTTTCTATGCAAAGTGAGTTGAAGCAGAATAGTAATGACTTTGGCCTTATGGGACTCTAAATGAGTGAAGTTCAAACGCAGCCTGTACATCACAGCACCTGTCAGTCAAACCGGGCCAGGGCCAGGTCTGCAAGCACAGGGAGCCAAAGAGTGTGTAGCGCGCGTGTGTGTGTGTGTGTGTGTGTGTGTGTGTGTGTGTGTGTGTGTGTGTGTGGTGTGTTTATGTGGGCACATGTGTGTCTGTATGTTGCTGAGCCAGAAAAGGGGGGGGGGGGGGGGGGGGGGTAGTTGGAGGGATGGAAGGATCAAAGCACCCAGGCTTGGTGCAGTGCAGAACAGGCTGCTCCTCTGCATACCTCCTCTTTTAACTCTTAACTAAGCTCTTAACTCTCGAGATACGAGCTCTGGAAACAAGGCGTCACCATCAACACACACGCGTACAAATACCTCAGAGATTTACGCTGTTGCTTATCACCAAAACAAATGGAAGATGTTCATAAAAAAATGTGTTAAAGACGTACTGATGGCAACACGGTCAAATATTTTGATCCCTTACACACACGTGGGTGTGTGAGCATGCTCAAGGACAACACTGCATTACTGGGTCACATCTTTTGCTGCTGACAGTCACTTTGTTTAGTGCACGAGAGGAGGAGCGTATTTAAAAAATGTAGCGGTTTGGGGCCAAATTACATTAACAATCACACCAAAGATACAGTTGTGTGCTTGTGTTTTTGTGTATTTTTTTTTAGGGGACTACCCAAAAGAATAGGCTATGGCACAAATGTAATATGCCGTTAACAAACTGCAGTATACGATGTGATGCAGGGACAGTTTTCAACGACAGGATTTGTGATACATTTGTGTCGATAACCTAGTTTTTCTGATTTTTATTTAGATGAATGTATTTGCTACATATTACAAAAGAAGACATGACATTTGTATAAGATGACTTTCTCCATTGCTGGGCACAGTGATGCACACATTTATAAAAAGAGTGAAGTGTCTCATATCCAGCTGACCTGAAGTTGTCGCTTGACGCCCAAAATGATTTCCAAAGATTTGGAAACGACAGAGACCGATAATACAAGTTCTGAGGTTCAAATTAAGCGGGCAGCCCTTCCTACAATCACATTCAGATGTATTCAGGGAACTCTGTATTTACTTATTTGGGAGAAAAGCAGAATTTAAGTAGTTTTCCGTGGAAAATGTTATTCACTAGCCAATTAGTCCTGATTTAATGTGAGGTCTGGGCAACAGACAAAGCCGGCAATACAATTCAGCTCAGATGAAACAAGTAGGGGCTATTAGTTTCAACAGATGTTTCATGTAGTTGCATTAACTTCATGGCTTCACATCGATTTCTTTACTATTTGTGGAAAGCATGTAGATCTCAGTCAAAAGCTTTTTATTTACCATAAAACGTGAACATTACCATAAAGTCAGAGGTATTGGCAAAGCTGTGAGTTAGGTTTTATTGGAAGTTAAGCTGTGGAGTAGTAAATCTGTTAGTGCGGAGAGAAAAATCAGAGCTGCTCCACCCAGTCCGACACGCTCTAAATATTTCTCAAATGTTGCCTGTTTGTGTGTATTTAGGTTTGATGGAAACTTCAATACCAATGTCTCCAAGACCATCTGCTGTGACAGACTTTCCCCCAACGTCAACAGCCGAGCGTTCAACCCTGGACGGGACCTCAACTCAGGTTTGTTAGACACACACACACACACACACACACACACACACACACACACACACACACACACACACACACACACACACACACACACACCAAATGACAGGACAATTTGCTAACATACACACTGACCTGGTTTAACAAATGAAACATGGACACACAAAGCTTTAACCATGAAAACTTGAGACTTAATTTGTTTCCGTGGTGGACTCCACGCCAAAATGTTGAATAATTGATCAGCAATTGCCATAGGAACCAGATTTTAATTAAGAAGTTGTATTATCTTTTCTGTTCTTCTTATCTTCTGAAACATTAAAAGGAGAGGACGGTGATCTGAGATGGAAATAATTAGCTGTGCGTGTCTTCAGCTTTTACAGTCCGTCCTGTGCTCCCTCACTCGCGCTTTCTTCTCTTTCTGTCTCTCCACTGTTTTTCATCTGGTTTGATTTAAAAATGTTTTTCACAGCCGGAGATCAAATTCACTTTGTTTGACTTTGAACTCTGCGACTGTTTTCAGGTAGTGTGTGTTTTTACCACCCTGTTTCAGGCCTCACTTCACCTCAAATAGAAATGGCATCAGTTGCGGCGCATTCATGTCTGTCATCATGGTCCCTACATGTAACCTCAACAGCGTCCTCACAAGTCATCCAACAGAGAGCAATGCAAATCAGTTTAATGGTGTTCTCATTGCTCCCACTACACCTTTATTGAGGCTCCAGATTGCATGAGCAGAATATCCGAATGTAAAACCCACATGTGTCTGCAGCACATATGTCAGTCTGCGTTTTGATTAGGAAGAAATGGACCAAATTCACTAAAAACCAGGCAAAGGCCTACTTTCCCCTGTGCGTTCTTCTGTTCTGATGCCATCACTTGGTTAACGGTGTCCCCCCGCTGCTTCCACAGAAGACAAATCCAGCTGTACCACATGCATTCATCACACTTATGGGCTGCATTTCCCGGAATATTGAACTCACTTTCCTTGTGTCTCTCAAACGTCCAGTTTCAGTCCAGCACACATCCCCCCCCAGGAATTTGTGATTGCATGATGGTAATAATTCAACCTAAAGCCATCTCTGTAAGATTTGTGAGTAAGTGTGCGTTTTCTAAACCCCCCAAATATTTCTAGAAAGCACTGAAATGATCTTGTAGACTGAATTCATGGCTATCTTACTTACTGCAGTATATTGTAAAATAACATCAAATTGTTGCAAATTGAATCATTTTGGGCGTAATTATCCCAAATAAACTCTGCAACATCTTGGAGAGACTGTTTAATTAAAGACGTCAGTATCCTTCACATTAAGTGCTTGTCGGATCATTAAACAGCTCCTGAAACCTCCTCCCTCCCCACACTTTACAGACGTCAGAAACTGCGTGGCTCCATCTGAATACTTGTATAATCTGAAAGTGTGTGCCGTTATCCCCATTTCTACGGTTAATTGCATCTCTCCATGATTCCAAGTTTTTCGTCCTGCCTTCAGGTTTGTCCATTGGTAACAGATCAGCACTTTTGCCTGGATGTGTTTGGAGGACAGTTGATACAAACTAGTTTATGTGAATAATTTCACCTCCTTTACACCCTGGGTATTACACCAGCCCCCCTCTTCCTTCCCTTTTTTACAGGAAGCTTCCAACATCATTTGTTCTTCTTCTGTCCTTCAGTTGTTCTACTGCCCCCACCCCTTTTTTCCAGAGTCTGCTCCTCTCTCTGCCAACCATTCATAATGACGGCCATTCATAACGAGTCACCATCGGCTGGGTGTTATTTTCCTTGCGAGCCAGTCACGGCGAGTTCAAGTTACCCCTCTCCTCTCCCTGTCCCTCACACTCGGCCCTCCTTGACCCCCACGTTCCCAGCGCATTCATTCTCTCCCATTTGTCTCAGCCCAGTCTAAACAAGCGGCTACAGAGGGGAAGGAAGGGGGAAGCGGGTGAGAGAGAGGGAGGGATAATTGAGAGGGAGAGAATGATGAATGAAGGGGAAGAAAGGAGGGCTGGGCGCTGATTGAAATAGAGTAATTGTATCAAGACCGCATTGTATTCTTTCCATCTTCTTTCCTCTCATCTTCAATTTTACTTTTTTCTAGAGGGGAGGAAGGGGGGAGATAGGAGAGAGGTAGTGGATGTGGGAGACATCAGTAGTGATAGCAGCAGGTGGGAGTGAAAAGACAAGTAGATGAGAGATGACTGGCGGCAGAGTGCTGTGTGATTAGAGGACTAGTTTGGTGCATCTTCTTTCTTCCATTTTTTTCCCCTTTCATCCATTTTTCCCTTTTTGCAGCCTTCCTTCCCTCCTGCTTCATCCATTTCGGTGCATTCTAACTTCTAAAATGTCGACTTTAAATTGGATTACCACTCAACACACTGACTTGCATTCACCAATGCCAAGTTCTTTGTCGTGTGTGACCTTTTATCCTAATAATTCTTTGTCCAGTCTGAAGACTGGCTGAAGTCGTGCTGCAAGGCCTTCATTTGCATCAAGTTGACAGAACTCAAACCAGCAAAAGTATCGTGCTCATGTTGTGTAAGCTGTACAGGGCCTCATTTATATTCTGAAAACCCATGTGATGAGAGTGAAAATGTAGCACCACAAAGGCATGCAAATGCTCACAATCATGTAGGTATAATCAATTTGTTTGTCTATAAGCCACGCTAATGCCGGGTCTCCATGGAGAGCAAGGACGACCGCTGTCGACCAGACTAGAATATTTTAACTACGGATTGCTGTGAAATTGTTCACACCAATGCGCGGTCCCCGCAGGAGAAATCCTTGTAGTGGCAGCGTGGGGTTCATGCCGATATTGAGTCAAATATCTGAACAACTACCGGATGGATTTCCATGACATTCATGTTCCCCATAGGATAGATCATAACAACTCTAGTGCTGTAGCGCCATTGTTGGGTCCAAATTTGAGTTTGTCCAATGCTTTGTTTTTTGACCAAATATTAGCAGAACCATTGACATCCCCATTAGCTATGCTAATGATTAGCATTTAGCTCAAAGCGCTGCTGTGCCAAAGTATAACCTCGCAGAGTTGCTATAACATGTTTGTAGACTTGATTTTTGTCATTCATGGAGGAAACAGAAATATGTAACAAAATGATGCTTTCAGTAAAATATTGATTAAACGGCTTGACTCATTAATAATATAGGTTATTAAGAACATCATGTCTGTTCCCTAAATTTAAATGGAGGAGTGAGGGAGCTAGTAGATACAAGTGGCACTGTGAGTAGTATTAAGGTTGTAGGAAATGGGCGTCGTTTGGGTCCTATTTCTTGGCTTGTCCATCTGTTTCTGGGAAGATGTAAACACTGATGGCAGAGTGGAGCACTGTAGCCTGTCAGATGTATACACAGTCCTTCTTCCACTGTCAACACAACTGAGTGTTTCCTGTTTATATGAGCCTCAGAGATGGATGGAGTGACTGGGCAGGGATGATGTTTGACGGGCGACAGTGGGGCGCAAGAACCAACAGTGTCTCAGAGATGTAATGTCTTTGCCAAGTACAGTCAGAGGTGCATTTTGATGCTTTTATAATGTTTGACAGTAGGACGGGTTCAGCTTTTCTGTAATTTATCTATTTGTGTATATTTTTTATTTGTTTTGGGTTTTAGCATTAGTTGAATATTTGACATGTGATTTTCCACCCCTACCATAGAAAATTGAATTGCCTTTGGCTCGTAGTATTGCTGGGAGGTTGGAAAAGTTTGAAACTCGTTAGTTTTGTAAGTAAGTTTTGAACTCGGTTCTCGTTAGCAGGTGATTAATTCAATGTGATCACAAGCCAAAGTCCACATTTTGAGACTATTAAGACTCAGATGTTATGCATGAATGGCGGTTAGCATGTCTAGCAAAGACCATAGACTTAATTAACAAGGTATTGAAACTCTACCCTTCTGTGGAAACCTCCACCCGAGTAATAACAAATAGTCAGCTAAATGGCAAAATAGTTGGTGAATGTGCACAGCTGCCAATGACCTGCAGAAACCACAATGAATATTCATTCGTCATAAGAAATTAGATGTTGTACAGTAATACCTGGCTAAATCAAACAAACTTTGTCTTAGAAAAATATTATTTTGGACTGAATGTTATTGATTAATTTCTAGCCAGAAACGATTAGTAGCCTTGTGTGGGATCCAAGCAAAGACTTTCATAGCCCTTAGTCTGGAGTTTTTGAATTGTTTCGGCCTAATATCTGCTTTGCATCCTGAAAAGATCCGGCTAGCTTGTTAATCTATATTCATAGTATTCGTTCATTTGGTATGCTGCTAGAGGATTTGCCATGTTGGTCTGCTTGTCTGTGTTTTTTAAGAAATGAATTTATTTAACGGCTGCATTATAGTGTTGTGTAACTTTAATAAAGCCTACTGATGGCTATGCTCTGTTTCCTCCCTCTCTGTCTCTGTTTTTGCCTGTAAAGGGCCCAAAGTTTCTATTTGTGTCTCTCTATCTCCCTCCTCCCCCCGTCTCTTTGTGAAAGGCCGTTTTGTGTTGCAGTGAGCGGAAAGGAAGTTGCTGGCTTTGTGATGGGATCTCTGTGAAGATACTGTTGACTCTGTGACCTAGTAAAAAAAAATCTGTCTGTTAGTTTTGAGCAAATATGCTGCCAGTGTCTCTGCAGAGGTTGCAGTCAAGGCTGTTATTTCAGCTCGCCCTGCAGTCGCAGTAATGACACACAGATTATTATTATTTTTTCGGTAAATTAAAGAAATGTACTATTTACTTCGCAGTAGTTGAAGCGTTCGTCATCGAGTTCATTTATTCCATGAGAGGTGGGGAAATTCCTTTACATGTGTATACTTCAGTCCAGTTAGAAAGGCAGAGCATTCAACTCCTCGTCATGCCTGAATAGGCAGGTTTGCATAGATTTGAATTAGTTGGGAAGAGGCCAATAACAGAAAACAACTGTTTATCAGATGGAAAGTAGACAAGTTGAAAAAGTTAGCATGCACATGAGTTTAAAATAGGCTTGTTCAAGAGCCAGGCCTGCACAGAATCGATCGCCACACAATGCATGCTGGTTAGTTAATATGCAACTGTAACCTCCAAGATCAAGGCAGCCGCAGTTGCTCTCTACCGACTGCAAAACGGCAGGGCATGATGGGAAATGCTTGGCATCCCCCTGATCTAAGAGCTGATTGGCTTAGATTTTGGATCAACAACGTAATGGTCAGTTACAACTAATGTCTGTACAGTACCCAAACTTTTAGTTCTTTGGGTGGCGAAGTCATGACTTGGTTTGGCTAGTACTCGTTGCCTTTGTTGGTTGGGTTTGTTAGGTTTAGGCATGAGGAGTGAGATTAGTTCGGGTTTAAGTAAGAATATCACTGTAGCCAATCAGAGGCAGAGTAGGGCGGGTCATGCCTTTACCATCATAGTAAATACAGTCCCTAAACCCCTTTAATTAACCCCTGAACTTGTAAGGTCTCCCTCCTTAAAGACGTTGTGACATTAAAGGATACATCTTAATAAAAAGAAACTCTCAAAAGAACTGAATTCCTTACTTACTCACATGTTTCACTTCCTTCCCTTCCATCCTGCCTTTTCAACTTTGGTTTTCCTTCCTTGATCTCTCTCCTCCCCGTTTCTCACTCCCTTGTCCCCTTTGTCCTTCCCTCTTTTTTTAACATGTTTGCTGTTCCCTGTCTGTCTCTTCCCTCTACAGTATTGGCAGACAACCTGAAGTCCAACCCGGGGATAAAGTGGCAGTACTTCAGCTCAGAGGAGGGCATCTTCACAGTCTTCCCTGCACACAAGTTTCAGTGCAAGGGAAGTTACGAGCACCGCAGCAGGTATTAAGACCAACTTCTCCTTTTGTTTAACTTTTTCTTTTTAATTATCAAGCTCGAAGTTCTTGCCAAACACACAACTTGTTGACAGATATCACTCGCGTGGCAAAGTATCAGAACGGGCTAGCTGACGTCAAAACCACATCAACTTGTTCTTGCCCTCTTCCACCTCTCCTCTTCCTCCTCCTCTTCTCAGTCAGTCAGTCAGTTGCTGTGGGGTGGTCCAGAGGGCATATTGATGGCATGCCGCCCTCACACACCCTGACCACACATGCCCTTGGCAGGAATGTAACTCTGTCCCACTAAAGCCTGTTGGAATCTCACACCTTTAGTGTTGTGGTTTTTCTTGTGGCCGCGGCTGAAAGACGTTTCTGTTCGCTCTCTCTCTCTCGTCTTTTCTTTCTATATTCTTTTGCATTGGCTCTCACTTCTTTTATTTTTTTATTTTCAGTCATGTCTTTTGGATTTTTTTTTTCTTCTGGCTGTTCAAGTCAGTGAGCTGGCATACAGCCATGAGAGAAATGACGTTACTTGGCTCGCTTCAAGTGTGAATGAGGCTTTGTGAGTACATCACTCCCCTTCTCCAGCCTGTGTTAGTGTCTCCTTGTCCAGTAGACCACACACACAGGCGCTGACCACCCTAATCGCTGCACCCCATCAAAGCTGATCCTGTACCTATATTAACTCGTGCACCAAATATTGGAAACATACCTCAAATAATAGATGTAGACCTACTTTTATACCAACAGCAGGCCTATTTTACTTTAGTTTTTTAATATCACTGTGGTCCTGCAAGGCCTAAAAAGCAATTAAAATCGTATTTTGTAATCCAAAAACCCATCAGCATTAACTGAAAATTCAAACTCCTTTTTATAACTTTTGAAGTTTGAAGGTTTCCAATATAGTTGTAGGAAATTGTGCACAAATAAAGTTTTCGATAAATAACCTCGGCATTGACAGCGGGAAATGAAGAAAGTGTTGAACCTCCAATAAGAATAACAGTAAAGGGAAGAGGTTCTCTTGGGAAATCTGCAGTTGAGTGCAGACACGCAGTCAAAAGCCACCCAAGAGAGACAACGAATGAGGAAAGGGTGAAAGAGAAAGACGTAATGTTTAGTTAACAGATACGTGAGACGCGATTAACATTTACTCAGCTCACAGAAAACGACATCACGTGTTTCCGTAGTTAATGCACTTAAATCTGTTTTATTTTAGCATTACGCTACAGTTGCTGGCACGGTGTGTGTTGTATGCACACGTGTCTGATCTCGACATGTATTTGTATTTGTGTGTGTTCCTCCAGGCCTGTGTATGTGTCTGCAGTGCGACCCCAATCTAAACACATCGTGGTGATGGTGGACCACGGAGCGTCTGTAACTGACACCCAGCTTCAGATCGCCAGGGACTCTGCGCTGGTCATCCTCAACGCCGTCGATGAACATGACAAGGTTAGTGAAAGGGATTGGACCTCATCTCTTTGACCTGGCTTTATTATGAAGAATGCATCGTTTAACGCAAGTTCAGAGAGCATCAAATATGCTAAAATATTTTTGAAAATAAAAAGAATTATTAAGACTTAACATGTTTATATGAATCTCATTATCACTCCTCTCCAGATCTCCATTTTGTCAGTGGCAGAGGCGGTTCGCTCCTGTTCTCTGGACCAGTGCTATAAGAGTCTGCTCTCTCCGGCCACCAGCGAGACCAAGAGGAAGATGAGCACCTTCATCTCCAACATCAAGGCGTCAGATGCAGCCACACAGCACGCAGCGGGCTTCCAGAAGGCCTTCCAGCTGCTCCGAAACACCAGCAGTCTCTGCAAGCAGAGTGCCAGTAAGACATTTGTTGTGACGCTGCATAGTAAGATTGTGTCCGTGTGCTGCCTCAGAGAGCAATTCCAGCTATTACTTTCCAACATATTCTACTCACCCGTCAATTCGTGTGACATAACTTGACATGAGTGTTGATTTTGTTTCTGTGTTCTATCAGCCACAGACATGGTGATCATCTACCTGTCGTCCGGCATCACGTCCCGAGAGTCGTCTGAGCAGGAGAAGAGAGCGACGCTCAGTGTGGTGAGAGAGGAGAACCGACACCTCAACAACTCGGTCATGATCCTCACCTACGCTCTGATGAACGGTAGGTCGCTTGTATTTACCTTTTCATCAAAGGTAAAAAATGATCACAGAATGCTGATTTCCCTGAACAATAATTGGTTAACTCCAAGTATTGTGCTGCAAATGGAATTTAAAACACCATTATCAAGAGGTTTCACATTTATTTATTTTTCTAATCAAATTTTCACCCGTTTTTTAATACTCAAAAAAACAATCTAATAAATTCCAAGAATTGTTTTGAAAAATAAGACCCAAAGAGGCCCTACTTCTACTTAAACAAAGTACTTACTTGGGTATTTTAGAATAGCATCCCAGCTGAAAAATCATATCTTTAAAAGAATAAAGTCACTAAACACAATTTTGGAGCTGTGTTAGTCACATATTCTCCACATTCTTTTAGATTTTATTTTATTTGTTCTTGCTTTTACATGTATCTGGTCAGCTGGGAGCCGTTTCTGTATGTTAGATATCCTTCCTCTATGTTCTTGATACAATGTGTTCAAGAGAAGAATGAAGGTTAGAGAGGTGCTCAGAAACCTCAAAGGCTTTTTTTCCTGTGTGTGTTAGTTAGTGTGTATGCTTCCTTTTCCTCTTTTATTGTCCTCGTCTGTCCATCTGCCTCCTCTAATCCCCGCCTCCCTCTGCAACACACACACACACACCTCTGCTGTGCATGCATTAGTCCACCATTAATACAAATCATTTTTGCATCTGAGAATGATAATTAGGTACATCTAAGAGAGGAGAGAGTGAGACTTCAAAGGGCGTGCTGCTCACTCTGTGTTTGACTGACAGAGGACCTTTGGCTGTTTAAAGAGCTCCATGATGAAAAGGATGCAGAAATCTATCGTCCTCTGAGTTTATTAGCAATGCATAACCAAAAAAACATTTGTTTTGTCGCTGTTGCACACAGCTGAAAGGCCCACTGTGGGTGTGTGTGTCTTATTCCCTGCATCCCCTGCCAAATGTGAAGTGACGATTGTTCAAGGAGATCAGCGGTCCCTTGGCAGTATAAGCCACAGTTGTGTGTGTGTGTGTGTGTGTGTGTGTGTTTATGAGATGCCCACCTCCCTCACCAATACCGTGTATGGTGGCCTGAATAACCTGCTGAATGACTAGCTTGAATATGGTTTTTACCCTACATGTCGATCATTACCTGCAAATTATGGTCGTATTTTGCATATAGCTATATTTTCTTTATTTATAATAGAGTGTTTTATAAAATGTCAGAAAATACAGAAAAATCCCTCTTACTACTACAGAAACAATTAATTAATTCATCTTTTGTTGAGCAGATTTTGGGAGTGGGCTGATGACTGAAATATAACCAAGTAGAACTTTTAGATTTTATTACACTCACGCTAGGTCTGTTATCTCCCCTGCATCTTAACGAGCGAGTTTTCTCACAAATTGAGTAAGTGGTAGATGACTGACTGATACCTCGAGCACTGATAACAGGCTGTTGTAAAGATGTGCAGACAGGCCGTGCAAGGTTAATCACAATTGCAACAGAAGTAGCCTGTATTAGGTAAAATATTATGTTTTTTCTGGCAAATTATATTATTTCCGTGTGACCTACTGAACCGGGGGGTCGACAAAATGCAGGTTTAAAAAATATTGACAAAAATGCTCCTTTTGAATATGTTTAGATACATCTGCTGCATTTTAGTGAGAATCACAACTGTTTGCTTCAAGAAAATCTCACAGGGTCTCTTTATAAGAGGTAGTTTTTCATATCAAATAATGATTTTGGTCATTAAAGCTATCGTAGAAAGAAGAGTGGAAATGGAGACTCCCCCTTTTATAAATTAAAGTGAACAGAAACCTGTGCTGTCAGCAAACTGTCTCCTTTGTGTTGGTTTGACATTGCCACCCGTGACGACATTGCCTCCCGTCAGTCGCCCAGCGTGATGATCAGCAGAGCCTCGGCATCAAAAAGGGATTCTGCTGTAATCCAGTCAATGATTGGATACTGGCAGACATTCTGTGCTCTCAAATGACAGCTGTAGGGGCCAGCCATGGTTATCCATCCTCTAAATGACCTTATGAGGCTTGGAAAGAGTCTGAAGAGTGCATTAACGACTCAGCTGCATATCTGCTTTACAGCGATGAGGGATTTGTTCATGTCATGATATCTGAGCTTCACAGGCGACAATTGTTACTTGGCAGAGAGAGAGCACACGATTGAGCAAATAAAGCTTATAGAGATCATGACGCAGGTTCTCAAGTCAGGGCCTGCATGTATGAAATATCTCTGCTGCCATTCCAAATACGTTTGGAAAATCCATGTTGCAATGTATAGTATGTGCTTTGCAAGTTGTCTTGCTGCTTAAACAAAGTTTATTTTATTTTTTTTATAGCTAGAGGGGAACAAAGAAAACAGCGGGTTGCCCTTTTATAGTAGGAATTTGAGTCACACACTCTTTAGTGAAGAGCTGTTTACTCTTTTTACTTCCTTTCAACCACTCCCTCCTCTTTTCATTTGCACAATTAACCTGTTCAATAGACCTTCAGCCATGCTGTCAGTTAAGGATTTGTTTTTGATACACATTTGTCTCTCCCTCCTTATCCTAAACCCATGCTCTATCCCATTCCCTCCTCCTCCAGAGGGAGTAACAGGCCTGAAGGAGCTGGCCTTCTTGAGGGATCTCGCAGAGCAGAATTCGGTTAAGTACGGTGTGGACCGAATGTCTGACCGAGACCGCTACTCTGTGATGTCCTCGTCTGGATCAGCAGGAGCTTCCATGATGCCGGTGGTGAAGGGAAGCATGATGGTGCTAAACCAGCTGAGTAACCTGGAGACGACAGTGGGCCGCTTCTACATCAATCTGCCCAATCGCATGATTGACCTGGCCCGCTTCAGCCTGCCCTACTCTGACCCTATGGGAGACGGTGAGTGGTTTGGACGCATAGCCTCGACCAATATTCAATGACATTTTAATTTTGGGCCAGATGGCAAAAGCTTTCATCAGGAAGTTCAGATCAGTTGAATAAAATTGATCTAAAAGAACATAAATTCAGTCAGAGAGTCAAATGAGAAGATTAGCACGACTCTCGTATCTGTAAGCTGAACACGAGCAAGCAGACAATTAGCATAAAGACTGGAACCAGACACACACACACACACACACCCCTAAAGCTCTCTTGTCTAATCTCTAAAAATGATATCTTGTTTGTTTAATGCATACAAGAACAGAAAGTCATGGTTTTACATGCTAAGATTAGTGAGATTGTTCACTCTGAGACGGTGGCTTACCAGGGGAGACATGTAACATGATACAGTATGTGTTAATGAGCTTTCGATGTGCTGGTAGGCAGATTTCTTTCCCTTTGGACAGAGCCAGGCTAGCTGTTTCCCCCTGCTTCCAGTCTTTATGCTAAGCTAAGCTACGCTATTGGCCAGCTGGCTCTTGGTTCATGTTTATCATGCAGATATGAGACTGGTATTGATCTTCTCATCTAAGTCTCAACAAGAAAGTGAAGATATTTCCCAGAATGTGAAAGTAGTCCTTGGATAAACACATTTACTAAAGGAAAACTGAAATTCGTATTCGGCAGTGATTTATTGAAAGGAGCTCAATAGCTCTAAATTGCAAAAACACAATGACCTAAAAAAAAAAAAGACAAAACACGAGGGGTTTGCACGAACTTTACTGAGCTGCTTCTTCTTTCTCCAGGGTTCATTATGACCGTGAGCCGGCCCTGTTACTTCGGTAACCTTCTCCTGGGCGTGGTCGGGGTGGATGTGAACCTGGCGTACATCTTGGAGGATGTCACCTACTACCAAGACTCACTGGCTTCATACACCTTCCTCATTGACAACAAAGGTCAGTCAATTAGAGACAGGCGAGGCAATACATTTACCGCAGTGCAAGAAATGATGCCTTTTCTAACTTGTGGTCGGCCTCGTGAACGGCAGCGCTACCAGCGTTACCAAATACGGCTTTGTCTCATAACAGCCTGTTCTCTAAATAAAGTTTTCTCCATGTGCCGTAATAACAGGCCTACCGGGTATTATGGCAAACACTGCAGAACAGATCATTCACAGATTGCGTGTTGCTTAGATTTCTAAGTCTGTAACAAAAGAAACAAGTTTCCCCTCCAGGTCCGACAGACTCTCGTGACTACAACACATTTCTCTGCGTATTCAAGGCATCGGTCTTTATTCGCCCGAGAGAAACACTCCAAATGATTGGAAGAGTGTATTTTGGTGTTTTTGTTTCCCATACAAGTAGAATTACACATTATGTTGTCAGTTTAAACTTCCTCCGCAGCCATTATCCCTTGTTAGACTGAATTGACATCATCTTGGTAGCACTGGCACTTTTTTGGCGTTTAATTCTCTGTTGAGCTGTGCCTCAGTGCGTTGCCACAGCACAGGGCGGTAGTGCTCATGTCCGGTCTTGGTTTGTTTTGGCCTCAGCTGAGGGGGTCTTGACTTAAACCACTGGTGCTGCACAGCAGGCAAGTTGTGCTCTGTAGGCCCAGAGAGCAGGAGCATTAATGGACAGGGTTTTGCCAGATGGCACTTTAGCCAAAATCGGTTCCCCTTACGTGTACCGAGTAGTATTGGCTGAAATATGCAACTCTTGGAGACATCGTCCTCTTGCAAAGCTTATAAGATAGTGATGAAAACTAGGCATTTCAAATGGAACCTGAAATGGGCAGACTAACTGACATATACTCACCTGAATGGTTTAGATAAGTGGTGAACAGAACGTGTTTTCACTTTTAAACCTGATCCTTGCAAGTGAATTTGTGCAGCTGTGTGAGTTTCGCTCCTCTGCTGCGCCATTCAATGAGTCTCTTTTTTCCCTCTAAAATGTTTGTTATTGTAATAAATTTGCCATCAAATTATAGCTTATTACGGTACCATGCTTATTAGCAGTAACTCTATAAACATCGATGAATGAGTCCCATTAAAGTTATTAGCTGGCATACATGGCGTGTGCTGGTAATTAGAGTGTCGGTAAATACAATTAGGTAAACAAACGGCTGACACAGGCTTCCCGTCCTGGAACTAAAAATAACAGGCGAGTGCATCGGAAATATTTTTTTCATGGGAGGCATGTATCTAATGTTGATCGGAATTAAGCAAGCCTAAACTTGAGAGTGGATACATTCATGTGAACTTTATATCAACGCTCTGGCTTCTTCTTCCATTTGTGCTGTAGTTTGCTGTAAGAGGACAGCAATGTCTGGTCTAATATAGCGTGTGTGAGACATCACACAAATAACAAACACTCTTTGTATTAGAACTGTGTAAAAAAAAAAAAACACATGATTTTGTTTCTTTCTTTCAAAACATCTCGAGGGCTTTTTGGCTCTCCTAAAATGATTACTGCAGCTGTAAAGAGCTGTGTGCATCACTCCTTAGCAGCACCAGAGTACTGTTAGCTCGCAGCATTCACTTTGGTTTATGTTGGGACATTTGTGGCATCAACAGCTTTTATATGATTGGATTCAAATATTGAATATTTTAGTGATCAAGATCCTGCCTAAAGTACATTTCTTTGTGAGTATGTTCCATCCACCACTCTGTCTTCTTCTAAAAAAACTACAAAAAAAGAGGAATTCTAAAACAGTAGACCAGCAGGAGGTTATTGCTCAGGCTTTTGCTAATACAGTTGAAGAAGGAGGCGATGGTCTTTTGGAAAACTATATATCCAGGTACTTTGTGGAAACAAGTTGCCAGAATAGATCTATGGGACATTAGGTGGCGTTGAGGCTATATTCAGCAGCAATGCTCTACTCATTGGTTGCTATGTATCATTAGATTATTGGTGGCAAAAACGTAGAAGAAAGTTTTCATGGTCTTTCTGACATTTTTAAAGAAAGGGGCCTCAGACATCTTCAATATCTTAAAACACCTTTCAATGTGTCGTGCAGCGTCTTTTTTGATGTATCTGCAGGTACTACGAACAACAACGCACTCCTATGGTGTCCCCTGGAATCAACCCTTTTCACATCATTTCTTGGTGTCTTTAGTGAATGTAAATTCAAAACATGGCTTTGTCTCTTAGCTGTATAAAACAAGTACAAGACTCCCTACATAGAGCTGAATAAAATGTTGGATAAAAAGTCTTTTAAATTGGCGTTTATTGAATAATGTTAAATAGTAACGATAGCATGAGTAATTGGGCAATATGACTTGTTTGACAGATTCTCTGCTGGTCCATAATAGTTGTTTTTTTTTATGTTTCTTGCCGATCCAGTCTTTGTGAATTGGTCTGTGTATGTTGCTGTTTTTTTAGTATGTATAAACATGAATTAATGATGTTAACTTGTTTGATTTCCCAGGTTACACCCTGATGCATCCATCACTGACACGGCCCTACTTGATGACAGAGCCTCCCCTTCACACTGACATTACCCACTATGAGAACATCCCAGGGTTCCCTGTTGCTCGGCAGAACATCCTCAGGTAAGAGAGGATGAGGAACACGTGAATAAAACCGTTCACTTCTCCTTAAAAAAAAACATTTGAAACCACAATTCCTCCACCCATTGATGCATGCATAACATGGGTTATGTGTGTTCTTTGTGTAATGCTGTGTATTTTTGCAGCCTCCCTCTGGGCAGTCAGGTCATTTCTGTCCCAGTCAACTCGTCTCTGTCCTGGCACACCAACCGACTGCGGGACAACAGCAAAGAGGCGTACAACGTCAGCTATGCCTGGAAACTGGTAGGTGTCCCTACAGTCCAGATGGAGACTAAATATCTGACACAGGTTCCCTGGTGAAATTAAACTTCACAGTGCAGCGCTTTGCCCTTCGGCCTAGAATAAACATTGAACTTTCTGGTCACTACTTTACGCCCACAAATAAGCAAACTTGCATACACTAAAATGTTATGTAAATTAAGAAGCCTTGCATACAAGTCCTTATATAATACAAGTAGCATCATAGTTGTTCTGAAGTTTTACAATTAAAAATAGGGCTACAAAGAGGCGTTAAACAAATAATGTCTACAATAATCTTAAGTGAATGTGAGCAAAAGAATGATTTATTTAAAGCAGAATCAGCACTCCGCAGAGATAAATGATGATCTTTGGCTCTGGGCCAGTGAACCATTGTTGTGTTGGGACAATAACTGTCTCACATACTTTCTCTCTATGGCATCCATCTCTGTCTACAGCTCTTTATCATTACTGTACCGCTGTCTAAAGCAGTATAGAGATTTATGCTCCCAGCCTTTATGTCTCCACCAAACCTCCATCGCCTTAAATTAGTCGTTGTAATAAAAAACAAGCGCTCCCACACCCAGAAACCGCCTCGCCTTCAAATCTGCTTTTCCTCTCCGGCCCAGAGGTGTTGTGTTTTAGAAGCAAATGGCAACAGAACAGCAATAACGTCGAGTCTTTTTGCTCTCTGACATTTCGAATTTTGGCAGGAGCGTTAATATCACACTTGATTGAGGCATTTTACTTTTAGCCTTTTTGTAAAAAGCTTTTGACATTTTTTTTTTTTTCACACAGCCGCTAGAGTTCAAACACGTCACCTTTTGCCATGAGTTTCGGAGCTGTCTCTGTTTTTTCAAAATGAGCTTTCCAGAGTCAGACAAATTGTGAATTGTCCCTGAAAGAAAAATGGAGGACATTCTATTCTTTCCAACACAATTATGTCATTTTGTGGAACAAATAATATCGATGGAAATCCATTATGAGTACACCGTGTTTTTGTGCTTGTGACCAGAATTTTAGAATAAAATGTCTCTTTCAAAGAGCATATATGGAGATTTTGGCCTATTTCCTCTTGAGTCATCAGAGGTTCCTAGGTCTTCCTCAAAAGGCTTTGTTTGTTGTTGAATCATGCAAACTGTCAAACTAAATCTCAGAATTTGGCACCGGACTAGCCCGGTATTCAGAATCAGCGGGGTGAAAGCAGATGTTCAGCCAAACACATTTATCTTTTTTATAGAAGACGCGTGCAACCCATAAAATACAGGCTGTGAAGGCTGACTCTGGACACTGAAAAAGAGAGCTGATATGGGGAATGTGTGTGTCATGTCACAACATCTTTGGCTTTGTACAAAGTATGTAGGAGTAGAGCGTATAAATGACATCAACTGCCAGTATTTCATTCATAAGCTCACACTGGTCACTAAAGGTTAATGCGTTGTACATTAGTTTAAAGGGATCGCCTGCTAAAAAAGGTGAAATAGCTAACTCCTACTTTGAAATCCACATATATGTATATCTGTACATCTTTGCATTCTACAGCATTATCTGTTTTGATCTTTTCATGTGATGTGTTGAATATAGTCAGCCTTCATCCTCCACTCCTGTCTTTCTATCTTCTAGGTCCAGGACACGTCGTTCATCCTGTGCATCGTGTACGTGCAGCCGGAGATCCCAGTGAAGCATCTGAAGAACCTGAACACAGTCCCCAGCTCGAAGCTACTCTACCATCGTTTAGACCTGCTGGGTCAGCCTAGCTCCTGCCTGCACTTCAAACAGCTTGCTACAGTTGGTGAGAAGAAAAAAAAGCACTGGACTAATATATAATAACTTGGAGTAATAGATGACAACTTTATTTTTTTATCCATAGTCTGCTCTAAATCATTCATAAGCATGTCTGACTGTCCCCATTTCCCCCTTTCTGTCTCTTTCCCAGAGTCCCCCACTGTGATGTTGGCAGCTGGTAGTTTCTCCTCCCCCTACGAGCACCTCAGCCAGCCGGAAACAAAGCGCATGGTGGAGCACTACACCGCCTACCTGAGTGATAACACCAGGCTCATCGCCAACCCAGGCCTCAAGGTAAAAACAAGCAGGGGGAACACCGATGCGACTCGCGGCGAAGACTGGCCTGTGGGCGCACACGGGGTTAATGTTGTTTACCTGACAACCACATAGCCAGCAGTCAGGTTACAGGCATGTACTCACATATTCATATTCTTCAGTAAGTATGTACAAACACACAATGAAGGGGTCCCAAGATAGCTTTTGAAGTATGTATCATTCTTACAATATCTAGCGAGCAACTTTTACGGCTGCTAACTAAAATGTGTTCATTTTAAATGAAGCTCTGCATCTTTAAGAAGGGGGACAAGCCCCCACGTGGTTTTGGCAGCCTGGGTGCATTCCTGTCCTGGGGGGAGAAGGGGGTTAGAGTTTGAACTCTAAGCCCCAGTCCCAGCTCTGATTCCCAGGCTAGTCTTAAAGGCCCCCTCTGGTGACCTCATCACCCCTTTCAAACTTCGAAGCCTCTCTGAAAATGGCACTGGGATGTGATTTTTCAGGGTGCTTTTCAGGGCTTTGGGGCTAATCAAGTCCCACTTGTTCCTAAATACTGGTGTCCTGAGCCTTTCTATATGTGATTTGTTGATTACACTTTGATGAAATTGTAAATATACATCACCATCTTGAGCTGCAATACAGTAGAATGATTTCAAGTTTAGGTGTGAATTGGCAAGAATATTTTTTTCTATCTTGTTTGTGAGCAGACTGGAGGCCAACTTGACAAACGTTTTAGCCAACTTCAATGTCAGGCAAACCCCAGGTTAACTTTTCTCCTACTTACTCAACTTTCTTGTCCTCCTCTCCTTGTTTACCTCCTCCATCCTTCCCTCTCTCCTTTCACCCTCACCTTCCCTCCTCTCTTTCTGTCTCCCTCCATCCCCTCTGCAGTCCTCTGTCAGGAACGAGGTTATGGCGACCAGTCACGTCACGGATGAGTGGATGACACTAATGGAAATGAGTAGCCTCAACTGCTACATTGTGCGCCGTTACATAGCAACGCCCAGTGGGGTGCTCCGGATTTACCCCGGATCACTGATGGACAAAGCCTTCGACCCGACCCGCAGACAATGGTGAGGCTTACTTTGGAGGGTGTGAAGAAGTGTGTGTGTGTGTGTGTGTGTGTGTTTTCGGGGAGCTAAAGGAGGTTTGAGATAGTGTTGGGTGGGTAGGACTTAAAGGGAATGAGTGTGTGTGCAAACTGCCGGCACATGTTTGTGCTTATACTGGTAACCAGCCATTACTGAGTTGAATCAAGTCAAGGTTTTCTCGTTAAACTGTTGAAATGTAATGAGTTGACAAATATCCAATAGATTGAAAGTCAAACATTGTTTCCCACTGTTTACACAGAAGTTGAGCTTTATGTCGTTTTTTAACATAACACACAATGTTTTTCTGTGCTTTAAAGGTTTTCAGTCATGTGATATTATTCTGGAAAGTTTGATGTTGTTAGAATGTTTTTTAGCATTCTCAGCATCACTCTTCAGGCTTTTTTTTGCCATAAATATTAAAAGATTATTTTTCATAGTCTTACTTTCACAGTTCAAGGTGTTCTGTGATACAAATAACAACCATGCTTTAGCTGCAGATTAACAAATGTATACAGAGAGTAATCAACCGTATAGCTTATGTGAACACGTTTTAAATACAAACGCACAAGGCAGAGTGGAATGATAAATGACATAATCATGATGATTAATTGTAAACTTTTTAAAGCATACAGGTGTTCTAACTGTTTTTTTTTATTGGTAAATTCAGCTCATTTTAACATATATAATCAGATAAGTAACATCTAACTTCTTGCTTTTATATTTTGATTCATGAATGTTAAGTTTTGTCAAAAAAGAGCAAGACGTTCTGTCATTCAGTGAATCCAAACTATCAAAGTCAAATAAATTGAGAGAAGTTATGATCATAAACAAATTAGGACCGTACAACCCACAGTTCTTTTGTATGCATTCAAGACCAAAACAAATGCACCAGCATTTCTCTGCATTCCCCACAAAACGTACAGCTCACATTTTCAAGTTTCCTTAATAAGTACTGACGTAAGATAAAAACCTGTAAAGGCATCTTCTTCACTGAAGTATGAAATAACCCTCTGCCCGTGCGATGTGTTGTGTAGGTACCAGCATGCGGTGGCTAACCCTGGCCTCATCACCTTCACTGGACCGTACCTGGATGTGGGCGGGGCGGGCTACGTTGTCACCATCAGCCACACCATCCATGCCTCCAGGTAAGAAGACGAAGGTGTATTTTTACCCCAGTAAACCCACAAAAAAACATCCCACAAGTATTTTCCAGAACAAGTATCTGTTTAAGGAAAAATGTATAATGAGATTAGTCATTAGCTACTGACTTACTTGGTCCGATATGACCAGTAGCTGAAGGTGGATGATGTGAGCTAATGCTAGCAAGCTTAAGATAGATATAGATATATTACTGTAACATTACATTACTTAGTCAGGTCACTGACTATATGACTCTTCTCTCTTTGTGCCACACTGGTTTAGCAAGTCACATATTTACATTTCAGTGGTTTAATCATTCATTTAAAAAAAAGGAAGTCAACAAACATCACCAGGAAACAAGAGAATATTGGGAAATGAAGGAGCTGTTTATCTGCCAATGTCTGGTCGTCATTGTTTAGCTGTCTGGACAGAAACCTTTACAGTCTTGGATTGCTCTCACCGCTGTCAAGAGTGTAACTTTCTTCCAGCCTTTTGGACTATCATTTGCAATGAGGTGATGATATATCTGTCTTTTTTTCCGCATTCTCCAATTGGCCAACAATATCACTTATGTGTACAAGTTCAAGTGTATCAGCTCTGTGCACTAGACATTGCTCGTCAACAGATTCACTGTTGTTATGAGACAAGATCTCATCGTGGTCTGTGAGTCTGTCAGCAGAGCACACTGTCTCTGAAGAGAGGAGATCATTTGAAAGAGACTAAAGGAGACCATTGACCATGTTCGCATCAGGCCTGTAGAATGAGGGACAGAGTAATCCTCAACCAAATGGTCTGGGTTGAGTCACCGTTGTCTTCAAGTGTCTGCTCTTTAAAGTGCCCTCAAGCAAGTCACTGTATTGCAGACATCTCCTTGAGCTCTGGTGCAGAGCAGTAAAGTATTACCCGGTGCTTCAGCCAATTTCTATAGAAGTTGTAGCAGAATGTTTTGGACGCATCCTCTTTGAATTGAAGCCTGTAACTGGCTGAGATTAAAGTGTTTATCTTTCGAGTTCTGCGTGCTTAAAATGCAATTTAGCACCGCAGCACCGCTTCCAGTAGCACAACAGGAACTGTTTACCATGGTCCATGCAAATGTACACATAAACATTCAGTATCAGCTTGTGTGATAAGTCAGGATGAGTTTTTTGAAGACCGGCTCAGTGAGCATAACAATACGCAATTTGTAGTCTGCGTAAACACAGACTTAAAGCGTGTGTGTGTGTGTGTGTGTGTGTGTGTGTGTAATGTATTTTGTGTATGTGTTTAATGTTATGGTCTGTAGAGTAACTGACCATTACTTCTCTCAGCATACTGCTTCACACACAATCGCAGCAAACCATTTAACAGAGCCTGATCTTTATGCTTCTTTTCTGTCTTCTTCTCCTCTGTCTCCTCCTCTCTTTAGCTCTCTGATGGCCCCTGGATATGCATTTGCAGTGATGGGCATAGACTTCACCCTTCGCTACTTCTATAAGGTCCTACTGGACCTGCTGCCCATCTGCAACCAGGACAGGGGCAACAAGATCAGGTAGGAAGAGGATGGATTGGATCTGACTTGTCTTTTCACTTCTTGCAGTTCTTCTTTCTTTTTTCGATTTCCTCTTTTTGCCATGTCCACTGAATTGAGGGTGGCTAAACGTCTGTTTTACCAAGCCGGAATTAAGCTTGCAGAGAGAAGGAGAAGAAAGGGAGGGAAGAAGAGATAAGCTGATTATCACGGCATTCCTGCTGGAGATGTGGCATTGCTGCTGTCTCAGTCCTACATACTTTCGCCAGCTTTTATGTCTCCCTTTTTGTTTTGTTTTCTCTTCACTTCATCCTTTTTCTTCCACCCCCTCTCTCTCTCTCTCTCTCTCTCTCTCTCTCTCTCTCTCTCCCCCTCTCCCTCTCTCTCTCTCCACTTCATGCTCTCTCTGTTGGTGTTCAGGAGCCATATAAAACAGGATTAGCTCAAAGGGATTGTGGGGCGGAGAGTCGCAGTATTTGGCAGAATGTTTAAGGAATGGAGGGAAGTAGAATGGAGCAGTATTCTGCAAGTACAGTTAAGCATTGGGGGGAAAAAGAGGGATCTCAAACGTAGTGGCCAATGAAAAAGTACTTGTATTACTAATCTAAGTTATGTTCTTTAAATTGATCCCCTCCTTTTTTTTGTGTGTACTTTGTAGATGCTTCATAATGGAGGACAGAGGGTACCTGGTCGCTCACCCCACTCTCATTGACCCCAAAGGTCACGCACCTGCAGAGCAACAGCACATCACACACAAGGTGAAGGACCAGGGACTATTGTACAAATGTAAAAATACCAATTAATAATCGCAGTGAGCTTCCTACTCTCCTTCTCTTGTCATGTTTATTCTTCTTTTATTTCCCTTTGTGTCCTCCCGTCTTTTTCTAATGGCAGGAGCCACTGGTGGCCAACGACATCCTGAACCATCCCAACTTTGTCAAGAAAAACCTTTGCAACAGCTTCAGTGACCGCACCGTGCAGCGCTTCTACAAGTTCAACACCAGCATCATGGTAAGTCAGAAAAACACAAGATGACTGGATGTATGAATGGCGGCACAAGAACTCAGAATCAGACAGTCACTGTACTAGCAGACAGGACACAAACACATCAGTATGTGATTATGTGCTAGTATAACACTGCCACCTTGTGGTGATTGAATTTCCTGTATACTATAATCCTCTTAGAAATGCAGTGTGTTTGTGTGTAGTTTGATAGTATATTATTCCAATTTAAGCTCTACAGCTTTAAAGGTACTAAGGTAAGATACCTTTACGAGACATTATTCTTTTTCATTCATGCCCTCTTGTAGATTATCAAGCAGCATATTGAGTATAATTTCACATATTCAAACTATAAGTTTGTCAACCTACCTCATGTCCCTGACTGCATTATCTACTGATGTCTGGTCAATTTTTATGTCCTCTGTTTTTTGTATGGGTAGTTGTGAGAAGGCCTGACCATTTTCTTTTGTATTCTTGTTTCTCAGTGGGACAATTTGATAAAATAAAAACTTTCTTGTCCTGTCTTTGTCATAGGGGGACCTAACCAACCTGGTCCATGGTAGCCATTGTTCCAAGTACCGCCTGACCCGAATCCCCGGCACCAACGCCTTTGCTGGCATCGTCAACGAGACGTGTGACTCTCTGGCGTTCTGCGCCTGCAGCACCGTGGACCGGCTCTGTCTCAACTGCCACAGGTCTGACCTTCTCCCACACACTCATCAGGGACTTACTGTTTGCCTCTCAGGCACCGCGCAGTGTTGCTAACATACAGCGGTACTACATTAATGAGAAATAGATTTGATGTCTGTTCAACAAGATCACAAAACAAACCTCTTGAGTTTAGTGAAGATCCAGATCTGATAAAAAAAAATCAACAAATGAAATGCAGCTTTCTCACTGAACATGTGGCTGTTGTTGTGTTTTTCAGAATGGAGCAGAATGAATGCGAGTGTCCGTGTGAGTGCCCCCTGGAGGTCAATGAGTGCACCGGCAACCTCACCAATGCTGAAAACAGGTCCGTGCAAAACATGTCTGAGCTTCAGTACGTAAATGTGTTATAATGTGTGATATCTCCCCGACATAAAATAACTTTTTTTGAACTTGCTGTCAATAGTATTTTCTACTAATCATTCAGTGTCGCATGTAACATTTGCCAAACTCATTTTTCAGTCCTTGCACACGATAGTAGTGTCTGCAAATGCACACATTGCCAGGCTGCGTCTCTTTTATATTTCCGTTTTCATCATTTGAACAGTGGATATGTTTGGGCTCTGGCAACCGAGTCTTTCTCTCTCATTGTCTCTCTTGTCCTTTCCATCCCAGTCCTGTATCTCTCTCTCTCTCTTGTTTCACCCGTCTACTTTCATCAGTCATCAGCAGCCTCTGACAGCACGTCAATGTTTCAAATGCCAATGCCTCCTTTATTTCAGGGAGACATGCAATTATCATTTTTTTCGCTGTCAGATTTTTCTCCGTGCTTTGTGTCGAGCAGCATTGATGTTTGTCCTTTTAAAAGCTGCTTTGCCTAAATCGACACACTGAAGACTTGGAGGGCTCATGCTGTGATTTCTTTCTTTGTCAAATTTACTGTAGTGTATCTGCTTTCCTGTGTAGTCATGTTTCATTCTGGGATTTGGATGGATGTTGTCAGCTGGATGTTTGTATTTTGACCAGGAATATATGGCGTACCTGCAACTTTTTTTAAAATTTTTAACCTCGTGTGTCTTATGCTTGTGTGTTGTGCAGGAACCCTAGCTGTGAGGTGCATCAGGAGCCAGTCAGTCTGAATATGATTGATCCCAGTCTGCAGGACACGCTGCCCCAGTGCATCAACACTCGCTGTAGCCAGAGATACACCAGCAGGTACACACTATACTACACTTATGTGCGGAACATATTAACCGTTATAATGAATAAACCAATGCATGTATGAAGTATATACCAACACACTCTTTCACGGCCATATACCAACAGACACATACAACAGAGACTATGTGAGTTTCACGCTGTATTTAAAATAAATGTTATCGTTACACGTCAACAGCACAGTGCCACCTAGTGGTAAAGAATGGGAAGTGTGACTCATCTCTTTCTAATGGACTCAAATCTTGTAGGTTTTTGTTCATATATTAAACTGCTGAAATTATCTTTTGTTGTGGAAAGATTATTTACCACTTCATCCCTTCTCTAAAAAAAAAACTACTTTAAGTGTTTGCCCCTCAAGAGTCTTATTTCTATCTCTGTTTCAGTGACTGTTTCGGCGTCCTGGACTGTGAGTGGTGCATGGTGGACAGTGATGGTAAAACTCATCTCGACAAGCCGTACTGTGCCCTTCAGAAGGAATGTTTCGGGGGCATCGTCGGCGCCAAGAGTCCCTATGCGGATGGCCTGGGACTCCTAGGTGAGGGAAATGTGGATATGAATGCTCACTCTAAAGAAATAGATCAACTAGAACCTTTATTTTTTCCGTTAAGGTGCAAAGTGGCCGAGTCATTCAGAGTCTGGTTCCACAGTTATAAGATATTGGTCCTAAATGTACTGTACTGCAGTGGTTGCAGGTAAACCAGGCTGCAAATATGTGTTATGCCGTTGTTGGCTGTAATGACCGAAATAATTATTCCGCTTACTCTCACCCATCGCTGCCTGCCATTATGAATCCTAATTCAATGTCTTCAGGGGGATACCTACTCACCACACGCTTTTACTGGCGCAGGGTTTTCTCCCACATCACTTTTTCATTTTAAAACCCAATACATTTTGTATAAAGCACATTTATATATGAAAATAACTAGCTTTGTAATTTACCATGTAGATATATATTTTGTATTTAATCCGGTGGGCCTCAGAGCCCACTAGATGGCGCTCTGAGGCCCACCAGTGGTTGAGAATAGCTGTAGTAAAAAATCATTTTTTACTTTTGTAGATCACGGATAGTAACCAACATTTCAGATTGACTGAAAATGTTCTGTTGGTTGTTTTTCTTTGGTTCTGTTATCAGTTGTTTCAAAATGAGAATTGTCCGTCTGTCTGCAGTGGAATATTTTTCCTGTGGCATTTCGCACTGATGAGCGAGGAGAAGTGAGAAAATGTCTCAGCATGAGTTCGGGTCGGAGCCAGAGCTGTTTGATATTGGCTTGTTGTGCTTTCACTTCTTCAGCCATCAGAAATCCTTTGTAATTGCTTTAATCAACCTTCTGCCTCTCTCTCTCCCTTTCCTCAGCAGATGAGGAGGTGGCATCTCTGAACATGATCAAGAGCGCCCCTGTGGGTCCAGTCGCTGGGGGAATTATGGGATGCATCATGGTGTTGGTGCTGGCTGTGTATGCATACAGACACCAGATCCACAGGCGTTCGCACCAGCACATGTCCCCGCTGGCAGCACAGGGTAGGACTGATACCAAATACATTCATACAGTTAAAGTGATCGGTCAATCAAATTGAGACATATGACATTTCGTTACCGTGGGCAAATTATACTTGCAGCTTAATTTTCGTTATAGTTGTTTGTATTAAGCTTAACATTTGCGTTCTTCACATACTGGCATTTCTTTAAATACCAAAGGAAATGTTAAAGCAGCCTGATTAACAAGCAGTGTGGCAAGTGCTGCTGGAACTGAACAGCTGACATTAGCATCACGCAGCAGCAGATGCCGCAGCATGATTTGTGTAATTACTCGGTGTTATTGACATGAGGAATCAAACAAAATTACAACCTCATTAAAAATCTTGAGCCCAAGTCAGTTTCAATCTGATAGTTTGGTGAAGAACTTTGGATAGATGGTGGAGCTGCATTATCACAAGGCTTTAGGCTGAGGAATCGGCTCCTGAAGTCGCAGCTTTGTGTGTGTGTGTGTGTGTGTGTGTGTGTGTGTGTGTGTGTGTGTGTGTGTGTGTGTGTGTGTGTGTGTGTGTGTGCTGGGCATGTTCAGCTCATTCTGCAGCCGCAGCTTGTACCAACAACACACACACACACACACACCTTACACGGCAGCTGGATTCTCGCGATGTCACGAGATCACGCAACAATCGCGGGATCATACAACACACAAACGTTTCTGTTTAACAAGCCATCTGCCGGGTCAGATTCTGCCTTCATATGCAGAATCTGAAGGAACGCATTTGGCATGGAAGCGTTCTGGTTTCTGTTCATAGGCTGAGTAGTATTGACCAATCACGTTCCAGCAGACATTGGCCGAAATGCAATCTCGGAACCCACCAGTTTGTCTGACGATAATTTATATTTTTTCATTGCTTTCAAATTAGCTTGTAAAACTGGCTTCTTGAGACACAATCTGGTCGTACACGTCATCTTTAAACTCCAACTCCTGTCTCGCATCTCATAATAATCGGAGTGTAAACAACGAGCAGCACAAAGAAAAGGAAGTCTTGACCCGGGCTTCACTGGATGAATATAGCCCCTCGCCCCCAGAGGCTCATCCGTCCTCAGACTGAGAGCCGATGGGTTCTGAGATTGGGTTTAAAGTAACTTGCCGTGCAGCATGTGCACACACCCCCCAAACTGAGCCCCCTTGAACACATACACTTGTGGCTAATATCCCCACGTACACAAGTTATTCTCACCGTACAGATAACAACTCAATCTAAAACTAACTGGAGGAAGAAACCCTGTTCAAATATAATTCCTACTTGTAATACTTGTAATATTCCAATACATCCATTGGAATAGTATTATTTATCTCTATTTTTCTTATTCTCTTCCCCTTTACCTCCATGTTGCTCTAGAAATGTCAGTGAGAATGTCCAACCTGGATAACGAGAGAGATGAGAGGGATGAGGACATCCATGAGGACAGAGGAATCAGTAAGTATTGTTTGATACCCCATTGATATCTAAACTACACATGATACAGAACATTTAAATATAGGGTTTGAGTACATAAGATGAAATACATACAGTATTCTTTTTTGTTTGACAGTGCAGGTATTGTTTTACTAAACAGGGCCTTTGTGTTGACCTGTGTGTTCTCTTCACTTTCAGTCAGTAACACTCGATTCATCGCTGCGGTGATCGAGCGGCACACTCACACGCCTGAACGGAGACGGAGGTACTGGGGTCGATCCGGGACAGAGAGTGACCACGGTAAGACAAATAATTTATCTCTCACCGCGTAGATACAAAAAAAACACAAATGTGATGACACTCAAACCCACTGTGTGTTTGAGCTGTATTATGTCCTACAGTACATCAGCATTAAAGTAAAGAGGAACTGAATAGGCTGAATCTAAAAATGCCAGAAATTGTGTGTCAAAGCAAAACTATTTATACACTTTGTGTTCCTCATTAGTAATTTCGTGGCTCTCTGTAGGTTGAGAACTGCTGCCACTCATGAGATTATGAAATCCTTTCTCACCTGACTAAATATACTTTAAAATGCCTGTTGGTCAAGCTGAGGTCACCACTGTTGTTGAGGAAGTCTATATTAAGCGGCAACTTGGTGAAAACAAGAAGCTCCAACAATATCTTTGGCCATTGTTTTGTAGAAAATTCACTGTTTCTGGAGAACGAATTATTCATTTGTTACAAAACTGACCCATCTTGCACAAGTTCGGCTGAAATGTTGCCCTAGGCAGCATAAGCATAGATATATTATCTGCGAATTTAAAACTATAATGTCAAAACAACCACGTTGGCTCACCCGAAGACACCAGTTCTGCAACAAAAAGAGGAGACGGATTCAACCATCTAATAAGGGAGCTTTCTGAACGCATCTAGCTGTGGAGGAGACCCTCGGGGCAGAGAGTGTACATATCCCACCTGGTGTGAGAAAGCCTCAGGATCCCTAAGAAAGAGCTGGAAGATGTGGGAAGAAGTCTTAAGTTACCTTCCGTAACCTTCTGCCACAGTGACTCAGGCCCAGAGACGAGACAGAACGTGAAATAAAGTTTATTTTCTCATTCATAAATGTAGCGACACCGTCAAAAATCAAATTTGGGGCTTCGGTATCATCTTTTTTTTTCAAATGATTGTTACAGCACAGTCTCCAACCCAGAGTTAGCGCTCAGTTCTTTGGCGGTGGTTCAGCTCCTGGCTTGTTCTTTTCATTACATCACAGCTCAGAACCTCGTTTTCTCTCGTCTCCAGCTCTGGGAGAGTTGCTCATGTTTCGCTGTAAGTCTGACACTTTGTGAGCGTGGATGGACAGTTTTCTCCCACATGGGCTCTCACCACCTACATATGGCATCACTCCACTTCCTGGCAGTGAGTGCCTCCAATACTTGTTGCATAACTGATGATGACGAGGAGGAATCTGAAGAGAAGAGAGTGGGCTAAAGTGAAACAAAGACGAGTAAGAGCTTGTCAGCTGCTTGTTACAGTATGGATGTTCAACCAGAGAGCATTGAGCGATGTGAGGGGAAAAAAGATTTTTAGTTCATCTTCAGTGACTCTAGTTGTGTTTTCTGTATTTCACCTCTCCTGCATAACATAGATATTTTTCTAAAATGCAGATTAATTCAACCTAATCTTAAATATCCCAAAAGGTTATTTCATATAACTAAATCTTTTGAAGGACTGTTTTGAGGAAGAGGTGCAGAATAAATCAATGTTTTTAATCCGGAAGCTCATTCATGAAGGACGTCTGAATTCTCTTTCACACGTTGTAAGAGAAGCAAACGCAGTGATTCATACGTGCTAATAGAAAGAGCGTTCTGCGGAGAAGACCACATCACATGTTGCATAACTGAAAATGGGAATGGCAAAAAAAAAAGAAAATGGTGGACAAGTGGAGAGATGTACAGATGCAAACATGATGAAAGAGGGGAAATAAGAGTGAAATGAAAGGGCAAGAGGACAGGGACAGAGGAGGAGGAGGAAGAAGAGTTTGAAATAATGGAAAGAGGGGGTGTTAGTCCGTCAGGGATTAGAACAAATTCATTATTACCAAGTAGACGTGTCAAAGTTGCTGCTCCTCTCTGCTTGGGCAAAGGTGCCCTCCTACCACAATCCACTCACTCATAATGCTGAAGGGTATGATAACACACACACACACACACACACACACACACACACACAGGCTCCATGCAGATCACTGAAAGATCAGAGCATTAAATCTGTCGAGTAAGTGACGCACACATACAGAGTGCTGTTTGGCAGAGCTGCAATATTAGCATACAGGCGATGGCTAAAACTACCCATTTAATAATGAATAGCTTGCATGCATACAGATAATCACAAACTTTCATCTTTAAATACCGGCAAACTAGTCAATGTGTCATTCAGTTTGTTACTCAAAAACCTTTTGACTATCCAGGATTGATTTTCAGGATTTAGACTTGAGACTCTTCATCTAAAAGTAAAAAAGAAACTAAAATAACATGGTCATTGGTCTCCCCACATCTTTTGATATTAAGGGGGATTTGCTTTTTCTCACCTGATGCAGCTGGAAAGTGTCCACAGCACACAGCGGTACGCCTTCCTGAAACTGGCTCTTTCATTTTGGAAGTGAGGGATGAACTGTGCTCAAGTTTGCATCTTCCATGTCTGGAACTTCTTTGAAGTCTCCATCCCTGCCTTTTCTTTTGATCCCTCCTTTCCTCTCTCCTTCTCTCTGTCCTTGTCACCTCCTCTGCTCATTCGTCTGTCTCTCCTTTTCTTTGTCAGCTTTCTGCCGTTTGGTATCAAAGCCCAGCTAATCTCCAGAGAATCAGGGAGGGAAACTACGGAGCAGTCTTCTCATCCTGACTCCAATACAGGATTTTTAGGACTCTTCAGTGGGACATCCAGGACATTTACTCCTTTCACATGACGCCTTATCGTGGGGCATACATTACCCTCTACTATAGGACATACACCACAAATAATGACAGGAAGAGTGTAGGAAAAGTAAATGCTACACAACATGGCTAAAAAAACAGATGGCAATGTAAGTCACTTACGACAGAAATGTGATGCCGTCTTTTCCTCTGGGGCCACCATCAGGTCAAAATTGTATGTTTTTACGACCAAATACTGAACCTGGAAAACGGTTGACATTCTCATCAGCCTCCGTGTCACTGTGTTTGGTGCTAATATGCAAACGTTAGCATGTAACGCCAAACTAAGTCGGTGAACATGATAAACAAAGCGTTGTCATTGTGAGCACGTTAGCGTTCTGTTGCATAACTACAGCTGCCAGCATGGCTGTATACTCTTGAGTGTTGTTTATGAATAGTTTGGCTTGGTTCTGTACCAATTGAGCATTTGCTTGATGATCCCCCACAAAGCCCTGAGAAGAATGTTCATCCGATATGTTTACTCAATGGTTTAGATGTTTAACTGGATGGAAAAGGTCGTTGGGAGATAAATTTGACTCAAGGCCACACAAACATGCACGCATGTACCTCAACCCACCGCCTTCTCCCTTCATGCCTCAGTCATTGGAGACCCCACTGACTCACACGCGCACACAAGCTCACAAATCACTCGGTTCCGTATCTCTGGAGGTTTAATGTTTCATCATCCATAATTGCAGTCGTTTTTCTATAAATGTAACAGATTGATGTCGTGCGGCATGTTGCCGGTGCCGCTTCAGAACCTGAAAAATACGGCACTAAAGGAATTAAGGAAAATGGGTTTATTTCCAGATCAACTCCCAAATCATTTTTTTTTTTTATAGTCGGACCATGTGTTTCAGATGGATTTCATGGCCCCGAAGGTGATGAAACCCACTCAACAGATGAAGGGTTGTTATGACGCATATGAGTTCAAGTGAAGAGACGACTGATAAAACAGCCAGCAAGGTTCTCATCAAAATACGATGCTGGAAGAGCTCATGATTAGTAATCTCAGTCGTCACAAACTTGAATTGTGAAGACTAAAATGGTGATTTAGTTCGATCTGTTTACTCATTCTCTGACCCAGTAATCCCTTTTTTCTACGACAACAGTACCGCCCTCCCACTGCTCCACTTACCAATAGATCTTAGCTGCCATGTTGGCTTATGTTCCTATCTCCTCGGGTTAAACGTATGTGCGCAATGTGTTTGACAGTGTCATAAATATGTATGCATCTTTTCTTTTTTTTCCCGAATTGTACGAGAAGGCTGAAAACAAGTAGCAAAAATGCCCTGTGGGGATATTTAGTTGTCAATGCGCCATCATAGAGCTTGTAGTGCTTTCAGAGACGATGTGTGTTTCCGTGTATTCGCATGAATGTTTCTGTGTTGAACGTCTATGACTGGAGGGCGACATTTGTTGAGTAGTTTCTTTTATGGGGTCTTCCCATTTCTGTTCGATGTTCTACAGCTATTCTTACACTATTATGTACAGTAACAGTGAAGTACTTTATATTGGCTTTAACCCCCCCAGCCAGTGCCTGAATAAGGAATCAACAATGTACAGTGCAGAATATGTTACAGTTTACATTTTTTACCAGTAAAAACCTGTAAGGGTTTTGGTTTTGAGACAGATTTTGATCTTCAAATCAAATATTTAATTTTTCGGCAACCAAGGCTTTACAATCGACCCACCAATTACATAGTTTCAAGTTTTAAGTAGAGTGTGTCAAACCTTTGTAGTCTGTTTTTAATGGCATGCAGGGAGCTCCAAATTATATAAAATCATTTTTAGTAATTTAAGATAAGATTAACTTGTCTGTCACTAAGCAACAGAGATTGTCCTCTAACAGGGCTCAACATCAAACAAACAATGCACATTTTAAAAACAACACGTTGAAACAATAAAATAGGACTTAGACTACGGTTGACAGGGTAGAGGTCAGGATATAGAGCCTTACCTGTTAACCTCCCTTTGCCTTATCTGTGTAAGCTCACACGAGAAGCTAACCCCAAAGTTTGAGAAACTCTCTTTTTTTTATTTAGTTTTTTGGGGGGAAAGTGATGTAAGAGTGATGACAAGTCCAGCAATACCAACCTCTGCATGTTTTTGTTTTATTGTCTCCAGGCTACAGCACCATGAGTCCGCAGGAGGACAGCGAGAATCCGCCAGGGAACAACGACCCGCTCTCGGCCGGCGTCGACGTCGGTAACCACGATGACGACCTCGACCTCGACACGCCTCCTCAGACGGCGGCGCTGCTCAGCCACAAGTTTCACCCCTACCGGCACACGCACACACACCACCACCCGCTGCACATGCACACGCACCACCTGCAGGCCGCGGTCACCGTGCACAGCGTGGATGCAGAGTGCTGATCTTCAGCGCTGCAATCGCCCTCCTGCCAGGGACGGAACTTGTTTTTATAAAAAAAACAAAAAACTATTTTTAAAAACATTTGTGCTTGATTAGACGGCACACAGTAGGTACTGTCAGGATGGACGGAGGGAGAGGAAAGCTACAGCTGGACTCACAGTGTCACTGGGCCGCTGGGATCTCTGCCATCAATTGATGATTATTATGGGTATTAGCCTCATGGTGTCATTGTGCCAACATCTCCGTTTCAACCCTTGTTTCCCCACCAACCCAGTCCAACATCTGGCAAGTGTACTCAAGTTTACACACACTAAAAATGACCAGACCTGGGCCAGTACAAATATCCAAATGAGATATTTTGTTGGTTTTCTGGTGGATTTTGTCGTGAGAGCGCACAAAAACGCGGCTTGAGCCCATTAATTGAGAAGAGGACACAACTGGACCCTAAAATCCTTGAGGCAGAAGAGAGGTCTTCATTTCCAAGTGGAAGGCGATAGAAAATACCAGAGGATAATCACATTAACATAGAAATCTAGATGCTGATTGGACCCCTTTTTGCCCCAGGCCTTCAGCCCAGCATCCCCACCAAGCCCACTTGTGGTGAGGGGCTGGAGGGGAACAGAGCCTCTTTATTTGTTAAAACGTCTCAGATGAAGAGTAAAAATACTGTATTTTTACATGGACCAGGATCTAATGCGGGATTCTATTACAACTTTATTCCCCTCACTTCTGCAGATAGACACTCCCCAGTTTGTGTTCTCTGAAAGATATTTGGACATTTTCATGAGTGTCTGTGAACTTCAAAGTGCAACTTTTTTTTTTATTTTTGAAATGACTCACATAAATACAGGAAGAAACACTTAAAAGAGGAAAAGATTATTTTTCTACTATTTATTTAAGAGGTAGATTTTCAATGATAGATTAGTAAGCAGCTGCAGCGAACACGAAACAAGGAAGTAGTCGGGACGAGTGAAACGTAACAACCCAATCTGTAAACAATGCATCATATTTAAAGCTCATTATTTTTGTTTCCCTAAATATCTAACTGATTTAGTTTATTTAGAATTTGAAGTATATCAGACAGTCCAAAAATCTTACATATTTTGAGCTTTTATGTTTCCACCTAATTGAGGGACTCTGGTGCATAATCATCAGAAGCCCATTTGTATTTTATTTCCATTTATCTTTTTACTTTCTCCCCAGAAGTGTATTCTGAGCTATCTCTCCACCAGGATATCTTATTTACCATATAGTGTGTTTAAAAGTGTCTTCTTTAAGCTGGAAACATCATTGGATGTGCAGGGACCTAAAGTCAAAATCAGATTTGCTCATTAAAAAAAAAAAGAAATGAAAATCCAGGTATTTTTCGGTGATTATCGGTTAAAAAAACAAACAAATACACAAGCCTTAAATCACATCCTGTCCATCGGAGTAGTTAGGAGAAAGTGGTATTGGACATATACTTTTCCTTCTGTTTTCTGAAACACTGAGGTCATTGTAAAGTAAGACTTGCTGTGCTGAACATCCTCATTCTGGACATGTCCTCTGTATCAGGAGGCAGAACTCGCTGTGGTCACTGGCCTTTGTAAGCCTCCTGGGGATGGACGAGGGACGAGTGAAACTAACACCAGCAAAACATTCCTGGCTTTAGTCACTGCAGGAGATTTGGTGTGTGAGGATAATTGGGGATCCTCTCAACGGTCCTGAGAGAGACGCTCAGTGACTGAGTGCTGTCCCCTCTATCTGCCTGAGTAGAAAACCCAGTTTAGAAATCTCCCGTTTTAACAGAACTTTTTTTTCCCCCTGAGGCCAAGCTGATGCTACATGTATGTTACGGTTGTGTGCTGGATTTGGTGCAAAGCAAGTTGAATTTCCGGTGATGCCCAAGATGGAGTCTCCATCTCATCAATAAGAGTGAAAGAGGGAGAAATGCTGCTGCTGTTGTTGTTCAGAGGTTACACCCATCTGTCAGCTCCTCTGTGGTTAACCACTCAAAATGTATTTTCTACACGTGTGTGTGTGTGTGTGTGTGTGTGTGTGTGTGTGTGTGTGTGTGTGTGTGTGTGTGTGTGTGTGTGTGTGTGTGTGTGTGTGTGTGTATGAGAGAGTGATTGTGAAGAGAGAATGAGTATCCACCTGGAAGATTTTCATTGAATGCATAATTGTATTTTTTTTCAAAATAGCATTAGAGAATTATAGTTGAAATTATTATGATTGAGAAATCCACTTATTTTTATTCTGATGAAGAGTCACTTGACCCGATCTGTGCTTCGTGGGTTTGATTGTTCAACTGGTCAAAACCAGTGTGACATCCATTTATTCCTATGTGAAAGAAATGTCTATTGTTTTTCAGAGATTCATTATGAAGTGTAAATACAGAATCACAAATAGCTATTAATGTCCTGTACACTCCATTTTTTTATGTTGGTAAGACATGATGTATGCTTCAAATGATGCTCAGATATCGGGGTTTGATATTTTGAATTGTCTGTTCATGGTGTCTCACTATATCTTTGATGCCTTGGATGTTTTTTTAGATTTATTTTTCTTTAGGTCCATATTGGATGGAAGTCAGTTCTTGGAAAAGTTTGTACACACACACTTTTTATGTTTGAGATACTTATAGTTTTTTAAAGTTTTCATCGTGTGTCTTCAAAAATGTTAAAGAAAGCTCATCTCCCCATGAACTTATGTAGATTTGCAAAATAAACGGTACTACATCTTTTCACGGAGTAACAGCCAAATAACAACCCTCTACTGTTCTTTACAGTCGGCTGCTGTGAGCTGCGCTATGGTTCAGTTGCTACTTAAGACTGCCAGCCACATTCATTCAGATATTTGTGTGCGTTTGTCACTTGAGTTGAACATTTAAACACCCAATGTGATGTCATTAAACTTAAATAATTGGACACCTCTGCTAGAGCAGAGATTAAGACACAGTGGTCGTATTTTAGTACACATTCATGTCAAAGTGTTCTTGAACTTGGATGTGTAGTGGGTTATATATTCAACTCAAGGCTTAACTTACAGAAAGGTTTAACATCACGTTTGTGCCATGAGACCATTTACTGTTAGAAGTTTGAGCATATAAACATGTATTTACTGGCAATCATCTTCACAATGTTCAGCATTTCTTTTCATCATTTCTGGGCATATATTTCGATAAGTGTTCATTTCGGGACAAATTCCTTTTTACCAATTTGAGTTTGTTTTTAAAACCCCTCTTTTTTTCCTGGAGAACCGTATTTACCAGCTGTTGTAAACAAATGTGTGTGTGTGTGTGCGTGTGTGTGCGTGTGTGTGTGTGTGTGTGTGTGTGTGTGTGTGTGTGTGTGTGTGTGTGTGTGTGTGTGTGTAGGACACTCGCATTAATTAATGTACTGAAGGAACGTGTACATCAACCCCCCTCATGTATCATATAAAGTTATCAAATTGAGATTTATTGCAATGTGAATGTGATAAAGTCCATTTTTACACTTAAATGATCTCTTTTTTTTTTTTTGTATAGCAAGCTGTGGCTGCTCATTGGAGGTTCAAAGCTCAGTAGTTAGTATCGGGTACAATCTTGCTTTTTTTTCTGCCACGGTGAGAATACAAAATAAATGTATCATGTCTTATGTTCAAAGGTCCAGAGGTTTCTGGCTTAGTAAGGAAACAAATCTAAAAGTTTTGCTGTCTTGGTGAACTTGAGAAAGTCCCCCCAAGTTTGCTTTAGCTCTTGACCCGTACTTCAGAAAATGGGGCATTTCAGAGTAAAATAGTCTTTCAGTCACAATCAGCTCCTAGGCTCACGGGGGGGGGGAGTGTGTGTTTTTCAATGTGTTTCAGTCTGTTGCCTGTGTAGGCCATGCCATTCGTGGATGAATAGTGGTACATGCTGCCTGGAAGACCCGATCAGTTATTTATGATGCCTTTCTGTATATACAGTGTTTCCTGCCAGGGGACCCGGGAAACAACCACATAGAGAGGCAACGTTGTCACAACAATATAACAAGAGGCTGCTTGGGTTTGTTTGGGGGGGGGGTGAGGAGTATGTTATGTTTTAGTGGGTTTTTACTTTTTTTTTGGGGATCAAATCTTTAATTTTCAATACTCAAGGTGATTCAGCATTTACATACATCTGTAATACTGATCAAGGATCATTTTTAAAGACAAGTATACAACCATGGTATTGTTGTTTATCCACGTATATTATATTCATTAACTGCCCTACAATGAGCTCTTTTTGCCCTCACAGTATTTAAAATATCCCTACCCTGGTACCCCCACCCCAGATGGCACATGAGTATGACAACCTCCCCAACAAAACTGAAAAATAGAAAAGTGAAATATATTTATATATACTCCGGTAAAATATTTTAAATGATTTGACATCCCTTTTACATTATATTCATAGTTCTCTTGTTATCGTGAAAAGACCAAAACCAACAATGATGTGACGCGGGGCCACACTGCCTGTAATATAACTGTGTGGTTTGTGGCCAAAATCTTTTATCACGATATTGGTCATTTCAAATCTCGATAACGATATATATCACAATATCGCATGTCTACTAGTTAATTTAATAAATAAATAAATGGTCTACGTGAAGTAACCACATGGTAAAGCCTATTTTTGTATGGAGAAACAGAAGTGGTTGTGCTGCAGGTTTGAGTACTGACATTTGGTTTAAGGTTAACTTATCAACATAACGCACACCCAAATGATATGGAACAACGTTTTTGATGGTGGTTGTGTTTAATAATCTTAATTTGAACTGAAACTGGGAGAATGTTCTTTTTGCATTTCTGCTTTATTTGTTAGTGAGAGACGGGGCGTGCCATTATTATTAAGTGTTATTATATAATGAAAGAGACACCTAGACTGTAGCATATGGGAAAGACTTCAAACCGAGCATCTGTGAATGTGCAAGGTCGGTCTTTGATACTTTCATCTGATCTCATCTTTTGATTTATCACATCTCATTTAAATGAGCTATAGATAGGTGGTGCACTGCCTGTTTAAGACGGGGGGTCATAGAGTGCAGCTAAATAAATAGTTTATCCTTGAGGTGGAAAGTGAAAATAGAGAGGGGCCCGCTGGGCTCTCTGTTTACTAAACATAAACATGGAAGTAGTTCAGCCCTGTTGAGAGCTGAAGGAGCTTTTTCCCCATGTTTTCGTCAGTCTTCCTGTCACCATGTCCCATGAACCTTCCCATCAGTTTCAGCATTCATTCATAGCGCCCAGACGTAGCCCCGTTTCTCTGTTTTCATTGTCGCTCTCCTCTACTCTCCCTCTTTCTCCCGAGCTGTCTGCTTCTCCCTGCCAGGGAATCGCTGTGAATTAGAGCACTGAGCTCGGTGTCCAAGCTCCCTCAGGTCATTTCAGTCAGTCCTCACTCTGCCAAATAGTACAGCAGACATGCACTAGCAGCATATTTCGTGCAGTCCAGAGTCCCAGTTTCCCCAAAACCATCTCAGCAGTATGATCATCTCAAGTCTTGCATGCAAGTCATTTAAAGGATTTTAACGTCTCTTTGACATACTTTCTAAGTGCTTTCATGTGGGTTTTGCTAAAAATATGTGGAAAATCAACACAACTAGAATCTTACAACAACATCTGAGGGAATTCACAACGTTCTGCTCAAAGGTGCACCTCTACAGTGTTACTTCCTTGGCAACTAAATCTAGAAATCTAATCGGAGCCTCTGTATGGACCAAGACATAAAAAAAAAAAGTAAACAGTTGGGTTGAAAACAGGGTTTATTCACATTATATTAGGTGCAACTTTCTCATGACAGATTCACTTGCTGGGCACATGAAAGCTTCCCTGACACACTGGTGAAGATGTATGCTTATGACCACTGTAATTAGGACATGAATTGTGCAGGGACCTCTTGTGCATATTGGCCCTGTAGGTCCAGGTCAGCTGTTTTTAGTAGGTCACACCTCCCGTGATCTCTATGATATGAGAAAGGAAGCTATGCCACTTGACAGCATCTGTGGTAATTTATGAGCACAGAGCACCGGCTCATTAATGCAGGGGAGAGGCTTCAGTCCATTTTTATATCTCCAGACAAGAATGCAGAGTGAGGTGTCCATAATCGCAATGTACAATCATACGGGATACAAACCCATGTGTATGTGCACCGGCAACTCCCACGCGCAATGAACCCCTTTGCATTTAGGGTTCAACCCCCCTCTCCCTCTCCCTCCCCCTCCCATCCCATCCTCACGCCTACTGAGCTGATCCCAGGTGCCTGCTTTGCCCGTTCAGCCACTCTGCCCACCCACGCACTCACACTCTGAGTCCCAGCGAGCAGCGGCGAACGCTTTCCCGCTTTCTTCTCCTCCTCCTCTCTACACCCACCCACTCCAAAAGGCTGTGAATCACTGGCTGACACGCTGAAGCACCAGCAGGGCTCTTGTGTTTTTAGATGGAGAGGGAGTAACATCTCTCTTTCCCTTGGTTTGTGAAGCATAGCCCATTATTATGGGGTTTGACTTGCACATATAGCGCTTTGAGAGATACAGTTTGGGCAACTGTGCGGGGCCGACTGTAGGCTGACATGAGTTAATGCGTGTGCGTGTGTGTGTGTGTGTTAGAGTGTGTCTGTAAGTGTAATATGGCACGCGTTTGTGCCAGTGGGACTGAGAAAACAAATTAATTGTTCTCTCATGGAAACGTTGTTTAGCACTTAGTGAAGTAATTCATGCGTCTCCCAAAATCAGCCTGTGCAAGTGACAGGCAAGTCCTTGCTGTCTTTTCAGAGAACCAGTGCTCAATGATTCATGTCCCCCAATCTGTCGGCAGGCACCGACTATTGTACGTGCTGCAGCTAGATCAAAAACTGACTTCACCTGAATGCCTTTCAAGTGCAGGAAACAATGTCTTTGTTCCAGCTGATTGCACAATTGGACAAAAAAAATGTGTTTTGCACAATGTACAGGATGAATGCTGGTCATGAGCATTTCACACCTTTTGGAAAAAGGACATTAGTTTGTGATTTGTAGCACATGTAATGCTATATGTACTGTATATATGAGGACATGACACTTTTTTTTTCTTCTCCAAAGTATTTCTTTGGTTTTCAGTACACAGAATCAGTATTATTAAGGACGTGACGGAATCTTAACAGAAAAACAGATTGCCAGTGATCACAAGATGTAGCCTGATGTAGGAACCAAATTAAGCCCATTTTTTCTAGTTGAATAAAGTAATAGTTTTTTATTTTATTTAAATGTTCAGAAAATAGGGCTCATTGTAATTTCCCAGACCCTACAAAGAAGTCTTTACATGTTTTTAAAACCCGAATATACGATTATTCAATTTACTATTTGATATAGCAGCAGTTGAGAAGCTGCAAACAGAGAATGTTTGGCATATTTGCTTGAAAAATTAGATGACTGGACTGATTATCAAAATAGTTGAAGATTTATTTTGTGCAGAGCAGTAAATTGAGTCATTGGGTGAGTCGCATCTATTAGCGTTGCACTTGGAAATCCTCTTGAATTAATAATAGAAAAGCCGGTATCATTGCCTTCTGGAGGTAAAATATGTCTTTCATATATAGGATCCATCGTGGTGAAGGAGCATTTGTCACCTTCTGATATGCAGGAAGACACGTGACTTGTTTTTTTTTAGCACATACAATACTGAGTATAGATTCAAGCTGATACACAAAGACGTGTTGAATTCACAGGAAATTAAAAAAACGCAGTTCATCCTCTATTCCTTCTGCTTGGAATGTCATAAAATGCCCTTTTCTTTGGACTCTCCACTCGAGTGGACTGAGCGTAAGCTTGATTGAAGCGTTCATGCAAACTGCCCATGTACAGTCGGTGTGTGTCAGTTCCACTGGTTCAGCCACTTGGCAATAAGAGATCATTTGCACCCACTGACAACTGTGATTGTCTGGACTACGATCTGCCAAGAAGCCCTTCACACAGATGGCGAGAGAGAGAGAGAACATGGAGGCTGGATGATGGAGGTTGATTTCACCGTCTCTTACAGGCCTCGGCATGCTTGTGCTCTAAACATTTCCTTTAGTGGGTTGATGTGTGCAATTGCTGACATGTCTGTGGGCCTACGCGAGTGTGAATGCATCTCATGAGTGTGAGTTTGTGTGCACGTGTCTGTCAGCGACTCATGCAGCCTGCGGAAGCTACATAGGCATTGTGAGGACTCGGCAGGGAGCTCTGTTCCCTTTGTGTTTGCCAGGAGCAGCTTTCCACCCACGGCGGGCAGGCAAGCAGGCTCGGCTGGCTGCTAGTTTGGCATTCACTGGATGACTTGGGTAGAAAGGAGGAGAGGCACGCAGCCATTCATGGTTACATGATGCACATGGGTAACAGGAAAGCCATGGTGGTTTGGAGATAATTCTCCAATGAAGGCCTCGCTCTCTCCCCGTCTTTGACCAAAAGAATAAATGTGTTAATTGTGCTACAGAACAAAAATAATAACTGTGTCTCGACAGAAAAATTCTCGCGAGGTGCAGCCTGACACGCTATAAACCACGTGAGCTGCAAACTGTAGTTACTGCGTTCTACTCAATTTACCTGAATTTATTTTAGCTGCGCATTATCCAATGAAACAAATGAAACAAAACAAAGATGATTGCACAAGTTTAGAGGTGATTATACACATATGTTTATAAGTGACTATTTCATTTCACGGAAAATACACAGTTAGGATCAAAAGAGTTTGATTAAAATAGCTATTTATTTTTTATTTTATACGGGATGTTTTACCTTTCTCTCTTTCACAAACAGACACGCCTCCCACCTGCTCTCTCTCTCTCTCTCTCGCTCTCGCTCTCGCTCTCTCTTTTTCTCTCGGTGTGTCCCTCTGCCTCTCTCTCCTCACACTTTCCCCTCAGCCACTCAAGATGGCGGCAGCCCCATCCATCCAGCCGCCGATCGTCCACTCTTCTCTAGCCGGGGAGAGCGCACTTTCCCCGGAGATGGACAGCCCCCAGGGCCAGCAGCCGGGGGATGAGGAGGCGGCGGCTGCGGCAGCGCAGCCCTCCGACTCGGAGATTAGCCTCCGTGACCTGCCGGACCTGGAGCCGGAGGAGATCGAGAAGAGGCTTGCCAAAACTCGCCAGGAGCTGAGCAACAGGAGGAAAATCCTCATTAAGAACCTGCCGCCTGACACCACGAACCAGGTACACGTTAGTTTGGGGAAAACAATTATGCAAAGTGGCGCGGCTCTCTTTTTTTTAGTTTTTACGCACATCGAGACTTGTTGTGCGTCGGTGGTTTAGTTTGCACTGACCGACGCACTTTCAAAATGTTGGCTACGTTTTTTTTTTTTGTAGTGATCACGAATGGGTTTCTGATGCTGTCTAGTGATCTTAATTTACTCAGTATATGGGCTGATATTTATAATAAACGATATAAAAGCCACATCTTTATGAGGAGCTTGAGCTTTAAAGTTTATTTGAGTGGTTCCCAATGTGACAATGGGATTTCACTAACAGGCTGTTTCCGTTTTCTCTACTGGATTTAAAATGAGCCGGCGTGTCATTAAACACCACAACTTTACTATCCTACTCTCATTATAATGTGAGTGAAGGGATCCCCTCATCTGACATATTTAATTAGGCTTAATTGTTTGGCCACAACAGTTCTCAAACTGTATCGTTGAATTGCAATTTTTTTGCTACACAAATAGTGACATAAACAAACCTTTAATCACTTTACTGATGTTTTGGGATGATCTGAATTGACTTTTAAATATCCTGTGTACACTGTATGGGGGTCGTAAGTTCTGGTGCTTTCCTTGCAACAAGAGGAGAAACTGTGGATGAAGTTTCTAGTCTCTGTCATTCACGTTTACCTCGATATCAATATAAAAATATATTATCCATGCACCCGTTTTAAAGTCAGAAACTGAACACCATTTCCATCTGCCACTACATTATTGAATATTTTCACTGCATCGAGCAGTGCAATGACATGCATATGTGCTTTCTGTTGTGATTCTGCTTTCTTTTTAGCCTTCTTTAAGCATACATTTTAATATTCAACATGTGCAATAACAAACTGACATTTTAATCAGCTCCTTTTGCTGAATTGAACATGTTGCAGACAATAAAACATTGTGCAGTTAAAGTTCTCTCATAAAGTTCTCATCGTTCTCGCCACTTGTGTTTTACAAATGTTTCAAACAACGGTTGCAGTTACACCTACTTAACTAATGTTATGTTTTCTAAAGCATGACGGGTAGAACACATGATTTCTGACTCTACATGTTTACATAATCAGATTCCTTCACGGCAGACCAGTCATTTCATGTTTTATGTTTAATTTACACACAAGAACTTTGGATGCATGTTTGTTGCCAAAGACTCAGAGGGACTTCACTGTTTATAACTTTCAGACCCTTTTGGTGTCTCCTACTCAAATCTGCTACAAAGTGTCGTTCACCACTTGTGTCAGCATGCAAGCCTTCTCGAGGAGCTGATGGTGTGTTCCTTCAGGATTGTAGCACCATACATTCTTGGAAAGAGGCAAACTGCCAGCACTCTGCCTGCTGTTTGTGTGTTAGGCTGCATTTACACCAAATCGGGCGTTGCGACGATTTAACGCAGGTTTGTGTGGGAGAGTCCCTTAAATGGCCCATTTCTGTGACGCCGTGCTGCTCGTATGCCGGGTGCTATCAGGCCTATCAAAACAGTTGGTTTTAAACTGGTGCTCAGATTGAGTGACTACACGTGAGATATAACGTTACACTCAGTTGTGTTTTGGTCATTCATGCTGCCCTTCTTCCCGTGGCCGTCTTCCGGTCTAAACGTGGGTTACATAAATGACCACTGCAGCATGACGTCGAGTTGTGTTTCTCCAAAAATTGGTTAAAACCTTTCTCGCTGCAGGCTGCAGCATTTTTGTTCGGCATCCCCTGCAGTCCCCAGCTTAAATTAACTATCACTTTCGAAATAATGGGTGAACTGCCGTTTTCGCCGCAATGCCTGATTTGGTATGAACGCAGCCTTAAGGCCTTTACACAGCGAGGGGGGATTAATTAGCGTGTCAATATACTTTTTTGAACTGTTTTTTTTGTCATGAGTACTTTGACAAAGAACGTGCATATTCCGTGGCGAAAAGGTAAGGAATGGAACAAGTTTGATTCTCTTAGCTTTCCAACCGCAAATAAGGCATCAACCAATCCTGTTGTGTGGAACACTATACTGTACAACAGCAGGGAGGCTCTGAGTTCGAACCAAGACGGCAAACTCTATTACCCCCGTCAACGTCAAAAGGAAACTCAATAAAATAGCTTTCAGTAGCTTAGGCTGTACAACAATTAACCTCACAGGCTGCCAGACGCTGCTGTGGGTCAGTAGTATCCCGGTAGTTGGTCCTCTGCCTGCGCGAATCTATTCAAACCCTTTTGTTGAAAAAGTGTTGCAAATTTGCATCGCTGCGTTATGAACAGATTTGACGCTTAATATTCGCAGGCGGGTGTTTTACATTTTCGTGTCGTTTTTTTTGTTAAAGGCCAAAGGGCCTTTAATGTGTGTGTGTTTAAGGAGAAAGGAAGGGAGTGTGAAAGAGTCCAACTGCATGGTGTTAATGAGAAACAGAAGGGAGAGAGAGAGGAAAAGGCACTTGGATTAGGTGAAGCAGCAGAACTGGAAATTCTCTCTCTCTCTCTCTCTCTTTCTCCACATTATTCATGGGTCAGAACGAGTGTGATATGTTTAGTGAGTTTGAGCAGAGCCGTCGGAGAGGCCGCATGAAGCCCTGCTGAACTTTCCACATGAATTTATACATTTAAAGGAGTAGTTCACACTCTGACATTATGCGATCTGCGTTGTTGACGGGTAGTGGTACTGTTGAAGCTCAGGCTACATATCTTATGTGTGGAGATATCTCAGCGATCTGGCTGATGGATGATTAACAAAACCCTTTTTAACCACATCACAGCATTTGAAAATATTGTAACCATCCATAACAGAGAGTTCAAGTGTTAATTGCAATGAATGTTATTATGTTATGTTTCTAAACTTACAACAGTTGGTTGGGGCGTAAAAAAAACGATTTGGAAGCTTCACCTGGTGCTCTGGGAAGTCGCTTGGTCCTGTACAGGAATCTAGTTCATAGAGCTGGTGTCGACATTACAGTATCTTGCATAAGGTTATAGATTTATGGCAAAGAAAAGTCCTCGTCACTGTCTTATATAACTTGTCTGATGGACTCGCCCAGCCGACACCATCTCCCATTCCCATCATACCCGCTGCCCCATTAGCCAACACTATGTCGTAGATTGGATATATGCGCGTCTGAGGAGTCGATGGTGCACTGTGTGAAATATATGACCCCGCTGACAGCCCTCATCGCAGAGAGAAGTGGGGGGATGGGAACAACAGAGAGAAGGGAGCGACGGGAAGACAGAAGAGTTGAGTGAGAGGAGAGGAAAGGAAGGAGGGAGGAAAGGAGAATGTCAAGGAAAGAGAACAGAAAGGGGTTGTTAAGAGACAAGCAGGAGAGACATTTGGTTGAAAGGATGGCAGGAATGTGTGTGAAGCATCCGCAAGTGGTTGCGCCGCTTGGTCGTGCACTTCGGAATTTTAGTAACTTGGAGATCTGAGCTTTTCAGACGTGACTGTCATGAATATTCACTGATAAAAGCTCTATTTCATGTCCATTCAACCTTTCTTTATAATGAATGTAATACTCGACTTCTGTCTGTACAGGGCTTGAATAAATGAAATGAAGTAGTCCATGAATATAAGATGTGACTTTACAGTTAGCTCCTCCTCGGCCTTGTGGAGGTTGGTTTATGGCGTTTTGCCGGTTACACTCATCTTCTTGCTTCTTCACAGTGCATGTTGTTTGTATGCCCTTAGCATTTCAGAGAACAATGCAACGAACAGCGCATTGAGCATAAACGCCTTTGTGCATGTTTGGAGCTCACACGCCATCTGTGCATGCTGGCACTACGTTGCCAAGCGTGAGTATAAACAAAGCTTCAATAGGAGCCACTAATGACTCTAATCCTTAACTTTTGATCAAATCAATAGGGCTTGCTGAAATGCTTAATAAAAGTCAACTATTGAATCCAAATCCTTTGGAATCACGTGTGGAACATAATTACTTTAAGGTTTCAACATTTTCAAGGTTTTTACCCAGAAAATAATAGTTGAACACAATCTTCAATTTGTATAACGTGATTCATCAGATTAAATGAGTCAAGTCTTATTTTTATTAAATCGACTTTATTTCATGAATGTACCTCGTCAGTGCGTGCTTTCCCTTGAGTTAATTAAGCTAATCCAATTCTACAAATGTAATACTATACAATACAAGTTTAATACTAGTCCATACTGAGCCTGGTACCGACGGGTACAGCTTCCACGTTGGAAGTACAAACCCAGGTGTTGAGCAAGAATTTTGCCGCTACTCCAACCGTGCATCTCAGACTCCACGTGGAATTTTAAAAAAGAATAAGAATGATGTTGAATCAAATCCAAGCACGTAGTGTAAAAACATATTTGCAGGTGCACTGGAGGGTAAAATAAATGTGGGTTGTGTGTTTGTTGTGTTGGCTTCCAAGGACGTCTCATAAGTTCCTGAATTATTCAGAGTATCTCAGAAAACACACAAAAGCTCTGCAAGATGTGCACGTTCATATGTACTTTGAACGCCAGGCAGAGTGTGTGTGTGTTTGTGTGCAGTTGTGTTTGCATATGTACAGGTAAAAACAGATACATGTAAATGTCACAAAGCAGCGTGTGTCTGAGCTGTTCTCTTTCCACCCACTTCCTCCTCACACCCTACATGCTGTGATGTGTGTGTGTGTGTGTGTGTGTGTGTGTCAGCAGCAGATGTTCATGAAATCTACCCCTCCTGACCGTGGGCAGCCTTCATCACCTTTATCACTTACGAGCCTGCATGCACATGCGTTGTGATTCAGCTGTTTACTGTGGCTGGCATAACCTCAAAATGTACAAATGTTTGTGCCGCAATTATCCAGCAGACGTTCAAGATTCACTTGTTTGACTGACGACTGTAAGTGCAACCAGGACCGACCAACAAGTTGATGCAGCCTGTTTATTTACTTTCCATAAGTCATAATGTAGGTGACTTTATGTAGGCGAGATGATGAGCTGTACTTGAGATACTCTGTGACCTCCAAAGACAAGCTTGTTGAAATGAGGTGAATTTAAGATCCGGATATTAATGAGGGCATGTTTTCATATATATCACGGTGCGGCAGATGTAATCATTAAACCAGAGAAACATTATACAAACTTAAACAATAACATTTTAATGTATTCATTTACACAGTATATGTCAGATATATATGTTTCCACTGATCGCTGAAACAAGATTTTGATCACTCTGACGATATACTTTCATATAGGCTACTGAAAGAGAGTAATTGTGACTGCTTATATTTGAGGAAGGTCATTGTTGTGTGTCAGTGTGAGATAGAGCAGGTGGAGGGCTGTTTGACCCTGTTCAGCATCCGGCCGGTTTCCCGTTTAATAGAGTTTAGGATCCTTGACGTTCATACAGCAGCAGCAACACAAACGACTGGAGTTTGATACACAAACCAAGTGAGATGAAGTGAAACCTCATGATTTGAACAGAAGACGCATATTGTAATCGACTTTGGATGTCATGTTTATATGTATTTTATTGTCCAGTCAGTGGATTCATCACTGAGGAGCAAACACCTCCGTAATGAGAGAGGTCAAACAAGAATCCAAGCCATGCCAAGTTCCACTTCTGTTACCCATGAACATAAAGGCATACAGCAAGTAATGACTAGAGTGTAGAAAATACTCATTGCTCAGTCTGATGGATTTCAATTTCTCCTGTGAGATGCCGGTGGCAGTTATCAGCATGAACCCATCCATCCTCCCCGTGTCAAAGGTTTATTTTCATAAATCAATTTCAGAGTTTTATTCTACCCACGGGGAACAATAGGATATGTCATTCTGTCAGGGTAAAAAAGAGACACAAATGTCACTATTGTAAGCCTTTATATAAAACCCAAATATATTTTTTACACAATAATACCTTTTATTAATAAAGTCCACCTGTCGAAAGCCAAAATGCTTCTATTAGCTTGCAAGCTAATAGGTCTACAGTATGTAATTCTACAGTTTGTGAAATTCAAATGACATTAAAGTTTGATATCTTGTGTCCAATGAACGGGAACCGTTACGTACTTAATGCAGGGTTGCGGTTATTAAAGTGCTCCATTAATCTAGCCGTTATATTGACGTTAATCAATAAACGACAGATACATGTTGTGTATGTGTATATATCAAATCTGTTTGCAATACCATTGTCAAGCAATACTCACTTACCTGTTTAATGAAAGTCCAGTAATGTAAAGCTTCTTTTGACTATTTAAAGTCAGTAATAAAACAAAAAAGTGTGTAGTGCAATTTTAATTGCAGAAGAAGGCATTAATCTTTCCACATCCAACTTATTGTGCTTTTGCTGGCGCCTATGAGTACAAATGACTACAAGAGGCCATTTAGCTTTTATGTCTCCGAGCTTCTCCGCCCGTCTCCTCACATCCCTGCGGTGTCAGAGTTGCGGTTAAGTGTAATTTTCTGACATTAATGCCAAGCTAAAGTGCTGTAACGTGCCGGAAATAGATGATAATTAAAAAAAAAAGATTGCAGGAGTGTTCAACATCTAGACACATCATTTTAGGTTGTGTTATCTGGAAGATAGGATTTAAAACATCTCAACACTGTTACAAAAGTGTACACTGAAGACAAATGAAGCTTAAATACTTCACTTGGTCTGGGGTTGACACCTTCTGGTTGGTCGATATGACGATTTCTCCCCCATTGAAGAAACAATTTGTTGAAGAGTAGATTGAATTTCAGTCGAATAAAAATGTCTTAGGTTGACTACAGCCATATCGCTGTCACACTCGCATACATTTGAACATGTATTTTGTGACCCCACACTTTACGTCAAGCAAATAAAAAAAAATAATATTCTTAACTAGTATTTTGACCTGATGTCTGCAGGGCTCTGTTGATACTTGAGGAGTGACTGCCTTCTCAGTGGAGAAAATAACCCCCAATGTGAGGCCCGTGGCTTCAGGGCCAGAGTCAAGCAGAGACGGGTGGGTGTGGATGGGGGATGGGGGATGGGGGGGGATCACACATGGTGACTGCAGAATTAGTCCTGTCTTAGGGCAAGCCACCTGCTTCCCTCAGCCCACTGGTTCTGTCCTTTCTGATGTAAAAACTAACCAGCTTCTCAATGAAAAAAGCAAAATTATTAAGGAACAAACGGAAGCAACCGAATGTAGAAGTGACATGGAAAACTTCCCACATGAAATACAAAGATGGTATCTCCCCTCAATGATACAATGATACAATATTGTATCATTGTATATTTATTTAGGCGTTATTAAGGCATAAAGGGAAATCTGTTTTGAGAACTGTTTTGTTTGATTGAGTCAATCACACATTATAGCTTGTGCCACCGCAGCTCCACCCACGCGTCCCTCAATTTCTTTCCCCAAATTTTGGTTTTCTGATTCAAGTAACTGATAAAGATGGTAGGGAATGGTACACTGAGCTCTAGGCTTTCAAATATTTCTTCAGAAACTTGTGAATAATGGCCTGGATGCTAAAGGCCAAGCTCTGCTGGAAACCCATTTTCTCAATTATTTCATAGCATAGTTTATAAGATAAAGATGAATCAGGCAAAAACATAGTATCCTTTCCCACTTGAGGGGTGGATAGCATTACGTAGCATCATCAAAGAAGGAAGTGATTTATATTGGTAGTCATTTTCTGTACATGCTAAGATAATTGCACAAAATCTTCATGTACATTCAATCCATGAACAATCGGGGAGTTCATTTTAGTCGGTTGGCATTCATTAATAGGTGTTACAAATACTCCATCTACACAAGGTAATAACCATTTGCACACAAGGATGCACGTTGGGTTGATGAATACAGTCCATATATGTCAAGGTCTTAACTGAGAGCCTGTGTTTGTAGTGTTTTGCCAAGTCTGCCTGACGGTGCATAGCGTAACTCTTGGACCGTGTGACAGATTATGGGTTTGAATCAATGCTCCTGCTGCGGTGCTTTAATGGCTCATCTACTTTACATTTTCTACTACATATCTACTCTACTAGAAATTAACAAAACTGGAGAAGGCAAGCAAAGGAAGACATTTAAGAGATGAATGAACATGTAGTGATAGAAAAGCTTTTATCACTGTTTACCATTGAGTCAGGAGAAAATGAGGGAGAGCAGTGTGTATTCTCCGTCACCTCCTAGAGGGTAACAGCAATTCTGTATTCAAACGCAACCAGACAGCCATTGATTAGTCCAGCAATGACAAAGAGCAAACACAGGAGAGAGGATACAAGGGAGGGAGAGAATAACTGAGTTTGAAGGGAGGCACAAGGACAGGAGGGGGTTGAGGAAGAGAGGAAGAGAGCCTGGATGAAGAGGAAGAGATAAAAGAGAACAGAAGAGGAAAACATTTTAAACAAGGAATTCTACCAGTGCGGATAGAGGGTGTTAAACTAACATACTAGGTGTGAAGACTCTGAGAATGTGCTTGAGAGAGAAAAGAGAAACAGAAAAAGAGATGTCTCCACTTGTGTGTATTTATGTTCATCTGCTATCAATATGTGTGCACGTTTTATAAGAAGCTCTCCTGGCAGGCATTTGATAGGTCAGTGATTTGTGCTGTGCATGGTTTGAGCCACCTGTGTCTCACTTACTTACGCACACACACGCACACACACTCGAAGCTTGGCTCAGACCAAATATGGAAGACGGTGTCTTTTGGATCTATTAGAGATATATTCCAATAAATAGGTATCAAATTCTTAAACTGTGTGTTTACATCACAGACTACAGCAGCTTATACAAGTACAGTACTACTAAAACAATTAATAGTAACGCAGTGCTAGTATTCTCTATAAATGTGAATCATAACAATGAAACTATTTAATGCTAATAATTGGAAACCATGTAGTGTGTGTGTGTGTGTGGCATTCTGCTCTCTGGCAGACCTGGGCTTCGTCCTCTTGTTCTCTCTCTATAGCACACATCACTCCATCAGTAGGTCAAGGACACAGTTACTACCGGTAAGGAGGCCATGCAGTGTCCCTTAATCGCCCACCCCTCTCTCTCACACACACACACACACACGCAATGGTGCAAAAGGAGTGTGTGTTTGTGTAATGGATGAACAGGTGTAAACACATGTTCCTCTCCCTCTCTTTCCTCTTGACCAGTTGGTTTTCTCACTTTATATTTACATCGCCATGTACACTTTCCACTGCACAGAATGTGTGTCGCTTTAGAGTGACTTACAAAGTGCAGCAGAGGAATTTGAAATATCTAAACTGGCAAACAAGCTGACAGACAGAAGGGTCAAAAGGCTATTTGCGGTCAGTTTGCTCTTTATTTATAGGAAATTGACAGTAGAGCTGTCACTGGAACGACAGTTGCTGCAAGCACAAGGATGAGATTTGCCAGTGCATTATATAAATCTACACTTAACTGTGACATTTAAAGAGGAAAGATGCTAATTTTCAGGTTCATATTTGTATTTTGGGTTTTCTACTAGAACATGTTTACATGCTTTAATGTTCAAAAAGCACATTGCGGCTTTTTGAAATAGAACTGGTGCATCTTTGATGCTGCAACTCGGTATCCTTGTGATGCTGCAGGTCTTTTGTCTCAATGGGCTGCATGTGCACACTCAGTGATGTTTTAGTGGCTATGTCTTTTATTCTTCTCCCAACAGAAAGCTGGATTGCACTGAAATTACATTTATTAATTTGGCAGGTGCTTTTGTCCAAAGCAAAGTTCAAATATGGTACAAAGAGAATCCTTGAACATAAGTGCTGCAGCAGTCAGTTCCACGCTCCACTTGACACAAGTGCCACAAGGCCGCAGGTGATTATAAGTGCGTAGCAAATTAAACTATTTCTTTAGAGCGAGAAAGAGAAAAAGAAAGATGGAGATAAGAGTATATTAGGTAAATAAATACTTTTGATATTCAAGCGTTGTTTTTAAGACATAGATTCAGCTGACCCTATCGGGTTCAATACCACAGAGGAGATCGCAGGAGAAGAGTTTGGATTGAGAATTAGTTAATGAATGAGGGAGTCCAGGTAGGTGGGTGCTGTGTTAGAGGACACTCTATAGACGAGCTTTAGTGACTTGAAGTGCTTTACGTCGGTACACAGACAGTCGCACACACAACATGTCCTTGCTGTGAATCAAGAAGTCTTAAAGTTGTTGTCACAACTGCAAGTCCAAACAAAGCTGTGGAGGAACAACCTTAAAAACATTTGGAACTTAATCAGACAATTGTTGTAATTCATCCCCATGTGGGCTGCTCAGAGTAATCACAGTGACTGGCTCTTCTGCTGCCAGCACGTGGCCTCTCCCTAGAACAGTCCGGCTTATGACGGAGCCAACAGCTAATGTTAACGATGTTACATTGACTTGCATTATGGTGCGTTCAAGCTCTACTCAGTATAAAGGTGAATTGGGCAAGAGGTAAATTATAACGCTATGCACCGACTTGGGGACGGTGTGAACAAAAGTTAGTCTGGAGCCAATTATAGTTCTTAGAAAGAAAATCCTAATCGTCAAATATCGAAATCGGCCGGTCAGACAAAATTGGGTGCGGACAAGAAAATTTCAATGGATGCATTTCTAGTGGACACCTGTGAAGCTGACGATCAGCTGATTTCATGTTCCTTCATGAACCTATACTACGCCTATGAGTTCCACTTAGTATTACCAGGTGTCAGACAGCCTGCTATCACATTCCTTATCAAGTCTATCGTCTCCGGGCAGTTTGCTTTAGTATTAAAGCACCGTGTGTGTGTGTGTGTGTGTGTGTGTGTGTGTGTGTGTGTGTGTGTGTGTGTGTGTGTGTGTGTGTGTGTGTGTGTGCGTGTGTGCGTGTGTGCGTGTGCGCGTGTGCGCGTGTGCGTGCGTGCGTGCGTGCGCAGAAATTGGCCCTGGGCTTAGGCTGGTGCTGGGTACTGACTGGACTTGCTGGAAATGTCAGCTTCTTAAAGTGTTAAAACACGCAGAGAGGCCAGTATAGCCCAGCGTGGAACAGAAAGACATGCTTTATATATCATAGAACAGCTTGAGGAATATACTGTAGACCATTCTTGAACAGGAAACATCTTGTCCCACTTCTTCTTCCCGCATACTCTCCAGATTTTCCATCGAATCGCTGTCGGTCATAAAGGTGTCGTTTTAAATATGTAATGATGTTCAAAGTCTCTCAAGGTTTGTTGCAACTGTATCCATATGTATAGCGGTCACACTGTCTCTTTACTGAGCCCAGTGGCTGTTTTGAAACACTTCTGAGCGCCGCTTAGCTATTACGCCGTTGTTAATTAGGAAGCTGTGGAAATAGCGTAGTTGGTATCTCAATGAAACAAAGTGGAACATTGTAGAACAGCGTGAAGGGATAATGAAAGTAGAACATTAAAACATGGAATGTAAAAGGGAAATAGGGTGAAACAAACCGGAATATCATAAAAATGTGCCGCATGGTGTGCTCAACTGGCAAATTGTTTGGCTGAGGAGAGAGGCAGGACTGTTTCGACTCCTAAAAATAGCCTTTAAGTGTCTTGTAATGTGCCGGTGCTGTGCGAAACAAACTTTCAGCACAATTTAAGTACAGAATAGCACAGGGACGAGTGATGAAACTCCACCAAAGAGAGAATGAACACCGAGTGGCATAATTCAACCTTGTCTGACTGTCACAAAGTATTCTGCAATGTCAGTGTCGGCATTCTCTTCAGTACTGCAATAATGACCATCTCGTGGGTGGGGGGGAAGCTGGAAGCAATTTCTTAGTTTTTTTTATTTTTTGCACACCGCTTTTCTTGATTTCTAATGTATGTTCCTGTTTTGTTGCTATTATTTCTTGCACGTAGGAAATGAAGGTTTTCCTTTAGCCTGATGCCTTTTGTGTCCGAATTCCTGTTGATACAAGAGCTCAGCTTTACCCCCTAGAAACCTGCATTGTGTCCCTCTCAGCGATTGCAGACATGACCCTCTGCGTGGGCTGCCTTGCATGGCCTTCACTGATACAGCACATTCCTGCTCACTGTGTTCATGAGTGGGCTGGATCATGTTAGAGAGAAAGAAATGGAGAATAAATGTACATTTTAGAAAGCCTCGTCGTTGTCTTTATAGAAATGATGTGATCAATGGGATTGGAAATGTTTTGTCCACTCTGCCTCTAGGAAATGTCAAACCTGCCTTCACTCTCATGTGAAAGGTGATCATTGTATCATTATTAGTTCATTTCTTTGTCTTCTTCTTTGAATAGATGCAAAAAACATGGCCAACATGAACTGATATTGAATAAAAGCACAGGGTTTGGGCAACATTAGCTGACAATACAGCACAGCCACATCCTCTGAAATACTAATCCTTTCTTGAAAGATTGGTTTCCCTTTCATCGTCCTTTTGTTCACATTCAGGCCCGTTTATAAACCCTATTTATTTGCTTTGAACCAGCTCTCGAAAATGCAATCAGGGCGCCCGATGCGATAAATGTTGTGTTTGATGGGTAAATTATGGAGACCACCCACCACTCCGGCCGGTAGAAGAAAATACAATTTCCGTTCGTCTCTGGCCCTCTCTGTGTCGTTCAGGGTGTGTATGAGAGCGTGCTGGGCTCACTGGCCAATCGCAACCAAGTTAGTTAAACTTGTGCACACGTCACACGCTCCACCGTAGCCGACTACCTCGCTACTGTAAAATGGTGGATAAAGAGTTTGGAGCTTCACAAGCCCGGTGGAATGACTCGTTTCACTATCCGAAGACCAGACTTCATTGTGGGAGACGAGAAGGAAAAAGAAACGTGTGTCGAACTGTCTGAAGAAGACTGAACATGCCACTAATTTAGTAGTTACTACTTTTTCATTTGTTATTGTTAATTCCTTTATAATTTTATTTTCAGACTTTTTCAGATTATCCTTCTCGCACATAGAGGCAAATAGCGAAAAAATGTCCCCTCGCGGGATTAATAAAGTAACTATCTATCCATCTAAATACCACTGACTTTATCATTTCAAATGTGTTACACTTTAGTGTTGAAATAGTTGAATGAATACCGTTAGTGTTAGTATTATTACTGCACATAACTATAATATTGATCAGGAATTGCATATGGGACCAAGATGACATGCAAAATAGTAATAATAGCAAATTGCAAAAAGTAATTTTCTTTTTGGATGATAAAAAACTGTCATCTACCATACGTTAGGCCAAAAAGTTAATTTGGGTTCCAGCATGCAATTCACATTTAATTGCTGTATTTGAAAAGTGTTGATGGAATTGGACGGTAACATAATAAGGAGGGTGAGAATGTGTCCACATCATACTGACATGATCATGATGAATTCAGAGTGTCTGCACCGGTGGATAAAGCCATTTGAATGTCCTCCCTGATGTGCATCATACTGCTGTAGACTGGCCATTACATCCTGTCTCTGGTGGCACCGAACAATAATTGCTTTATGCTGAAGTGGCCTTTTCAGTGCCACTGAGTTTAGACCGTGGCCTGCAGGTTGTTTTAGCACAGTGGTTGTTGATCTTGTTTATTTTTTGTTTTGTTTTGTTGCTCACCGCTCAGTTCTTACGCCTACACTGTGCTCCTGTTTGATCTGGAACTGTTGGGCCGGTTTTCACTGTGACTGGTTACGCATACCACAGGAGCATATCTAAAATATAACCCTTGCTGCCAAGCTCCGACCAGTTTGTGCTGTCAGTTACTTGTGTGCAGGAGAGACCCATCAGGAAGGAACCAAGGCTAGCAGAGTTAGCAGTGGAGTCACTCAGACAAGATGTGAGGGTCTCTTGGACTACGCTCTATACTTTGAAAGATAAATTCTAAATGTATTACTTTGATACACAGCTGTGTGTGTGTGTGTGTGTGTGTGTGTGTGTGTGTGTGTGTGTGTGTGTGTGTGTGTGTGTGTGTGTGTGTGTGTGTGTGTGTGTGTGTGTGTGTGTGTGTGTGTGTCCCTCGCGTGGATTGAAGTGCAGTGGGCAGGCTGCTGTGATTATGAGCCTGACAGGAGACAGAAAGCTTTTCATCTTATTGAAAATACACTTAAAAAACATAATTACCCGTGAGAGACAAATTACTGCAATTGGAGAAGTCTCTGATCAAAGAGTTTACCGTGAAGGAAAATAATCTTCTCAAGTGTAGAAAAATTAGGATGTGTCGCTGTGATGAGCAAAAGATTTACCTAAACTCAAATTGTCATTATGAATATTTGAATATTCCTATAATTATTGGAAGCTTGGTGATTTCTCCACTCAAGTCCCGTGTTTCTCTCTTTATGTCTCTTTACAGGAAGTCCATGAGATTCTGAAAGAATATGAACTGAAATACTGCTTTGTGGACCGCAACAAAGGCACAGGTAAAACTCACACCGTACCCCACACACACACACACACACACACACACACACACACACACACACACACACACACACACACACACACACACACACACACACACACACACACACACACACACACACACACGTACCCCTATATTTGTGAGGACCCTCATCAACACAATGCGTTTATAACCATCAAAACTAAGTAATTAAACATGAACCTAAACCTTAAACCAGGTCTTAAACTGCTATTTGAAGAATAGAAAAGGTTTAACCTTGTCAGGCTTAAAATCCAACTGGTCCTCACAAAGATAGGCATACAAGAGCCCAAACACACAGATATTCAGCTCAAATGATCCTGTAAACCAAACCCTAAGCATACAGCTATGTCATATCAGTCATCACAAAATTGTATTTATAGTGGCATGGAAAGTAGTGCGGTGGTGATGGCATGACTGAAACACTTGTTTTGCATACTGTAGAAATAGTGTTGAGGTCACACTTAAGCCTGTGTCTCCAGTGATCAAGATCTGTTTCATTACTCATTCACTACAGTTCTTTTTTTGATTTTCTGCTAAATATATATTTGAAATACTGCAGTCACTGTTGTTTGTTTTTAGCACAGAGATGGTGATTTTATAATGTATATCACCAAGTTGTCTCTAAATTGACTCAAATAAATAAAATCCAACCTTAATTTGAATGCTAAAATCTTAAGATAAAATACACTCCATTGCCAGTTGAATAGATACTGATGCAGTCTGATACAATTGTCCTGCTATGAATGCATGATTCAATTCTAGTATCATTTCGAAAGAAGAAGTTTGTTACAATTCACCTAAAAAAACAGCCTTCAAAATGTCAATAAAGCTGTAAAACAGTTCTGGCATCATTACTTTCATGATGGGAGGATTTCTTGCTAGAGCTGTTGTATTAGACTGTATTAGTTGTAGCTAGGTGTACCTAATAAACTGGTAACTGAGTGTATAATATTGACACAAAAAAGCAGGATACAGTATTGCAGTTTACACAATTGATTTAGTTTTATATATCTGCTGTTTAAGGGATTTGGGGGGGGAGTTTCTACTTCGCATGGAGAGTCTAAGGACAGAGGGTGTTGTAAGCTATACAGATTGTATAGTTAAGGCACATGTTTGAGTTGAAGTTTGGAGGATGAGTCTCTTCCCCAGGCTGGATGGGTTATGCAGTGATGCATACTTAAAAACAGGCTGGCTGGTTCGTAGAAGCAATTGCAAAATTGACGGGTGATTTGAGCGTTAGCGGACTAGCGTGATGAGTCAGACATGGTTTCAGTTTAATGTTTGTAAAATAAAGCACGAATGTTTTTCAAAGCATTTGATTGGCAGCTTGCCAAATTCAAAAAGTTATGTGTTTTTACAGGCTTTGTACAAATGACGGGTGCATAACTTGTAATATCTCATGTAACACAAGTACGTTTTTGCACAGACTCACACATCCTACTCTCATTCTGAGTACATTAGGTTCTCATAAGCTCGTAAACACAAGAAGTCAGACATCCACACACACACACACACACACACACACAGCAGACCCCCTGCCCCTAGAGTGTGTCCCTATCCAGGGAAATCTCTTCCATAGTGCCTATATTTAGTCCATGCAGTCAGCCAAGCACCTGAAACATGACGCTGTTAGAAAGCAGAGGGAGCTGTAAACAGCTGAGATATCAAAGCACCAGCATGTCCAAAAGGTTAATGGGGTTTAGGAACAAATGAGAGCGCGATGAAACACAGGCCCTCATCGGACCACGGTAGCCACGGTACTCTACTAATTAGCCGGTTGTGTTGGCGTTGGGCGCTGGGCTCTGATGTGCTGAGGTGGGTGGAGTAGGATGGGAATCCAGCGTCAAGATCGTCAGGAGTTTTTGAAGGAAATGTACAATTTTTCCTGACAAATCTATTACGTTGGCACCACATTCCTTTCCCCTTGTTCCTCTCTCATTTAATGCTCTTTATCTCTCTCTGTTATTGTAATGACCTGACACAGGAAAACAGATAGTTTAACTCTGTCCAAAGGTAACCTGCACCTCTAAAGCTCACTAATTAACATGTTATAGTCCATTAGCTTAATGCTAACTCGGCGAATGAGCATCTTTCTCTCCAAAATGTTGGACTGCTCCTTTTATTGTTGCAGCTCAATCATTCGGAACCAACTCAGTATGCAAACTTACCGTCTTACTGTACATCGACGGTAGCAAATGGACTGCATTTCAATTGCGCCTTTCCACCTTACCAGACAAAGCACTTTGCAATGTTTTCACCCATTCACAAACACATTCATACACCAATGGTGGCGGAGCTGTCATGCAAGGTGCTGGCCTGCACATAGGGAGGAGCTTGATGTCAGTGACGATTTAACATACAGACATGATTAGAAGACGGTCCGCTCTACCTCCCGAGCCATAGCTAAAGGAGGCCCAGCTATGTGCAGGGTTTTACTACAACCAAGGACTTCAAGTCGAGGTGAGGTGGTCGGTTGGAATGAAAACCTGCATGATAGTAACTCTCCATGACACATTCTTTAAAGTATGTTCTCCTACTGTACAACCCAATGCCACTTTTTATCCAATGTCTCCACTTTGGAGAGCATTTTCAGTAGAACTTATTTTTAACGTAGCCCTTACTTGCACTTACTTTTTTTTTAACTTTTCAATCAGCTGGAGCTGTTGGCTGTGTCTTAATGTTTTCTGCTTAGTCGATGTAGACAGATAACAGTTAAACTTAGTGACACTGCTCATTGACACTTTCACCCGAATGAAATAGGTACAAATGGGATTGTTTAAGGTGGCGGTGCTTCTTCAGCTGGCAGGGTGCACACTGTTCCCTGAGCTGGCATAAGTGTGAAGCAGTCGGGAATCTCCAAACACACGCAGATAGCGGTGTGGAGGATTGATATCAAGCCTCTGTAGCTTTTCACTGTGTGTGTGTGTCTGTGTGTGTGTGTGTGTGTGCGCTGAAGGACTGAATATTTTCTTGATCCGGTAACCCCGTGGCTTGTCGCCTCTTCACTTACCCCAAACACACACAGACCTCTATCTAACCTCAACCGCTGTGATTTACCCCGGTGTGTATGTATGTGTGTTTGGTTATGCCTGTGTGTGTGTTTAATGTGTGTCATAACAAATGTAAAGCTTTGTATCTGTGTGAGAAGTGTTGGTCGTGTGTGTGTGTGTGTGTGTGTGTGACACAGCGGTCAGATTGAAACTTGCTTGCCATTGGATCAGTTTTCATGGCAGCTGGAGAACATCACGCCAACCAAGTGTTTATAGTCTGACTCACTCCTCTCCTTCCTCTCGCCCTTCGTCTCTTTTCTCTCTTTCACCCTTCCTGCCTCTCGAAGTCTCGCAGCTTTAGAAAATAACAAGATCTTTTCTGTCTGCGCCACCATTCAACAGTTGAAAGATTTGAAGTGAAGCCCGTGAATGAGCTGAAATGTGCTGACAAATTCAGAATTGGAAGCTCTTGAAGCCCCGACCTTCAGCACCGTTGAGCACACAGTTGTCTTTATTATATTCGGGAAAAGATACCAACATTGCATATGGAGATCCACGCTCTCATGCAGACTCAGGCATATTGTTTTGACTATTGCCACGTGAGTGAGGAAAGTACATTTACATTTTGTGAAACACAACAATAGAATTATGGCAAAAGTAAAATGGAAAATTGTGAGATGATACTTTTGAAAATGTTCTTTGACGTTTTCTGTTATTCTCTGAAAGTGTTAATAAGAGGGCGTTCCTTTTCTTCATTGTTTCATGTCTCAGAGGCTTCTTCTTGTATCTCTCCTGCTCTGCCTCTCACCACTAGAGGTATTTCTGAGTGGCACTTAAAATCATATTCATGACTTTGAGTTTTGGTGGTGCTCCTTGTTTGACTGCTATGGGATGGCTGCTGTTGTTCCTGCGTCTGTGAAGCAGAACATGTCTCCCGGGAAGCACGACTTGACACTACAGAAGCTTAGAAATCAGGATATAGACTGAATTGCTTGTTTGTAGAATCAAATGTTGATGAAGATTAAACAACACTTGAAATGTTATTTATTGCCTCTTTAGCTCTCGCACACAGAGAAACACTCTTCTGTCTTGAATAGAAAGACCACTGAGCTATTATTGGAATCAAATAAACAATCTACTACTTGATAGCTCATATCAACAGAAACGGGGATGAAATAATTCTTCTGTTAGTATTTAACAATAACATATCCCATGAGTCACAATTGTTGAATGCTAACAAGTTATTAATTGTTTTATTTATCCTCTTTCTTCTTTGTTGTAGTATTTTCTTTTTGTAACGCCAACATTACATTGTAGCATCTTTCCTATCTTGACACAGAACAGAACAGAAGCTAACCTATAAATGTGGCGGTTCTCTGGCTCACTGTATTAGCAAGAGATGAGATTCAGAGACGAGGACGAACGGAGGGAACACAATCAAGCTCAGCTCATATTCTGCAGAGTTAGCCAGGAATTAGCTTTAGCCCGTCTAGGTAATCTGTTCATCTCTTTTACAGGACGTAACTGGCGCTAATGTAATTTGTTGATTTTAAACAAGGCAGGGCATCAACAGGAGTTCAGTCACATTTGCCCGCAAGGTTAAATTATAAAAATGTTAAATATTTTATGAGGGTGGAATTATTCTCCTGCAAATCCTACTGCACGGTTGATCATTTTTCATCAAAATCAAACTGGGTACTCGTGAAGAATTAAAAGTAAATTTATTCAGCAGATTCTTTATTTAGTAGAGAAATATTGAGCTTTGTTGCACATTTCACATCGCAGTACTCAAAAGAAGCCATGTTTTGTCATTGTGAGGCAGAACTACAGCAGTACACAGTTTTTATCAGTCAAATTGGCTTAAATTATGAAACTGGTTTTATATTGGTTTTAAAATCTTTCTGCTGTTATCAGCCCTTGAGTTCTGTAATAAATGCACAATGAAAAAATAATCATATGAAAGAAGTTTCTCACGCAAAAGTTTTAGTGTCATCAGATAAATTATTAGTTTGTAATAAATGTTTTATTAGACATGTGGCCCAACACGGAAGTATTGTTTTTATTAGTTTGTTAATTTATAGATGGTCACAATCATCGTCTAGATTACACAGTAATCTTCAATATGTTATTCAACAACAGAAGCAGAAGTATTTGGTCACAACACGTGTGCAAAAAATGATGAACTAAAAATGAGCTAATATAAGGGAGCTGGTTTTTAAACAGCCCATAAGGGTCAGGCTCTCAGGTGGATCAAAAATGGCATAACTCCCCTGAGAGCAGAAATTGGTTTTATTGTGTGCAGAGAGGTTTTTATAATGGGTGTGAAATGCACACATATTCCCTGAGCTGAGTGTCTCACTTATGAAAGACACAAAAAACACTGTCAAGCATGCACAAGACTCATTAATATTCTGAATGCTAAGCTCACCACTTGGCAGTGTGATTGTCTTTTTTTTTTTTTAAAGGTAAAGTTTGTGTACTTGGGGATTCCTTTTAGCGACAAGTCTGTAATAAGACGGAGAAGATTGGACGGCTGTTTTTACACCTGTTTCATTTTCACTTTAGTGTTTGTGATTATAAGACCGATAAGATACAGGAATTACTTCACATCGACAAACCTGTAACAGACACTAGTTAATGGAAAATAGTGTTTTTAGCTTTTGTTTTCATAATTTAGTTTTTTACTCCTATCGGTACAGTTTATTTAGATATAATGTATCATATCCTGGCTGGATAATTGTTGGTTTTTCATCTATTCTTCTATCCATATTAAATGATTTCACCTTTGTCTTTGTCTGACCAATACTGGATTTATAAGCCAATGACCTAATACCTAATATGTATATTTAAGAGTTTAAAAAATATATGAAAACTTTTAAGTCATTCAGGTCATGATATGTCATAGCTCTTAGCATTTCAAGATATCAACCGTTATAATTTGTCTTTTTATTTTTGACCCACCAACCAATTCTGTGTCCGGTTCCAAGTTTCAATATGTGGACTATAAGGGTGCAATTTAGTGCATGTAAACAGCATGACTTCATTTGGACTCTGTTCAGACACATGACCGTCATCCTAATGAGACTCACCCTTTGTGTCTGTGTTTGTATGATTCCGTTTTGGAGTCCTTCTCCTTGAGGTGTATGTGATTGGCTTCTCCTGGGATAGACTGTAGGTGTTAATTACACCAAAGATGAGTCTTTCTGGGGACACATTAGTAAGTGACCCCGTGGTAATTATTTAATAATACACATGTTTTTAATGTGCTTTTCCTCTAATTGGATTTTCTGGGTGTAACAAAAAAAGATTGCCGTGAGCAACTGTCATCCTCGTTCTGTCTTATAGTACGCAGGTGTTTGTGTTAGTTAGTTAGTGTAACCCGTCCTGGCTCGTCTCCGACCTCTGCTCTAATTGAAAAGTGCGGCTCAGAAAAGCTTTGGCATGCATCTGCACCTCATGACTACATCAGCTCACTGAGCTGGCCTCCACCGTTGGACTTATTAGGTCATACTGATGGGAGTGTTTATGTGTCTGTGTCTGTCGGTGTGTTTAATCGCGTCCCGCTGTGTGTGTGTGTGTGTGTGTGTGTGTGTACGTGCGTGCGTGCGTGCGTGCGTGCTTGTGTGTGTGTATGTATGAATCTCACTGTCTCCATTTACGGCTTTGCTTCACGCTGTTGCTTCAGCTCCTCGGCTAACGATGATTTTTCCTTAAACACCCACCCTCTGAACACACACACATACCACACACATACGAGTACCATCGCCTCAGTTCTTACTGAGCTCCTGATGTGTTTTTTTAACCACGACCCCTTTTTTTTAGCCAAGACATCCTCTCAAAAAGTATCAAATCCTCTCACCGTCCTTTTTGCGATATTCCTCCTTCCCACATGTGTGTGTGTGTGTGTGCCGTCTCTCAATCCCTTTTCCCTCTTCCTTCTTCCCTTCCTTAAGTTCTTGCTTCACCATTAGCAAATTGGAGGCACTTTAGCAGCAGCTTGTTAGCTGGCCATTGGCCCACATTCAAAAAGTGAAGCATCCATCGTTATCTGTCTCCATACTCTCATTACTATGTGGTGGGATTGCCAGCGCTGTTTAAAATCTCATTATCGGACCAGATTTTGTGTTGGCTGGTAGTTTGGTGCATTCAGACTCCGGTGTGATTTTAATTTTGTGTGATTAAATGTTTCAACTCACCTGAGGCCTTTAATAAATGATGTTAAGTGTTTGTCATAACAGGCCAAACAAAACTATCATATGTAAATTCAGAGATTAAATGATGTATTCCTTATTATCAGATTCTATCTTACATGATCTATTTCTACTGCCAATCTTTTCCATAGCCTTAGACAGTGATCCGTGTCTTCATATTTAATCAATTTATTACTATTTACAGCCACAACTCTTTAAGATCACAGACTGGTAGAAAATGAGTTTAGCTTAACAATAAGTCTTCTCTCAAGAGCAAATGTCAGAGATAATAAAATAATAAAAAATGCAGCTAAGAATGACAGTTGACGTGACTCTTTCAATATTGAATATAGTGAGATAGTGAAAAGTTTGAGGCTTGTTTTGGTTTCAGGTGTCTTCTGCTGAGATTTAACTCGGCTCTGAATTGAAACCTCAGACAGAGAACCAGACGGGCAGCTTGACAGGCGCACAGATGCAGACATTTACATATGTACCCACAGTCTGTTAGGAATCAGCAGGCATCAATCAATCCAACCATCCGACCAGTCAGCTAGCCGGGCAACCAGCCACAGTGACCCAGCCGCTTCCACATGAAGTCCAGAGGTATGTGTGCTAATTCGACAGTGCTGCGGAACCAGGGATCTGGGAATACAATGGTGGGGTTTATCATGGGAATCCCAGCCATTCAATGGAGGCCTTTGTGTTTGTTGCTGCACTGTCCAGTAATGAAGACAACACATGCTTGCATAAAGCTCATTGGCCTGTCGCTTTGTGTTAGTATGTGTGTGTGTGTGTGAGAGTGTGACGGTGTGGCTGAAACGCACAAGCTGAGGGATGAGTACAGGTTCAGTTGTCCTGCAGTCACACACAAGTAGCACCATCTATCATATGCACTGTCTCCATTGTGACTTTGTCATTAAAACAATAATTTTGCTCTTCTTTGTTCTTTTTTTTCCTGTTGGTGTTTACATCAATAAGCTATTATCTTGCTTACATTTTTTTTCATCCCTCCCTGCAAAGATGAATGTCTTTGGGTTGCTGTTGGTTCTCTGGTAATGACGCTGCTGAATAGAGAGTTGATTAGCTTTGCTGTTAGTAGTTTGTGATGTCTGGAAGGCTGCACTTACGTGGAAGTTGACGGTCTGAGAAACTGCTGCTTTGGGGTTTCTGCAAAAGTTTGGAAAAAACATTAAGCTCATTCTATGCAGCGTCACTAGGGTTGGGTATCAAATGCAAGGACAAGTATTTTCTATTAGTCTCAGTTCTGCCCTTAAAATCACTTTTCATTGCAGAAATTTGGATCGACCCGACTGTCCCTCTACATTTTGTGGTTAAGCATGTGCCAAAGCACACGTATAGAAAGCTTCACAAAAGTAAGAGGTGATACAACAGAATGTAATCGCACACAAAAGCGGTTTGCAAGTATGTTTGACAGGATGAAGCTTCTGCTGCAGCAATGTTTAGGAATCGTATAGTAGTCCCTTTTTATTTAATCCACTTCCAATGGCTTTGTAATGAGGAAGCCAAAATAAATTGTACGTGAACAAATTCTGAAAAGCTTTGAGCACTCGTACTCTCACTGCGCAGTAGGTGTAATTAATAATGTTATGGCATTAATAAGAGCGCTTGAGTCAGTGCAGTAAGACATTGTGTTTGTATGTGTGTGTGTGTGAGTGAGTGTTGGGGGTTGTTCTTACTGGACTAACAGAACCATTTTGAGACTCAACACAACTCTTTTTCTGTTTTTCATTTTTTCTTCTCCATTTTCCTGTCTGACAGCAGCCGAGTCCATCTAATTGCTTCCTTGGACAGCAGCTTGTCACTACCTCTCCCTCTCTGTGTCTCCCTCTCATCCTCCCCTCTTCTCTTTTTCTCCCTCTCTGTCATCAGCTGCCCATCTGTCACCTTGTGAATCACTAAATGTAAATCAGCACAGGCCACGCAAATGTGATATGGCTGTTATCTTTGATCACACTCAATACACACAGACACACACACACACACACACACACACACACACACACACACACACACACACACACACACACACACACACAGACACACACACCTCTGTTACCTCTTAGCTCCTGCTGTCAGGTTGACTGAATATGTGAGTGTGTCATATCATGTTTCACGTTTTTGCCTGTGCTTTCTTTTTGTGTCTGTTCACAATTTTAATTTTTTTTTTTTATTAGGCCAAGTGCACTGTGGGTAGCTAATGAAGCGAGAAGTACCCCCACGCACACGCTTTAGCTAGTTAAAAAAAAACTCCTTGTGTTTGACATCAAGAGAGGAAAAGAAGACAATGAAGAAGATGATAATGAGGATTGTGATGGTTCTCTTCCTTAGCTGGTTCTCATGGACGTTATTGTTCCCTCGTTACAAGGCGATATTCAATAATGGCGGCCATCACATTTGTTTCTGGGACATGTGAAACAGCACTGTGGCCACTCCAGAAGCTGCCTCGTTGTTCCTGTATTTCACATCCACAAGTCCATAACTAGCATAACAATATTTTCATTTATCATGACATTATCAGACTGTCCTGTCATTATAGATTGACAAATGCTGATATAAATAGCGGAGATGTACACATACATCATTGAGTATATAGAGGTGTATTGGTGTAAAAGTTGCAGCAACAACTCATGCACGAAGACTTAATCTCGACGAACCTACAGTGCCCGTGGTCTAATTAGAAGCAAGGGACATTTTTATGACATTTATTGATTCTACAACAGTCTAGATATTCTTTGAAAATATTTCCTTAATGTCGAGCAGGGGTTCACAACCCCTATGTCGCAGGCTATAGCCTAGCTATATAGGGCTACGTGGGCTATTTCTGCACTAATTACTTGTACTGGTCGCACTTTGCTGCACCTTTCTTTGTGACTTCTTGAACCGGCCGCAACAACAAGATGGTGATTTTCAAATAAAGTAGGTCATCAGTACTGAAGGTCGTTCATCACCCACTTAGCTACTCAATCTTGATGTGCTGTGTTTTTATTACCGTTGCAAATAGCTAGCTAATATTAATAAAATAATAAAATAGACGAGGCTAGCCTAGCATACATACGGCACCAAATGGCAGAGTTTTCTTTTTGGATCTGCCTTGCAACTGCACCATTGAGTTAGGGGTTTCGCAATATACCGGACGACAACCGTGACATTTAAAAAATGTATATCATGATGATGATAATACACGTATGGTACTATTGTATTATTCAGTCTTTCCTTTCTCACCTTGTCTCCCTCCACCAACACTACTGTCATTTTTTTGTCACAGTTTCATAATGAACCGGAAATATTTTTACACCTTTTGCCATGTCATCACCATTCATATCTATACATTACAGTACATTACATTACAGTCATTTAGCAGACGCTTTTATCCAAGGCGACTTACAATTCAGATGCTATCATACCGTAGGCACAGCTACGGGAGCAATTTTGGGGTTAATTGTCTTGCTAAAGGACACATCGACATGCAACTAGTGGCGACGGAGCCGGGGTTTGAACCGCCAACCCTCTGATTGAAAGACGGCCCTGCTCAGCCACAGTCGCCCCTATACAACTAATGTGTTTGATTAAATTGTTTACTAGAGCACAGTGGCTGAAGATGTAGTCCGATATTTTACTCAAGTAAAAATAGTAATACCACAGTGTAGAAATACTCTGCTACTGTAGAAAAGATGTCTCATTAGGTCATAATCCCTTAGTGTTCAGAGGTGTCTTATGTGTAATTCACACCAGTACACGTGAAAGATACACATGCACAAGCAAACACGCACACACAAACAAATGGTTTCACTAATGTGTGTGAGAGCTAAAGATTACATTGAATCACATTAGGGCTGCAAATGATTCATTTTGGTTGGTGGTAGGATGTTAAAGATCTGAATTGATGGATGGATGATGAAGGTGAAGGTTTAGGATTGACTTAAAATGACAGATTGTGTGACTAATCAGAGAAAGGGAGATGGAAAGAGGGAGGACATGACTGAGAGAAAAATGAGATTGAAGGAGTGATCTACTGGAAGGATCAATAGATGATGGATTGATGACACAATGGCTGGCAGGGGCGGGATCTCATGCACAATTAAAAAGCATTAACACTGTTTTTTCCCTTTTCTTACTGTCTGAAAGTATTTGGTGGCAAACTTTGTCTTCCAACTGCAGACTGAGTAGCTGTTCTTGCTTTGGCATTTGTTTCCAAGAGAAATGTATATATATGTATATGTATATGTATACTACACTGTATAAAAGCTCACACCATTGAATTTGTGCATATGTTAAAAACGATGCATCCATTTTTAGAGTGAAATGTTTCAAAGAGGGACAGAGTGGCGGAGTGAACAATGCAGCTGTGGGTGGGTGAGTGGGCGGCCGGTTGAAGAGATGCCGAGTGGTAGATCCACTCAGCAACTGCCTCTTATGCATCTCATCCCTCCATTTCTTCATCCGTCTGTCCATCCACATCAAACACTTACCGACCTCCTATACGTTACTATAACATTTAAATACCACTGCTACAGATGATAACATCAAACACAATAATAACAAATCTTGCAAAAAACCTTTTTGCCTCATGTCCACATGTCATTGTTTGATTTTGTAGCCACTACTTCTTAGTATTAATATCATCCTTTCTAAAGTTATTTGTTTTACATTGACTTTACATTCTGTTACATTTGGTAACTACTGTATTCATGTTTCATTCATATTTCTGCAGTTCTTGCTCCCTGCGTGCCTGCATCTTGCTCCGCACTTGGTCCCACTGGTTTTTAGTGGTGATTTAGTTTTTTGCAGGACTGAATGAGACGAGTGATCACTGCACAAAATCTGATTCTGGCCGCCTGAGTACAGAGGGGACGTATGAAACGTTGCTACATTCACAATTCAAAATTAGGTTTGAGAGGACTTGGACTTGATCCGGACCAGTGGTTGTTATCGGCAGGTCCAGACCAGTCCAAATCAAAACACCCATGACACGGACACAAGTTGAGATAATAGAAAACTGAAGGACTGCAGGACTGTGGGGAGGACTGATGGAAACAGTGAGATAGACGGGAAAACGGGAGCAGAATCGAGAGGAGGTGGGGATGATGGAGAGGAAGGGAGGGCCGGTGTGTAGAAAAATCCAAGGGCTCTGAGGATGAGAGGACCGCTGGAGAGAGCAAGGGAGGATGAGAGGACCGCTGGAGAGAGCAGGGGAGGATGAGAGGGGATGATGCAGCTCTTCTGAAGTGTTTACTCGTGTAGATGCTGTAGCAGAGCGGCCGGGAGGAATATAAAGCCACAGAGACGCAAAGGAGGATGAGAGTTTATTGGTGCTACAGAACTAAGAGGCACAATCATGGCTGCGTCATAGCTTTTTTTTAGTATGCGTGTTTGTTTGTAGACATGCTTACTATTGGTGTTTTTAGATAGTCAAAGGCAAAGCAGACAGATATCATTCTTCCATTATTGTCCTGTTTTCATCTTTTATTTGTTCTAAAAGACAATTTAAATGTTTGGGTAGCCTTACAGATTACAGCAGTGCTCTTTCCTCTTTAGACATGATGTTTGCTGTGTGATCTGAGGATTTATACACTTCACAGTTCAAAGTCAAGAACAGCCTCGGGGGCCTTCATTGTTGGGATGATTCGGAGAAGACTCGGTGCTCTTGCCCGTGTGTATAATGTGTGTGTGTGTGTGATTGATAACGAAAGAGCAGCAGGTCCATAGAGAGCTCATCCTTCCCGGCCTGTCGGCCTCGGCTCAAACACACAGATAATATTACCTTTAGTTCAGGTTGAAATTGCAATGATGATGTAATTTCTAAACACCGTCTTCGGCTCCTTGGTTTCCTCTTATCTTCCTTTCATCTCTTAATAAGCAAATTGAAATCTTCAACATCATTACTCAAGCAACTGTTCCCCTTTAGCACAGACGAAGGGTCTGTGAAATGGATGAAAATATATTGTTTTCACTTGATGGCCTTTAAGGGATGAAGGTATCCTAAAAGAGTTAATAGATGGCTTCCAGGCTGGTTGTTGGTGAAATTTATCCTGTAAATAATTATTTTTTTATATTGCCCTTTATTTAGAATTGTACTGATAAGATAGACCATCTATTGTCAAGGGGAAAGCTCTTGAAGATATGTTTATGTTGTTCATGTCATATGGGAGGGATAATGAAAGAGTTACAGGCAGGTTGATCAATAAAGAATCAGAGAGGAAAGATTCCTTTGTTAACGGGCAACTCAAGATGGTTTTATTGTAACTAAGGGGGACAAAAATAGGGTTTTGAAAAGTGAGGGGGGCATGTCCCACCCATACCCAGTGAAAATGACATCCTTGAATCCATCTTGTTGAGAGATTTCAGTCTGGATCAATGTGGTGGAGGTGTAGACCTACATCTCCCTCCTGAGAGCCACACCGCTAGCATGTCTAAAAATGGGTCCATCTTTACATGACAAAACAACGTTGTGATTATCTAAATGTAGGTGGTTGAATAATGCTACTCAAATGTATTATACTTATCAATTATGTATTTGTACACAATTGCAAGTAGTTACCAAGCATTTTTTAAGGTCACCAAGAGAGCAATCCCTTACGGATTGAACCAATATTATTGAGTTTATTTCTGTGAGACTTCTCTCTCCATCTGAGACTCTTATCCAGGCCTTGGGGCCAAGATGAAGCAGCGGGACAACCTTCCACACAGCACGGGGACCAGCCCCTCGAGTTTCAGGTGTCCGCCTTGGCGTTCATAACTCCCCTGTTTTTAATTAGCTCCTTCAACGGGGAACGTGGCAGCAGAATTGCAGCCTTCGAGGTGATTTCAACAGAAGATTTTCTTTTCTTTCCCTGTGCCCCTACCCACTCCTCATAGGAACACGCAGAGTAATCGACATGTTCAGAAGCGGAGACCCATAATTAAGACGTATGCGCTTTTGTGAATATTTTTTTCATGTATTTTCTTTCTCTTTTTTTTTTTGACAAAGTTCACTTGAAAACCCACTCAATAATGGCCAGGCTGTGAATTGTTTGATTATTTTGTAAGATATTTAAGCATCGTAGAGTTCTCCCTTTCACTGCTGGAGAAAGTATTGAGCAGGATTTGACGTCAGCCCCCGCATGCAGGCAGCACTGTGTCATTAGAGGCAATAGAGAGAGAGAGAGAGAGCTTTAGCATAATGCCCAAACCATATTCTCTCCATCTCATCGTAATGCCTAATGTTAGGTAGCGTACTTAGTGGGTTAAAACCAGATTAGGCTCTCAGCTTAGTGTAAGAGATCCATAACCGAGTGTGTGTGTCAGAGTATTAGATGGGGTTTGAGGTAATTGATTTGGGTGGAGGCGGTATCTGAAGACGGACAGAGGCACATGGAAACGGAGATGGAGAAACTGGGAGCGCAGTAGTGAGAGAGACCAAAGGACCGACGGACATAAAGCCAATAGATATGAAGAAATACGGTCGTCAGAGAGCAGTAAGGTGAGAAGAGTCGGCCCAATCAGACAAAAATGGAGAGATCGATATTGATACTGATGCAGAAGAGGGTGAAAGACAAGTACAGGCAGATACGGGGAGGTGGGGATAGATTTTGTATAGATGTGTTAGACCGATCCTGACCTTGCATTTGATTTGCCTACGTTTAATGTTGCTGTGAAAACTAGGAGGCCTGTGCAGCAGATGTCCCAATTGTTGCTCATTTCAACATCTTTTTCATTTCATTTCTAATATTTTCCATCCAAGACTCTTGCGCCTATCTGATGTGCACATGCACTGAGTCATAGATGCCCACGTATGTTGTATAATGTATAATGTATTACTACTTTGTAGTCTTTTTAACCAAATAATGTGAACATCACTGTTGCGGGATTGGTTTGTACACCACGCGGACACCGACTGTAGCTTTGATGTAAGATAAAAGAGGCGATGTTCGTGTGCAGGTCATTGGGGTTGTCCCGTGTTACAGATGTTTTTAAGCCACCTCCAGATCTCCTGTCTGCTCCGCATATGTTTTACTGTTAATGTTACTGTTTGATTTGAAGGACTGCACCAGAGTTGAGAGGGAACGTAGGTATTCTGCCAATATTGAGACTAGGTCTAGATTGTTTCCATAACTGCTTCCTGCATGTAAGTCTTGAGTTATCATTTGATTAGTTGAAATTCAAGTCTGTTTTCAAGGGAAAATGCCAAAAATTCTCTGTTTTTAGCCCCACAAATGTGAGAATTTCCTGCTTTCTGTGTTTTATTTCCATTATGAACTGAATGTCTTTGCAATGGAAAGACGTGATCTGGGGGAATTGTGAAGATTTCCCCTTTTTGCTCACATTTTATATACATTACAATGAATTGATTAACATAAAAACATACATTTAGTGATAATGTAAATTTTCGGTTGCAACCCTAAGTGCATTTTTTATAGATCTTTAAATCTATAGAAATAGTTTACATATTTGTCTCGTGGTTTTTTTCAATATGCCATTGAAATGTGAACTTTTTGTGCTTGTTTGGGTTGATGTTAAACATATATATGGAACAGTAGCCAAAGAGTATAAATAATCACCTCATACCTCAATATTTTCGGTCTTGTCGTTTTTCGGGTCTTTTCCATTTTTGACCACAGAACATGTACACTTTAACACAGCAGGCACGAACGCCCACACACACATTAATGCAGATTGAAGCGTGTAGGCTGTTAATGACTTGTTGTTTGGAGCTAAGTCTGGAATAGCATACCTTGATTTAGTTTTTACACTGTTTGACGCTTAAAATGGTGCTAGAGACTTGATTGGGCTAGAGTGTCCTTTAGAGGTCAATCCAAAGACAAAACATTCCAGTTACATGTTCAGTCCCGATTGATATTAAGATATCAATCAATCAAAGAAAATTATCAAAAATAATCATTGTTTTGCAATATTTGTTCACATTTAATAGAGTATGTCCCTGTATATTAATATTATTATCATTCAGGTTTATAATAAAAGCTTTTGTCTCTTGGATATTTGCTTCAGTCTCTATCATTTGAATACAGACGTAGCATTTGAGGATGAAGCCTGTTAGGTTTGGGTTACTCAAATTCAATTACTCATCACCAGTTATGGAAGACAAGAGCTACAAGTGGTTCTCAACTAATCACTCTACAAGTTGTCAGACTTTCACTTTCAACATGTAGCGCCATTAACAGGAACACAGAAAGGGGAGGCATCAAAAACCATGAAAATTAAAACATTTCGGGATTTCTTTATATACGGCACTTTTTAATTGAAAAAGATGACTGCAAAATGTTGCATACATGGAATCTATAGTGATGTATCAATCACATGACCGGTCAATGTGTTCAATATAAGGAAACTGGAATCTTACCCCAGATGAAGGTAAGATAGCCGAAAATGTTTGCTGAATAAAGCATGGTGTACTGGAGAAGCGTTGTGCAACATGTTTAATTTTCATGGACATGCATTGAAGCTCACATTGGTCTGCATTTGACTTTGTGTGCAATGAAATGAAAGGAACATCACAAATAAGTATTAATCAGTGTCGTAGTGTCTAATTTATGTAAAAGTACTCAAAAATGCCTCTGCCTTTCACATTACTGATTTTGGTGAATATGTTTTGAGACACAGATCACTTTATATCACTATGCCGTACATTAATGTCGGTGTAATTGGACACAGACGTACTTTATCTTGGCCAGTCCTCCTGTCAACAGAGCAGGCAGTGGATTCAGGGAGGAAGTAATGACGGCAGTTCCAAACTCTGACCAATAAAACACATCTCAAACAACACCAAGAATCCCTGTATTAGATGTGTCTGAATTCCACAACAGTAGTCAATGTATGCATGTTGGGAGCTGGTATGAACGGTGATGAAACCCTAATGTAAGATGTGCAGGACTTCAGGATCAGAATAACCACATGTGAGTTTGGAGCTTTGATAAAAGACGTTTGGTTGGGGACAGTGATGACGCTCACAATGAAAGGACTGCACCTGTCTGCATTTTCACCAGCACAACAGCCCCACGAGTTACGCCTTGTGCTGTTCTACTGTACTATGAATATTTTAACTTCATCACCATGGTTACACTGGACCCCAGAAGTTTGTTTCTCGGGATCAAAAAGCATTTTTATTTATATGCGTGTTTTGTTTTGGCCGTGCTCATGCCCTCTGTGTTCTCTGACTTGGCATTGGTGAGATGTTTACAATTCAAATGAATTCTGGTAAATAGTCGAACAGTCCCGTCTGAGAGCTGCTTAATGCAATTCCACTTTTACACCGCCGGCCTCTTGAGCAGGTCCAGTGGGGCCGCAGGAACACTGAGCTTTGCTGAGTGATGGAAAGTCTCGTTCGCCTTTTTGTATTCCCGTTTTCCTCGGTGTGATGCAAATCGATGATTCTTTGGTCAGAAGTCACAGCTGCTTTCACAGGGCAAAGTGGTTACTGCTGAGAAGTTATTTGACTTAATTGATAGTTGGTTTCCAGTCTCAGCATTGTGCACATTTTGTATCTGGTCATTCATCTGGGCACAGATCCCAGTTTCTCATCTTTTTGAGTGTGTATGTATTTTTTTTACGTCCTCTGAGCCTGTTTTTATTTACACGTTTAGTGTTTTTCTTATTTTCAATATGCAAGATGTGCAACACAAAACTCTCTTAACAGACCTTTTGTCTCTGTCAGTCACTCTCACACACACACACACTAGGTTTTTAGCTACACACTGCACATCAATTTATTACCAGCTCATTTCACAGCCCATGAATCCGTCCGTGGCTGTTTTTCATGCAAAGCTGTTTAAGGCTTCATAGGTTCTTTACATTCACTGTGCTCCTCCCTTTCAGCCTAATTACACAGTTGTTTATGTGTGTGTGTGTAGTTTTATAAATGGGCCTTTACACTCTTATTTTTTTATTCATTGAGCTGGGTATTGTTGTTCAAAGGAAAGGAAGCCTATTGGGAATTCTAAGCAAGGCTTCACTGACTAGATAGTAACTTATGAATACATATCCGAGGCTTCTCAATACTCTCACAGGTCCTAGTGTAGACTTTTCTCCTGTTGTTGGCAAAAAACTGACCTCTATAGAGAGTTGATGACCTTTTTTTGATTTACGGGACTAAAATGAATATTCTTTCAAACACAGCCGACGTGTTTCAGGAAAGGAAGAGAGAAAACAAACATGAGACTTGGTGATTGGGAGAGAGAATATAGTATAGAGACTATCCTCTGCCAGTGATAATAAGAAATATTATCACTGGCATAAAAAAGAGGCTAATATTTGTCTTTAGGTATTGCAGTTTATTTGCCTGTAGTGTTTAAACGTAGTGTTCATCAGTATTATTGTTTCTCTAACACATGTATCAGTTTTCAAATTGGATAAGGTGTTTATATGTGTGTGTCACAGTGGATTCCCCCTACGTAGTGGCTCCCTATTGGCTTTCTAGCTAATGTGTTGTCTTTCTCTCTGTGTATCTGTCTGTCTGTCTTTATTACTGTCTGTCTGTGAATGTGGTTGTTTGTGCCCAAACTTGTATCCCCTATTTCTTTTGTCACACACATTCGGCCTGTCATTTATTTTTTTATTTTTTTCATGTGAGTTGGTTTTTGCATGTTCTTTTTGTTGACTGTGTGTCTCCACCCTGCATCTCCACAAACTGCTTTCTGCCTGTTTTTCAATGTCTGGCTTTGAATGTATGTTTGTGTTTGTCTCTGTCCGCTCGCCTCTCACGCGTCCACTTATGTCTGTGCGTCTCTTTCTTTGTGTCTGTTCTCGTCTTCGTCGTGTCTTTTCCTCTCGTCGCTGTCTCCATAATGTCCCCTCCTCCAGCTTTTGTGACTTTGCTGAACGGGGACCAGGCTCAGGATGCCATCCGCTCCCTCCATCACAGCACTGTCCGGGGACGCTTGATCAACGTCACGCTGCAGCCCACCGACTCCCTGCTCTGCCTCACCAACCTGCCCCACACCTTCACTGCCCAGCAGCTTGAGGAGCTGGTACGCGCCTACGGGAATATTGAGCGCTCCTTCCTGGTGTACAGCGAGCTGACGGGCCACTCCAAAGGATATGGGTTTGTTGAATACATGAAGAAGGATTCGGCTTCACGGGCCCGTTCTGAGCTACTGGGCCGGCCCCTGGTATGTTGGAGCAGTTGTTAAAATGATCCTGTCATGTTTGATTATTTCAAAACATTGTTACATTTCTATCTGTGAGACTGAAAGATGTTTGGAGGAAAGGGTCTGTCAAAGGGCTCCTGTGTCCTGAGTACAAAAGATGCATTTTAGTTTGCCGGGCCAAACCAGGACTAAACCTTCATTTAATTTACTTGAATTGGCTCGATTTGACTACAGTATAATTAATGTGATTTCACTTGATTTGATCAAATTATTACCCCACATTTGTTTTCAGGTAACTTATTGAAACAATGGATTTGATAATACTTAATTCGATTACTGGCCAACACAAAGTGGGTTACACATTTATACAGATTTAATTTAGCCCCCAACTAAACTGCAACCAGCTGGCCGTATTTGATTTAAACAAAGTGAGTGAAAGAGGAGTGATACATTTTAGTCATTGGTCACATCCTCACATTGAGTTGTTTACTTCCCGAAAACTTGGCTGAAACTTGTAAACATCATTTGTGTTTTTTGTAGAAACTGCCCACACAGAAAACAGACAATCAGTACAAATATGGGTTCTGCCAGATGAGTTGATTTCAATTTATCTCCTGAGTAAAAAATACCAAACTGCAGTTTGAACACAACATTGATCAGAGGGAGGAAACGCTGAACAAAAAACAACATCTCATCGAATTCTAGTGCAGTTTACTTTAAATTATACAAGAGATCGTCTAAACCTCGCACGTCTGATTGGCTCAATCAGTGAAACAAAACTGATGGAAGTGTGCAGCTTAAGGGCTGATGAGCTTTCAAAATCAACACTTTTGAGCCAAGAGGATGAATATATAATAGCAAGTAAAGTTATATTTACTAACATTTTCTCACAATAAATGCAGAATGTAATGGGTGCTTATGCAGTGTAGGAGTGGAAAGCGAGTTCAAGGTCTTTAAAAAATCTGATTTGTGCAGGACGATCGCTCATTGATGGTGCAGTGGATGGACGTCAACCAGCTGAGCCAAGAGGAGAACCTGCACTCCAAGTGTCTGTGTATAAGCCGGCTGCCGCTGGACCTCTGTGACTCTGAAGAACTGACCCAGCTCTTCTCGGAAACCTACAAACCTGTCTTCTGCCAGGTGTGTATTCAAGCATGCGTGTGTGTGTCTGTGAGATAGGGTGTGATAGACAATTGTTCTTTCTTACCATAAAAACATCCCAACAAAAATGTGTATCAAAGAGGTTACGGCTCATCGAACATGTCTGTGCTGTGAACCCAAAATGTAAGATAAATGTTGTGTTTTTCATTTTCTTCGTGCCTTATAGTGTAGCAGAAGCTCTAAAAGAAAACGATATTCATTGATAATGTCTCACAAACTCCACCAAAGTCTTAGTTACGTCACTTTGAAACGCTTCCCTTCTTCCACACGCGTTAATCAGTCGAACACCACCAGGTGAGATGTGCCGTATTCAAATTCAGGTTCAGGGTCCCTATTGGCCAATCTCGCAGTATCACCAAGCAACTATTTCCATGGCGAGGTGTGACACCAGCCCCACCCTTCAACTCCCTCCCTTCCTCCCACTCTGCTGTGTTTCAGTTCAGCTGAGTTATATACCACCCGGCCCCGTTACATCCACAGCACTCCCACCTTCCTATTTAGACATCACTCAATAGGTATCTGTCATCTGCTGCATTACCAGTTTTAGCTCCACCCCTTTGCCCCACTCCCACATAGAAATCAATACACCCACATCATCCCGGTCCCATGATGCTTTGTGGGTGTTTAGCTCATGTTGCTTCACTGTTGCAGAGCCAGCAGGCTTTGACCTATAGTTCAGCGTTTTCTTTATGTACAGTATGCGCTTGCAAATGTGTGTGTGTGTGTGTGTGTGTGTGTGTGTGTGTGTGTGTGTGTGTGTTACTGGACTTCAGCGTGTATGCACTAGAAATACTTAAAGCCCAAAGCTTCTGAAAACCTGTACTCCAATGAACAGGATGCTAAAACAACATATACAGGGATATGAAAACATACAAGCTAGCTTTGGAACAAGTAGCCACAGTATTTATTTTACGAACACGCCTGTGTGGGAGACTACTGCAAAGCCGTTTTAATCATAACTGCTGTTTTGTATTCATTTTGACGCACTCTAGGTCCACGTTTGTCAGCTGGTTTGGATTGATGCTACTGAGGATACTCTTGATTTCAATGCAGGAAAACACAAATATTGTCTAAAAAGCATCACTCCTATTGCACCAGCTCTGTTTTAAGGGGCATACCCAGCTATTGTTGGTTCAATCTGTCAGCGTTCCCATTTTCCACCATAAAGATTGTTTTATTGATATATTTGTGCATCCCAGAGAGCTAGGTGTTTAAGGTGCTGACAATATAATCGCAACACCCCCAGTTGAATGACATGCAAACCTATGAATGATATGACATTTGCTACTGTGTTTGCTGCATATACATTTTTCTTCTATTACCTTTATATCTTACTGACGTCAGCTGCAGTTTGTCTTGCAGAAAACCTCTTCCTCCTCTGTGCACATAGACCTCAGCCGTCTTGCTACTTTTGCTCTGTGCAGAGTGCATTTAACCTGTGGCCTTGGCCCTGAGCCCTATAATTCTGCTACCCACGTAAGGACCCTCCAAGCAGCACTTTAGTTTCAGTCATCCAGGAGAGATGGAGGGAGGAAATGGGAAATAATGTCAACCATATTAGAGGGACAACAGGATGGAGACAGTAAGGAGGGATGGGAAGGAGAGAGAGGACAGTGCTGAGAATGTCAGACCCATTAGAGAGAAGATGGAGCGAGGGAGGAGAGGCCAGGCAGTGTCAGGACTAATAGGGGGGATGGAGAGAGGTGGAGAGCTGAAGTGAAATGGTGAAGAGAGGTAGACTGTCAGTACCGGTGAAAAGATTGTTTGCATATTTTTACATGTAATAATGATGGCTGACTAGGAGACGAGAAATTTGCTCAGCAATATACTAATATCTGTAAAAGGATGCAGATGGCTTGACAGAGTTTGATGGATGTTAAAGGTGTGGAGTATGGATGGAGACAGGTTCATGGAAACAATACCAGCCACTATTTACAGACTGAACGGAGACAATTACTCTTGTCCGGCTATATAAGGTTGTCCATGTCATGTGTTAGTACAATGACACTCACACAGTCGACCACACCCCTCGTGTATTGGTTTTCTTGTTTTCCTATATGTTCTTTAGCAACAACTGGAACCATTTGCCACAGTTAGTGCAGCAGATTACATATTGCACATATGCACAAAACATGAATAATTATTCGATTTGATATTGCGATGCAGCCATTACAGACAAAAAGGGTTTTGTTTTTAAGATGATGCAAGAAATAAAATAAACAAGTAGCAGTAACAGCCAGCAGGGCAGTAATGTCCAGTTACTGGCAACAGGTTTTAACTGACAAGCACAGTCAAAAAGCATCACAGCAGCTGAGCTACATGGATAAATAAAAACATAGTGAAACAAAATGAGGTGTATAAGAAAAAATTATTATTATTATGAAAAAACAGATAATAAAAAGATTTGGATTTATATAAAGATCGATTTAAAAACGGATAAATTACCCCACTTTTTGACAATGCGGTTGCATTTTCATTCAGAAGCAACAGAAAATGCTAGTTATGAATATAAAAACAAACTTGTTCCTCACAATCATTGGCACTCATTGTCGCACAGATAATTAAAGTCTTTCCAAGTACAATCTTAAGCTGCCTGACACAATTATTGCCCCCCCCCTTTGGGGAAACCTGCAGTGTTTTCTTCCAAGTTTACTTCAAAGAAAGAATAACTCAAAGATAGGTGTCATGTTTAATTACATATTTTGCTGCACACAAAGATAATGAAAACCCTCCACAAACACTTATTTGTTGGTGAATTTCAACTTTGATTTAGTGGAATTGTTTCATGTGGCATCACCCAATCTCAAGAGTAATGGTTTCTTTATCCGGAGACTTCCACTTCTAAATTATCTTTTTAAATAATAGTCACACGTTCAGTCTTTCATATACACATACAGACGTCTCTCCAGGTCTCTTCATAAAGATCCGTACAGTTAAACTGGTCTCTTACTGTGTTTACATGGACATGAATAACCCATTTCTGAGGATTATCCCTGGTAGGATCATATCATATGATTACATGAGCACAGAGAAGTATACGTGATAAATACTATTACCTGGTTCCTGGTTACGGATTACTGTGATTTACAAAAACAAACCAGAGATGAGAGCGAGAGGAAATATTAAACACTACACTGTATATTTACTAGCACTTGACAACTTCATCACTAATCTCTTTTGCGGTCCGATCGCCCCAAAGAGCTTACGATAACATCTCATCTTCATCATAACCTCTTTGGATCGCCAGCAGCTGTTTGCTCTGAGCACATTTACCATATCTGTCTCTCAACCACACACACACACTACGAACTGAGCTATTCCTGAAAGCAGAACAGCTCCGCTACTCTCATAACACTGTCCTCCACAGCGGCGTGAGTCCGTCACTGTCACTACAAAGGACAGGGGACCAGTGGATGAGGATACGCATCCTCTTTCATTACCGAAAGACAACATTGTATTTCTTTGTTGCTCCAGAAGTGAGACGCTTTCGCTCCTGACATTTTTTGTATTTCTGTTATGTCACTTGGCTGAAGCTCTAAGAGACGCTTAAGAGGATGGTGTGTACATGTAACAGCATCCCGGTTTCTATCGGAGTCCTCCAGCTGCATATCCGGGTTTCACGTAAACAGAATAAGGGCTTATACCACTTTCTGAATACGGGAGATGGCGTTTACATGTGCAAACACATAAACGGGATACTCCAAAACCCCGATCATAAACGGGTTATTTGTGTCCACGTAAACACACTCACTGTGTTGGGTCACGTACCTTGCTTCACAGAAGGCTGCGACAGGGCTGTCGTGACCTCATCACTCAGTTCAGACAGCTGATGTGGACGTTTCAGACACACACACAGAACCCTGCCGGTGCCTCAGTCAGCATCTCTTAGCTGTGGACCACGACTTGAGGTCAAGAGCTGTCACACACACTGATAACTGGCTGAGCATCTTTGGTTTCTTTTCTGCACTCTTACACACACACACACACACACTTTACTGTACAAAATGCATTGGGGGGGATAAATGTTTTATTTATATTTATTTTATATGTCTGCTACTAAACCAAATATACTTGCTGATGTTAGACTAAGGGAGTTCTTAAAGTCAGATAGGATCCATTTATTTAATATGGTGTCTTCCGATGCAAAATACATAAAGTTGACCCAGACAAATGAAGTTACTGTCTTAGGTAAGATGCACTCTGGGCTACATCTAAATGTAAGACCTGCCAACGTAACATCTCTGTCCATTTGAATACAGCTCATGATTTTAGAGGTTTAGTCATATTTTAGGTTTTGGTCTGTTGCTGGTCGAAAAAAAACAATCAGCATGTCTTGTGATTTGATCCCCAGGTTGTTGTTGTTTTTTAACCCCCCAAAAACTCTGCATATAGGCTTTTATATCTCTATGAAGTCATGTTCTATGGCAGGCTGAAAAAAATGAACAAGCAGAACATGAGGTTGTCAACTGCTGTTAATTATGCAATAATTCAAGGTACGTCAACTTGACTCATTTGGCAGAAGTGTTTGATTACATTGTCAAAATCAGGGATGGCAAATCAGGATAGTCGAGGATAATTTACAGGATGAAGCACCAAATTAATGCAGTTAATTACACTTTAATTTTTCTAAATCATACCTTGAGGACAAGGCAGAGCATCTGTCAGACATTATAATGAGATGTCCACGATACAAAAGAGGTTTCAATTGAAAAAAATGTCATTGTAACATGTGATCAAAAGAAAATCTCTCAGCTCTTCAGTATCACAGACATCTTTGATTTTTAGTTTTTTTTGTCATGACTGAGAACGGGAACACCACTGCTCGTTGCAGCTGCCTGATGTGGATAATGTCAAAGCTACTTTATGGCTACAATACATTTAACATGTTCCCTTTGTGCAGCAACTACTGTTTTCTGTCTGAATAAGTGAAACAGCAAAACTTCATTCGTTTTAGTTTTTCTAACATATACATGAACCAAATGACAGCTGGCATATACAAGGCTCACATACAGTCCACACACGCCTACTTTAAATTTACATAATTGTTTGTGCAGATCTAAATAATGATTGAATATTTTATATAGGGTGAGTGCAATCTGCGAATTTGAGTAGAGAGAGACTCGCTCGGTCTTCACATTATTACTCGCGCATGCACACAACACACATAGTTGATGGTGTGCTGAATGCCATTCGCACACGATCCAATTAGAATCCAATTTGATATATAATGTATGTTTTGCAGGTTACTCACTCCCACTTCGGTCTTATTTGTTGTGAAAAATAATGATTAGCATGTTTTTCTTTGTTTCCCCTCCTGTCTTTTCTGGCTCATATCCTCTCACTCTCTTCACTTGTCAGTTCCTTCATCAATCACTGATGTTTTTCTCCTTCACTCCTCTTCCCTTCTCTCGTTCTCTCAACGTCTTCTCCAAACTCCCACTCTCTCTCCTTCTTCCATTCATCCATCCATCCATCCATCTCTCGAGTGGTAGAGTGGTTCAAGTCATTTCCATACCGTTTGCTTAATGTATGCTGATGATAATAGCCTATCGACTTACTCCTCCACACATACATCCATTTTTGTCCCTCGTTCCCTCCCTCCATCCATCCTCTGTTCAGACCGGAGGGAACAGCAGACGAATGAGAGGAGGGGTGAAGGGAGGGAGTGGAGGGCCACTTGATTGAGCGCTGATGGAAGCAGGCATCCGCACTCAGGCTGAGAAAGTACAAATACATTTGTCTCCCACTGATTCGTAATCGGTCAATTTTTTACAGTGACTATACCGCGTAGAAGTGTGATTATGTGATGGTTTTATTATGTTTAATTGCAATCACAAATCCTCTGCAACTTAGTACTTGAGTGTGCTGTCTTGTAAATGCTGTAAATATGACTGATTAATTGTTATTATCGCAAAGATGTAGAAAATCCAGTGGTACTTGGTCCTCTATGATAATAAGCAGAATATATTTGGATTTTAGGCTGTTGATTGAACATAACATGCAGTTTGCAGATTATCTTGGCCCTTTGGGAAGTTGTTGTTTTTTTCTAAATATTTTGTAGACCAAACAATTAATCAACAATATAATCATTAGATTAATCTGTAATGAAAATAGTAATTAGTTGCATTCCTGGTATACTTATGAAGCATCCTCTTTACATGGAGTGGGGAAAGGGGCTTCCAAACGTAACATAATATAAAGACAATAAGATGGTCCTTGATTGCAAAAAATGATAATACAAGTCATTATACTTGTGATCATACTAAGCGCGGCATTTTGCAGTTGAAAAATAAACTTGTCAGTGCTTCTTGGGAAACAAACAGTCACTTTCTAAATTACGTCAAACAAATCGTTGACGTTTCTTGTTCTCACCACCGTGATCACAAATGCTGATGTATCTAATAATCTATCATCAGCTGAGATATGCACCTGGCAAAATGACCCGTCTAGCTCTACTCTGAATGCTCAGTATCTCTTACAGAATATACATTTACTTCTTTTAATTGTATTGAAACCATGACATTTCAATAAATACATTTGAATATGTCAGGTACCCTTGATCTGAGCACCATATTCTTAAACGGTCCCAAAAATTGCACATATCCTGTGAAAGGTAAGCTAAATCAAGCACTCGTGTATTTTTGTCGGCCACTACCAACAGTAGGTCAAGTGGTGCATTTTTTAACCATAAGCAATTAGCTTTTAGCCATTGTCATTATCCAATATCATCCATTAGCTTTCAGCTATTAGCCTGCCTGCATTATTTAGCTGCTCCTCACACACTGGAAATGACTGAACTTCCTTGACAGAAAAGTCTTATCATCTTCGGAATTGTTACTGGTCAGCATTACTGTCTGGCCAAGGAGAGTTTTATTGACCAGTTACCTTGAAGGAAATGTGATGACATTGTTCCAGTAGCTTTCCATGATGTTAACTGGATATGGACATCAAATTGTGAGCAGAATTTCTTTATTTGGATTAGAAAAGTCCACATTTTGGTTGCTTTTACACACAATATGAAACCTTTGGTGTGTGTGTGTGAACAGTTGCACCCTGGAGCACTGCAGAAAGAGCAGGAGATGATGTATCTCTTACATCATGTCCTTTTTTTTAATCTATCCTTTTTGACAAAAGGAGCTGAGACGAGCTCTTTTACCTCCACCATGACACAGTTATCTGGCAGTTACTTTCTGACACACACATACACACCTCACGCTCACTCATCACTCTATCTCACACTCATTCGCACACACAATTAAAAGTGGAAGTTTGCACATTTGTAGTCCGATCTGTATGCTCTTGGTGTTGTGTTTGCGTGCATTTGTTAGCCCAACGATGCTGAATTAGCAGCAGTGAGCTAGCAACTTTGGACCTGTAGCTGGTTTGGCAGTCTCACATTACATCACCATGGTAACTTTGGCTTCATAAATAGTCTCTGGCGTAGAGTGTGTTTTTGCCATTTAATCCAAACATATAAAATACCCGAGTACCAGTTAACTTTCCAGATAAATGGTATGGAATATTATTATTCCTATGGGGCCATGAACTCGATGCAGAAATGGAAGAAAAGGCTGTTAGCAAGGACCTCATTTGCTTCCTCTGATGATTTTTAAAAGATTGAATAGATTAAAGTAATGTTTCCAGGCATTTCACTCTCTTGAAAATATTAAGCAGCATGCGGCTTATATTAAATGATAAGAATTCTAAGTGTCTTCTTGCATATTGAGGAGAAAACCCTGTCTTATACACAGTCACTCCATTCAAACAGCTCTTGGCTCCGTGTTTTATTCCTGCAGATAACAGGTGAGGTCCTAAAGGTGAAATAGGCCGTGTATATTAGGTTTTAGTCTCAGAAGTAAGGTCTTTTGTCAAGATTCAACAATCTTACATGAAAAAAATCAATCTTAGATGAGATGGAGGTATCTATTTCCTTCGAATAGTGGCTTCAGTGGTCCATGTAGTGTTTTGTGTTTGGCACTGCTGGCAGCAACAGATTCATCGACATTGCTGTATCCATCCGCAGCGATTGCAGGTTTTAATTTGCTCTCAAGTGAGGCAGTTCATATTTTCCATCTATCTGTAACTACGTATGCTGTTGTGGGTTGCAGGGGGCAGTTTATCACTTGACTGACACACAAACACACATTCACTATCAATTGTCTTCAGATCACTTAACCGACATGTTCCCTGGATTATGCCAGAAAACATGAATACTCCATACAGAGCTGGTTGACAGATTCAAACCCACAACCTTTTTGCTGTGAGGAGATTGTGATAGTAACAGCAGTAGTTGTTTTACAAAATGATGAAGAGGGGAAACATCTTAGTCAAACTAACAAAACGCAGTTCCCACAGAGGTAAATACAATAAAATTGGAGGTTGAATTAAAGTTTTCAGGGAACAAAGCTGCTTCAGAAGTATTAATAATCTTATTGGTTAGATAAAATGGTCAAGTTTTTCTTGCCCCGAAGCACAAAATGACCACAATACATTGTGTAATGTGAGGGTCAATACCAATTACTATGTGCTGAGATTTCTGACTTTGGAAACTCGCTTCCCAGCCCTAATTTAATTTAATGCTATTATGTTTTTGTTCCAGCTTGCTCAGGATGAGGGCAGCCCAGTCCGAGGTTTCGGTGTGGTGGAGTATGAGTGCGCGGAGCAGGCGGAGGCTGTGCTGATAGAGATGGACCGAACACTGGTGGGAGGACAGGAGGTCCGTCTGTCTCTCTGTACCCCCGGCACCTCAGGGAGAAGCACCCTGGCTGCACTCATCGCCGCCCAGGGTATGGTGAGTATGAAGCACGCAGCATATATTCAAGAAAACATTGATTTTCTTTGTAGAAACATGTCCTCAATTCTTAAAGTCCATAAACTGTCTCACCAAAACATCGGACTACCCAGGGTTACATGTAAACAACCAAACAAGCAGACATGCTATTTGTGAAGCCAGTGCCACCTGGTTATTGCACATCCTGCATTCAAATATCCATATACCCTCTGGCTGAAATAGTCCCTGTAGCTGTGGTATCCCTCCCACACTGTGCTGTGGTAGCAGAGAGACACTGACATGATAATTATAATTCTATAGACTGATTGGGCTCCTCCACTGTCTCCTACTGCCTAAAATAAGCCAAATTCACAGCACGGTATATGACACTATGCAAACTCACACAGATATTCAAATAGATGCAGTGGCCTCACATACACAATATGTAAATACAAGCGATAAGTGGTGGAAAACAAACAGTACAGTACAGTCAATCTGTTTATATGCAATGATGAACTCACAGGTGGGAAAAGTGGGCAAGTAAAACTCCGGGCTGAATTTCAATGCTTTTGCAATCAAAATCAATCGCATGAGTAATGACACGTTTGTGTGTTTGTGTTTAAGTAAAGGAGTGAGACTGACAGAAGTACTGGCCTAAAATATTAGATACATGTTTGTTTTTGTCGAAATTAAATTTGAAACGTGTGGTTGGCTGATGTTCAACGACCAAAACTAAATGTCTTGATTCATTCACACACCTCTCTCTTTCTGCCTCTCTGTGACTCAGAGTCTCTGTAGAGGAGAGTAGTGGTCATTGAGAGAGAAACTGGTAGTTGACTAAATGTTCAGTATTTTCACCAGCTGATCAGACTGTTGATGATGGTTGTTAGTACACCAATCCACTGGTAAATGCTAGTTCTCTTGGTAAATGCTTTTTTTTTAAACAGTAAACTGTAGTTTTTCATGCTATTTACATAAACTATAAAAAAAAATTTATAAATTTTTTTAATGTTGTGGTTATTTCATGATGTGTATCTAATATTTTACAGAAGTATTTCTTGTTCAAACAGGGTCTTGTAATCAATGTGTTGACTGTGAGCCATTACAATACATACAGTACATTATAAGGTAGATTTAATAGGTTTTCTTATTTGCTTTAATATGGCTTTACATGGAGTCCAGTAACGTTTAATAACCCAAAGTTAATAATGACACTCATTCACATTGTCAGTGGTAATTTGTTTTTGTTTTGCACATTTAACAGCCTATAGGCACAAATTCACACTATATTGCTCCTGTCACATGGAAAGCTTCAATTATATTTTCACATGAACTGCAGGTTTATGGTTCATTATGAGTTTCCCATAGGCCACGGAAAACCATTACAGCCTGCTGCTTTACTCTCATCAGATGATTCATATTTTAGATTGCTGTAATTGAGCTTAGAGATGACAACAACTTGAAGCCAGAGTTTGTAGCTTTCAAACGCCCAAACTGAAACACTGTTAAGCCCATTTTGACACACATGCCCAGTAAGGGTGCTATAATTTACTCATTCATGAATTTCAAACTGCTATACTACCACTCTAGAGTTGATTCTGACTTCTGAATTCTCTGTGATTCTATTCCCGGCTGTTGCAGAACAAGAATTATCAGGTGCAGTAAAAGAGGTCGTGGCCTTGAGACGAATGGGTTGAAAATTACAGGTTGAAAAGCAGAGCAGTAACCGCCACGGAGTCTGAATTGCAACGAAGAGGATGAAAAGACATTGAAAGAAAATGTGTCTCTGAATAAATTGGCTGAGGAAGATGAGGCAGACGTGAGGAGGAAGGAGTACATAAACTCAGTGAAAGAAAAGGCGGGGTGGGGATTGGTTGAGCAAGAGACAAAAATGGGATGGAGGAGGAAAGAGGGGACCGAAAACATTTACATTACTACCCCGAGGCTCTTTTTGAGATTATTGCAGTGAATGTGAGCAGCTGGTAAAAGAAAAAAAATCAGACCTTCAGAAAGAGATCAAGACCTACTACTCCTGGCTACTGTTCTCCTCTGAGGCGATCCGCTCATTTCTCCAGTCAGTTAATATGAATGTGAATGCCGAGGACCAGATGGCCTCCTCCTCCCTCCTCCTTTCTTCTTCCTCCATCCCTCTCCTTACGCGACACTTCTTGCCTTTCCTACTTCACGGCTCCCTTACTTCCCTGGCGTGTGTTCGTGTGTGGGTGTGTGGCTGGATTTTGTGCCAGTAGCCAAACAGACTGATGCATGCTGACATTTTCTCCAGCAGAAAGAAAATAAATGACATCGCCCTCCGCCTCCGCCTCCGCCTCCTCCTCCTCCTCCTCCTCCTCCTCCTCCGCCTCCTCCTCCCCTCTCTTTCCTTGAAAGACGCTGTCAGCTACGACTGGCCTTGCTTAACGGCAGCACACACTCATGCACGCACACACACATACCAATTTCCCCTGCTATAACACACAAATACACATACTGTATTTGTGCAACAGACTCTCTTCCTCACTTGCTGACAGACTGGAGTCAAACCCTCTCCATCCTTGTCAGTAATACTCTCTCTTCAGGATGTGACAGGGAGGAAACAAGGTTGAGTTGAGCTGAAGTCATGCTGTAGCTCAGGGGCAGACGAGGAGGAACTATCACCATCCTGCTAATGTTGTTTTAAATAGCCGTGTCTTTGGGCCAGACCGCGAGTACTGCCGCCACACTGTCAGTTTCTGAGGAGGATCTACAAGGGCCGCTCCATTCGATTTGACGCAGTCTAATTCAATAGGATTTAATTTGAGTCTGTTGAATTAAATTCCGCAGCGTTAATGAGTGATTAAATTATTTGGGGATGTGCCCTACAGTATGTCTTTCTATTAAATGCAAGTCAGCAGAGATTTGTTAAGTTCACGGAAACTCTGCTCATGTCAAATAAAAAGTAAGCTTTGCTATTAGCAAGGGAGATGCATGTGTGTAGTAGGAACAGAGTTTAATACCACATGCAGCTCCAACAGCTTTTTCCTCCTTAGGATGTAGCTAGATTATTTAAACATTTCAACATCCTGATGGATGAACAGTAAAGACGCAAACTGTCCACCAGCTCCGATTCCATCAGGGGACTGTTGTAGGCCGTCACACCATTCTCTCCAGCCATTTTCCTCATTGTTGAACTCTTTGCTCTCACCTGTCTAATGAAGGGGAAATGCCAAAATATTCTTTGTTTAGAAAAGTTAATTAAAAACTGTAACTACATGCAAGACTACACCATTCTTGTACATGACACATTTGTACTTTGTAAGTCAGTCACAAGATCAACATGCTGCACCTTGATCACAGAGATCAATTTCAAATGACATATATGACTTATATATGTATTCCAACCTATATGAGCTACACTATCTGTGTAGGTGTGGAAACTGGTCCAATGCTGAATTGGAGACCTGCTCTTCCCGCCCGTAGAGTCTGTATCGTCTTTTAAATGTGGAATCTGTAAAATGTCTGTGTTCATCTCATATTATTTGGTTTTCACACATAGATCCTTGTTGTGTAGCTTTCTAAATATATCTGCCACATGATCAAGGCAAAGTATTTTAAGGTCCTTAAACTCAATTTCTTATATGATCTTATCGTGAAAATGGCATCCTTCATTGCTACAATTTTATGCCAAAGTTCAAACTGTTTTGATATTTCAGTATTTTTCACTTGTACTGAGTTTTTAAGTGCTACCCGACTCAAAATAATAATAATTATAATCAAAAAAAAGAATCAAAACTTAACAATGTCTTTTTTTTAATCTTAATGATGCTTTGATTATTGAGAATTTGGTAACAATCATTTTATCGTTTTTAGGGGCTTTTAAATCTTTGTCTTGTGATTGGTTTGCACAATGCCATCTAAAATGTCATACTGTAAGATTATCTTGCTTGTGACTTTCCTCAATGTGTCTTGTTTTATTCACACCTCAGCCAGATTGCAGCAGACTTTTACAGAAAAGTTGTTGTTTTTTGGTGTCTGAAAGGTGGCCTTTTGTTTCTTCCTTTCAAGTTTGTATTTAAGCTTTTTCCTCCCAATTATTTTTCCTGCCTTGTTTTTCATAACTCTTTTCCCCATCGCTTTCCCCTGCTGCTTCTTTTGTTTCTCAAACTGCTTTTTAGTTTTTTCTTTTGTCTCACAGATTTGTCTCCCACATTCCCCTCTATTGACATAGCAGACATATCCCGCTGATGTAAACTAGTGTAAGGATTAGTACAGCCATCAGGGACTCCTAATGACAAGATCAAAACACAAACTCTACACCCCCCCCCACACACACACACACACACACACACACACACACACACACACACACACACACACACACACAGTCTCATTTTTCCTTCTCTAACTTCTGTATGTGTTTCTATTTTTTTATTCTCCAGATTCTGAGTAATAGGAAAGGTCTGCTACCAGAACCCAACTTAGCACAGCTGTTGACCAGTATGACCAACCCTGCTGCCCTGCAGATCCTTATGAGGCCGTACCACACTGGGAAAAGAGGAGGTATGACGGTGAATTACAGTGGTGAGAGCTGCTGCATGGCGCATGGATCATCATGGATTTTCACTCGGTTTGAAGTCTTACAACTAATACCCCAGAAGTACCCTTCTCATTTCTAATACTTTCGATTCAAACCAATACACAAACAGTCAAAACGTATATATGGACCAGGGATGTATTTTTGACAAACCTTGGGGCAGCTCTTCTTCTACTTCGTTATTCTCTCTTGTTCTACTGAGGGCAGACTAGACTCTACAGTGACTCAGTATCGCCTCTCGAAGTATAAGTGGTATTACAAGACTCGACGGGCCGGGGATAGCTGGTTAGCATGCTCATTAAACTAAACTTCTCTGTAATACAATACATAGATGTCTTTGACATAACATCAAAACTCTTAATGTATCACATTCTGTTGATGATGTTAATTCTTAGAATTCTAATAAATTAAAAAACATCAAGCCTAATCTTACACATTGCACTTTTAACAGTTTGAATTTGTAATATACCCAATCATTTCTTCAGGATTTCTTTTAGCCCGCTGAATTATGCATAGTGACAATTCATCAGCATATGTCATGTATTGTACAATACCTTGGGCTATTAGTGTGCAGCGACCATGTGCTAGCTTGCCCTGACATACTTTATCTAGAGCTGAATGGATGGGAGTGCACTAGAGGAGAGTTGATAGAGATCAACTGACACAACAGAAGTCAGTGTCACACATACCTTCAAAGATATAGGTTTGGTCTGAAAAACAAATAAGCACCTGTACAATAAAATAACTGCAGTGTGGGAAACCATACAGTGGCTCTGATGTAACATCTGCAGAGGAAGTCTGTGAATTTTGCTTGAAAGCGCTGGGAGACGGTTAGTAAGTGGGCCTTGATTCAAGATTTCTTTGTCAAACGCAAAACATGATTCACTTTTTAGATGTTTAAATTGAAGACCATTATACTGTACTTTTTAAATGTCAAATGTCTCTATTGTGTTTTCTTTTTATCATAAATTGTGTTTGCAGCTGGTGCAGGTCCCTTAGTAACATGAAACTAAAACGTTCACCTTCAAAATAGTATATTATATCAAAATGACATGTACTGCACATTTTGAGAGATTTTAAAACAAATCAGCGTCCTGAACTCAATCCTTTGATTAGGCTTTCGGCTCCAGAGGGGTCTTGGGTAATCATCAGAGAACCGCTGTAAGAGCCTGTCCCTCTGTTAGGCACTCCTAAACGCTGTAATCACCTCGTCGACGGCTTCATTATTTGATGAATGTCTAATCGGGTATTAAAATGAAATCATGTGACATTAGTTGAACAAATGAGAACAGGAAGGGGAGAAGATGGGGGAGGTGGGGGGAAAGCTCTCTTAAAAAGAGCACACGCAATTAAAGTCTAAAATTAGGACCTTGATTAAATGTTAAACTTGCTCCACCTAGTCTGGAGGAAGCTACCATTAGCATTGACTTTTACATTAATTACGAGGAGGCCTTCAGAGGAGAAACAGACACTCGCATAAAAAAACCAAAGGATTGTGTGTGTACTCTGTTTGTGCATATGGTGTAGGGTGGCATTCGCCTGAAGGTGAGCGAAGCCTTGCTGATATGAATCCCGAACAGAGAAAACATGTTGAACCCTCCTAAATTATAGAAATCTGTTCACACTTCCTTTTTACACTGTAGCTTAAACCAGCAAGCCAAACTAGTTATAATAAATGAATGTTAGTCAATGGAAACTTACTTGTTGTTGATATGGGAATTCGGTAAGCAAGAGTATTGATTTAGCTGTGTCCACTGGAAAATACAGTGTAACTGCTCATTTTCAACATTCAAATGATTCCACATTACAAAGAAAAACACCAGGTGTTGAAACAGTTGTACCGACCCAATAGCTGGCTGTACATCTTCTTCCTCTAGACTTGATCCGCATTAACAGCAGAAGGAAACGTTTGTTTATTCATTACTTGATTGTTTTTTGGAAGGAAAGGCAATTATTGGTGCACAGACATGCACAGTTTTAACCATTTAATTACATTCCTCAGTAGCCAGGTTGTATTTATCACAGCTATGCATCGAGCTAAAGACGCTTCTAATAAAGGTTTAACGCAGCAGTTGGCTTTTGAGGTTTTTACTTGAAGCAGAAGTAAAACTGAGAAAGCAAATTCAATGATGGTCATTACAAATCAGAGGATGATGAGGTTCCATAAACAAGAGTAGGACCAACAACTGAACACAAACGGTTGCAAGAAAACTTTATTCACGAAAGTGCAGGCGTACTATAACATTAGATACTTTAACTCTCATGCCTGAATAAGCACAGTACCATCGGTTAATGATCAACATTAAATCCCAGTAGGAAGTGCAGCAGAGTAATTAATGTGGTAAACATACACAGAGTATACAATACTAAACACCTAATAGTCAATCCAACAGTAAATTACAACCGTAAATAGTCCTCCAACATCAGTCATTTGGGGATTAGTTCTCACAGATCTAACAAAATGGTGAATGTAACAATATCAGTTCAATTGCTAAATGTTGCTATAGCAACAGAACACTCTTAAATGTTAGCATTTTATAGATATAGACAGGTACTTCTTGAATTGTGAAAAACAACCACTGAGATGCTGAAGCTAGAGTCTGTTTCTGTTGTTTTTGAGGAAACTGTCAGTACACTTAATAAAGACAGACTGTTTGAAGTTTTATTGTTCTGCTGTTCTTCTCTGTATTGATTATTTTTGTTTGTTTGAGCTTCCTTTTCAATTGCGTCTTCAACTTCAAAATGAGGTTTAAACTTGTAAAAAGTTATGAGGGAGGGAGTTAGCTTTGTACTGACATAATATCCCCGATATTGCTTTACCTGTGCTTGTTATAAAACAGAAAGACGCATGATTGTTTGAAATGTGCTATAAAAAAAAACTGATGGATTGGTTGTCTGACTAGTAATTCAGCTAGTTGAGAAGATGATTGATTAATACATTAGTGGAAACTAAATCACAAAGACAAGCACTGATGTGTTTATTTGTTGTTTGTGTTTTTAGGGAAGTACGGGCGTCACGCCAGCCTGCCGTTCCTCAGACCTCCTCTCACCACAGCTCTGCTCACACTGGGAAAAGCACACCAGGTCCCAATTACACTGACGCCTTTATGGTATTATTTGTGTGTGTGTGTGTGTGTGTTGATGTGTTTGTTACAATAATGTCTTTTTATCTTTACCTTGCAGAATGCTATGCTGGGTAATGGACTAGTCCTCCAGAACCTCCTGCACATGCAGCTCGCACAGCAACAGCTTCTTCACATCAAAGACAAACGCATCAGCAGCGTAAGACACCTGTTTGTGTTTGTGTGTGAGTGTTTGATAATTTGCATAGGTTAGTGGTGAGGGTTAGACATAGCTGTGGGTATGTGCATATGTGCTCTTACATTCACATCTTCAGCACTTGATGCATGATGAAACTAAACGACCTCGAAAATCCTGCAAACTAATTGCTTCTTTTCAGTTTAAAAGCAAGACCTTGCGGTGTTGCAGTTCCCCTCTACGTTTTGATTAGCATATTTTAAAATGTCTCTTTTGTTTTCATTAATTGGTGATGTGAATGTTACAAGTAGCAGTGACTGACGTTTGGTACACTTGATGTTGTTTTAGAAACTGTCTGAAAATTCAGAATCCAGATGATGAGAATCCTGTTTTTGACCTCCATCACCTCTCACTTTTTATCCAGCATATTTTCTGGCTTTTTCTTAACGTTGCTCTCTAAATAATATATGCATTTGTAATAGTGTAGAGGAGTAAAAGGAGAAAAGATAATGATGATACATACTGTAAAGAGTTATCGTACAGTTATTTTCTTCTGTCATCTAATTTATACTGTAATGCTTCTTTCTCCTTCTCTCTTCACATAATCTCTAATATTACGTACCTCCTTCTCTCCTCCACAGGTCTCCAGTCTGCTCGGGGACCCGTCCAGGCTGCTGATGCAGAAAGCTTTGTCTCTGCGGCATCCGGGCCTCGTGCAGCTGGGGAAAGGCCTCCTGGGAGACTCGCCTACAGGTGAGCCGGGCCGAGCATCGTCAAATGACTTGGTGCCATTCATGCGAACTAATGAGACCATAGTGAGACCTGCAGTACACCTCTCACCAGTGTTACTGGTAATGCTGCGTTTATCACATTCATTTTCGTTTACTTCCCGTTCTTTAGTTAGATTAATTAGTTCTGCAATAACGGCACCTTTTTTTTTGTTTTTCTTTCCTGTAAAACAAAGCGGCACATACAGTACCGCCTCTTGTAGAGGGACAGGTGGCACATACTGTACAGTAATGTCAAATATAGGCTGGTACTGGCTCTGCAGCTTCACATTAATGCTCTTTTACTTTATTATCTCAGCTAGGAGGATCATGTGATTGGTTGCTTGTGTGCGTGCATGTGTGATTCAGTGTGCACCTCTCTGTTTGTCCACCGGCTAATCTCGCATCCCAGTGCAGCAAACTGCATAATATGTCGGGTGGCCAGTCATGGCTGCATGACTGCATGAGTTTACTCTTTCTAAAAACTCTTTGTAAAAGTGCATCAACTCAAAGCCCAAATGCTGTTAAAGCTGCACAGGTGTGTCATTTCATATTTTAACACATACCCAGATTTTGCTTAAAAAATTAGGAACATAAACACGAGCTGAGGCCACCTGTTTTAAGCAGTCAGTAGAGTACATATGCCTCAGCATCCCACAGAGGATTTGTGTTTTCTCAGGTATTTCTCACTGTCGTAACAAGGATTCTTCCTACTGAAGGAGCTGAGAGTATTTTGAACAATATAAGGACGTTGGAACATAAGAAACGCAGAAGAAGAGGGTGATATACTTCTAAAAGGAGATGACCCTCAATCATAGTTTGTTGATGTTGGGTGCCGGCGTTGCCCTTTTGCAGATTCCTGAATGGCTCACAGTTGTACATTACTGTACAACACATCCCCAGAAAAACTGCAGTGTATTTCAAATTCAAATCTCCATCTGAGAGGAGCTGTGTTGTTTTAAAATGGAAATTATATATCACAGACACGAGCAGTTGTGTGTATGTGTGCTGAAGTATTTGTGTGTCCCTCTTTGATTTTGTGTGTGTGTGTGTGTGTGTGTGTGTGTGTGTGTGTGTGTGTGTGTGTGTGTGTGTGTGTGTGTGTGTGTGTGTGTGTGTGTGTTTGTAATGTGAGGCTTTTAACGGCGCATGTGTCTGCTGGGATTGTTAGCTTCAGGCGCGTTAGAGTTGATTCTCTTATTGTTCTGTGGAGGCTATTTGTCACAGCAGTATTGGATTCATAATAAGTGCGATTGTGTGAACACTTTTTGTGCTTCTTTAAATGATGTGCTTTAATGTTTGTATGTGTATTTTGTGCTTGTGTGTGTGTGTATGTTTGTTTATTAAACCCTGGAGTGAGTGAAGTATTGAAAGTGTGGAGCAAAGTGCTGGGCTGTAAATAACCATGATAAGTGACGCTGTACGAGCAGGAAACCCATTCTCAAATATTGCAACTGGCTCTGCAGAGACAGTCGGGCTGAGCTCTCAGTTTCCAGCCAGTCTGAGTGATTTGTGTCTGTCCAGGCGAGACGCAGACGTTGATAGTTATCAGTAAAAAAAACATTTCACGTTTATCTGTTATCACTGCTCTCCTTGCTTTCGCTTCCCTTCATTTAATTTCCTTCACTTTACGTTGTTCCTCTGTGCTGCTTTTTTGTCTTTCACATATTTTGCTTTCCTTATCTTTACTTTGTTTACTTCCACTTTTTGCTTTCCTCTTCATTTATTTTCTTCTCCTTTCTTTTCTATTGTTTTTCATCTTTTCCTTCTCTTTTCCTTTGTCTTCCATGCCTCTGTGTATGTTATGTCCGTCCTATGTCTTCCTCTTTCCTTTCGTTCTCTGTCTGCTCATTTCGTTCTCTTTCCTCTCCTCTTACAGAGTTGGGACAGGAGTCTGTGCCATTGTCCACCCACAATGCCACAGTAGTGGTATCGGCAGCAGGTGTGATGCCATACCTCCAGGGTCGAGGTGGAGCGGGAGAACAAAACAGCACCCATTCTTTCTCCACAAACCCTTCTGCTTCCTCCTCCGCCTCCTTTGACAGGCAGCCAGCTCCTCCTGGGACCATGATGAGCTCCCATCCACAGGGACAGAGCTACTCCTTGGGTATAAGTAACTCAGGCCTCGGGCCGCCTCCACCTAAACCCCCTGGAGGAGTTTATACGTCAGTAGGCCAGCACACCAGCCTCGATGGCTGCCCCCTGGCTAGCATGGTGAGCACAAATCCACACACACACATGCATGCTCACACACACGCATACACAGCAAATTCACACCACTGAGTAATGTAGCCCTACTGCTCCTGCTTTTCTGCATCTCACCTTATTCTTTATCAGTTCTGAATGTCTCCATGAGTCGTTATCTGCTGTAGCGGTCTGATGTGTGCTGAAAAATATCCGGAGTTTATACACAGCCCTGGCTCTGTAAATGGGAAACAAACAAAGTGATTGGACCGAGCCATGCAAAACAATTCCAGCCAATCGGCAGCAAGAGGTATTTCTGCTCCTGCAGGACAGGGGCAAGGCCATGGATGTACACAGAAAAAGGCAGTGGGAGTGAGAGGGACAATACATCTGGAGGGGGATAGTTGTTTGGGTGTTGAGTTGAAATATCAACAATCTTGCAAATCCACCTTAAACTTCTGTTTCGCTACAGCTGAAAAAAGATCTGTCAACAAGCTAGCTAATTTAGACGACTGTAGTGTGTAGTTTCATAAGACAATTGAAAAATGCCATCTCCTGCTGACGTCAATGTTTTCAGCTGTTTTAAAACGAGAGTCTTGTAAAAGGCTTGAATCGGCTTGTGATGGCTCACTGAAATACATGATATTGTGCTCAAAGAGTGATACATGCAAAAAGTTTGCATCCTCAGCAGCTGGTGATTTGTTTTTTATGTTTTGTTTATGTTGTTTTATGATTATTTATCTTATTGCAGAGTAGAGCTTTAGTCCTAGTATTACACGCAAGTTATAATGTACATATTGATATTTTGTGCTATCTTTTGCATATTATATTCATATCAAATAGTATTTTTTCTAGTCTATATTATGTATTTCTATTTCCTCTTAATAGGTTAATTGTATGCACCAAACAAATTCCTTGTAAACCAAGACATTTTGGGGCATTTTATAGACAACACAATTTTAAAATATAATTAACAGATCCATCAATAACATAATGAATTGATTGTTGCGGTCCTTTCTCTCTTTTTTTAACCATCTGTCTCTTGTAGACGAATATTTATTCCGGATTTAGCCTCATCAGGGCTTCAAAACATACATTCAGTGAGCGTATGAAGAACAGCCTCGGTCCCTTAAGTGCTCTCTCTTTGGGCAATTCCAATAATGCACTTCTTTCTCACCCTGGTTTGCTAATACAGTATGAGGTCTCTGTCTGTCTACCTTCCTGCTCATATGTACCTTTCTGCACACACTGAAAAACTGTATGCCTTCCTGCTCCTCTTCATGTCTTTTGACTCGGCCTGTTGCAAATATAATGCTGCTACGCTAACATCATCATCTGTAATAAGTCCGTGTACAAAGATAATCAAAGGGCTAAAGTTCTGAGGGGAACGGATTCCAGTCCCAGCGCTGTCTTCTCTAAAGTGTCTTTAATGGAGGGAAAGTGTAATTAAACAGAGTACAATCCTCCCAGGTTTCCACTGCCTCTTCAGCACTTCATCAGAATCTTTACATTAAAATCCTTTCGTCACGGTATGTTGCTGTGGTTGAGATGAAATTCACTTTTGCTGTTGCATAGCCTAAGGTTTTGTGTTTTTAGCATCCCCAGCTGTAATCCAAATCCAAATTAAGAGTGAAGATAAAAGGGGTGTAAAGTTGTGGATCAGAGGTTGAGAGTTCAGACGGACCAGTAATTCAATTGTTCGTGAAACTTAAAGAGTGAAGTTGGTTTTCTTTGACCTGCTGTAATAAAACCTGCTGTAATAAAACCATTTCAATCTGTTTCTCTTTTGTTAGGTAAGCGGTGGTCAGGGCTCTCTGTTGGGCGATCCTCCTAAAGAAGTCAGACTGCCCTCCAATCCTTATCTGAACCTGGCCAGTGTGATGCCGGGGGTGGTTCTGCAAGGTGAGCACACAAACGCACAACAAATGAAGGCATACTCCTTTTATAATCTTATTCTATTGTATGTGCAATCAGCGGCATTAAGGTAGCTCGTTCACTGATTGGAAACATCGAGTGGTCCAAAAGTGGTTGAACTGATCAAGAAAATTCCACTATATCCTAAATTGGACTCCCAATCAACTGACTTGTCTTGTTTTAACTTGTCTCTTTGTTGCTCTGCAGTTCACCTCTGTAACACCTCTGTTGTATGTGTAATTCAATAATTTATTTGTACTCTGTGTTTTCTAGTATGCATTTCTTTTGTCTATGTAATGTGAATATCCTTTAGAAAATAAAAAATTACAAATCAAGAAAAAGGTAGCTCTTTCAGTACTTTTGCCCATCTGGTAAAAGCTTATTATATATTATATATTATATATAAGTATAAAGATTCTTACTCAGTTCAAGTTGATTTTTTAATTCATTTTATGTACAGGAAACACATTTGGTTGGTTTATATACAAACTCTTTCACCTCTATTGATAAAATAGGAATATAAAAGACTAACTGTCTGTAGGATTTAAAGATGTCTCTACAGAGTTTATTAGCTTCCTCTGTTATGCAAGCTTTAGAGGTGCAGATTGTTTAGCTTGTGGACATTCGGGCGAGCTGTTTCCCCCTGTTTCTAGTCCTTATGCTAAGCTAAGCTTATTGGCTGCTGGTCTCATATTTAACATACTAATGCAGTGCTTCTGAGCCATACCAACGCCTCATCCCCAAGCAGAGCAAGGATTGTTTGGTTGTATACAGGTCAACTTTGTAAAAGGGAGATGATGCTCCAGGAGTGGTTAACTCTTGTTAATATAAAGGTGCAAGCTACCAAAGTCTCAGAGCCAAGTTTCAAATGGCACAAACCGATGGATTTCTGTTGGAGTAGTCCTTTGAGATAATTTGCAATGTTAATGTGTACGTTAGTGTGATTACCCACGACCCTTTCTAACTCACTGTGCCTCCTCCACTGTTGCTCAGGGTCAGTGGGGAGTAAAGTCCAGGGAGGACAGCCTGGGATGTACGGCAGCTCGGTAGCTCCCGTCGTCTCCCAGGGCTCCGGCTCCTTTTCCCACAGCGCGGCAGCTACAACCACAGCCCAATACGGCACCGATACCTCCACTGACTACAGCCAATACAACCAGGCCTACACACAGGTACCATAGCTCCTACAGACACACTTAACAGTGATCCAAATGAAGAAATACGGTGATAGATGGATGGAAGTTCACGATTGTGTTTCTTGGCCTAAAATGTGAGAGAGGGGGACGATGGGCTGCATAGATGATCGGTGGATAGATAGATAATGAGTAGATGGATGAGAACAGAAGTGACAGAGTGCGCTGTAACTATGGGAGGCAGGGTGGTGGAAGAGATGAGAATTAGTATGTATATTTGGACAGACAGTATGAGAGAGAATTTGGCACACAGCACTGAGTCTTTCCATCTGTCCCTGTTCCCTTCGTCGCTCTTAACACTCCACTCTGAACAAGTCACAAAGCCTCCCTACTGGCTGTTTGTTTGCATCTCTTTCTTTCTTCCTCTGCTCTAGTCGTAGTTATGTTCCCTCCAGCAGCAAGTGACACATCTGATATCTGCAGTGTGATGCAAACCCAATTTTAAATGTTAATTGCAATCTACTCATCCAAACAAATGAATCATGATTAGACAACCAATAAAACGGTCGGTTTAATGTGTCTGGAAAGACGAGAGGAACAGAGGAGAGCCGTCGCCAGGAACAAAAGTTAACGCATGACAAAGAAAGACAGAAATAAAAATCAGCAAAGAGAAGACAATTACTGAGCAAACATTCATTTCTCTGCAGCTGATTTTTGCTGCGTTGTGTGTATCATAGGAGGCCATGCAGCAGTGGTACCAGCACTATCAAGCACAAGCTCACGCCTACGGCACCGCTGCTCCACAGGACAACACGGCCACAGACTACAGCAAGGAGCACACACAGGTAACACACACACACACACACACACACACACACTCAATTGTAACTGCAAAATTATGGCCACCATTTTCGTATTTCATTTTTTTTCACCAAAAAGTAGCAGATTGGATGAATTTTTTTGTTGAGTTCAATGTTCAACACATCGCATTTAGGACACTATTGTTCACTTCAGATCACAGAAAACAGGATCCTCTGATGGTGAAGGCAGCTCAGAATATCTTCTAACTTATAGGAAGTGAAGATATAAATAAAGAGAAATTTAAGAAATTTGCCAAATTTTTGTTTCTATTTTTAACTTCAATTATGGGTAATAGATATAGACTACATTCCTAGATCTTTACATAAAAGAAAAAATAACATTATATACTTTATATATACTACTAAATATTACTTTAAATAATGGGCCCAACAGAACTTGTAAATTAACCTTTTGTTAACCTGTGTTTTAGGCTCCTCCAGTGTCGACCTACGGGGATTACAGTTCCTACATGCAGGCGGTCACTCAGTACTACTCCCAGCCTGCAACAGCAAACCAGGCCTACGCCAGCAAGGTACACACACACACACACACACACACGCACACAAAAGCCTGATCACAACCAAGTTATTAATTACAGCTTTATTTATTTCGAGCAATCAGAACATTTGATCGATGATAGCTAATCCATACAAACCAGAAGCTCTTTAAAACAACATTGTGTCCTGCAGACACAGTGTAAATGATCTGAGATGCAGCCGTCAGAGCGGCACGCTGTTATTTCCGTGCGGTTTGTCTGTGACCTCTCTTTGAAGACACTGATACCCTGTTAGACGGACCGCATCACTCTGCACCCAGCAGCTGATACCAGACATCTCCACACACCCTGAGCAGCCAGGTCCAGGCGTATCACCTGCTGGAGTCCGATGCTGTGTGTGTGTGTGTGTGTGTGTGTGTGAGAGAAGTGTCTGCTTGAAGATGCAGCCAGAGTTGCATTCTGGTCTACTGAGCTCACTGTCGGTGGAGAAAATGATATCTTGGAGAAAATGATACAATGGTTCTGGTATAAAGTTTCTTCCTGGTATTAAACTGAACTAAAAATATGTTGACATGACATTGTAGCATTTAGTTTTGGCTGGTAGACTACAGAAGACAGAAGATGAGACAGTATGTCTCATAATACCCACTTGGGGCAGAGAGAATGAATGAATAAATAATAGAACGTGAGTCAGTTAGTTTGTCAACAACATGTACCCTAAAATGTAAGGGATTTGGGGAATATTTCCCTTAATGTGTCGTTCTTGACCTGCAGTTTTAAGACAGTCAACCACCTGTCAATGTGTGTGTGTGTGTGTGTGTGTGTGTGTGTGTGTCTTTTAGGAGGCAGATGTGTGTAAGCCTCTAGGAGTCTCTCTGCACGCAGTCGGTAACGGCACCGCCCCTCCACCGGCCGTCCTGCCAGCTGCTGCCGTGCTCCCAGCCTACAGCACCCTGCCTTTAATGCCCGGTTTCCTCGGGGCGCCACACCCGGCGGCGGCCACGCCAAGCCCTGTCACACACACACACACTGCCGCCACTGACTGGAACACCTACTACTATGTAAGTAGAGAAAATACACACTCTAATACAGGTTGTAACACTTTTATTATTATTTATTTATTTATTTATCTGTGAGCAGCGGTGGAAAGTTAATTTATTTCAGGTATATATTGAGATACAATTTAAAGACAAATATTGAGCTTTTTACTTCACTACATTTATTTAAAAGCTTTAGTTACTAGCTACTTTGGAGATTTAGATTTTAAAAAATCAACAAACAAATAAATTATTGGAGATTTTTTATTATAGAACCATGTCTTCATTTATAAATAGTATATATTATAGACTGTCTGGTGTTTCCTGTTTCTATTAGTATATTTTATCATATTTTAATGAGACGTCTTACTTTGTAAGTTGTAACTGTTTTCTTATATGCCTCCATTTTCATTTGCTGTTGATGCTGTTTACCCACTCTGGTGGATGAGAGGTTATGAGTTGATGAACTGAATAAGAAACCAAAAACAACATTTTTGACACACACACTTCTGTTTATTTTTCAGACTCTGCACTAATGTTTGCTTGTTTTTCTTGTTAATTACTGGATAATGTGACCTATTCAGGTGTCTAATATAAATTTGAATCAGTTACTCGTTGGTTGAACTATAGGGATGTCTGCAGTTAACTCATAATGGGTTAACCACCAAGATAATATTTGACTGGTTACATATTTCGGTTTATAGGTCGATTCATTTTGTATGTTAATTTAACATGGTCAATTGATCTTTTCACTTCAGACAGGACGCTCGCACACAGCGTGTGCTTGTCCAGCTGTGTCGCTGTCAGAGCGAATTACAGAGCAGACGAGAAAGCAGACAAATGAGTACTGAAAACGTTTCGAAATGCGACGGCAAAGCTTATTGCGTCAATGAAAAGTGTGCTGGAGTAAAAGGAAAGCGCCTTTTTGAATTTGACGTCATTTGTCACTTTTTTTTCTGGTTAGCTACGGGTCAAATAAACTGACATCCTTAGGTTGAACTGCTCATAACCCCGCATGTACTCATTGATTTAGACAATCCACAAAGTTTGGGAACCGCTGCTTAAAGACAATGGAGATAGTGGATCAGTATGTTCTATTACATGTTTCTGAGGTGTGGCTGACAATAGAGCCACAGCACAGCCTTAACTTTGTCCTCATAGTTTAAGGCTGTGAAAGCTGTTATGAGAAGAAGAGGAAAAGATTCAGAGGGAGAAAGAGAGCACAATAACGAGAGCAGACAGGATCCAGACTGCTGAGCTAAGCCTCGCCTCTAGAAAGATTTACATTCTGTTTGTACAGACAGCCTCTGTGGCCCTCGCTCACTGGAGAGAGCCTCATTTAGAAACAGGATGTTTGCACTAGTCCCATTTTTCCCATTTTTCCCCCCGATCTCTTCATTTAGTTTATCTTCAGTTTTTCGGAGGTTAACCAATGTCGTGATGAAAACATTGTAATTAAAAGAAATGTTTTTTGCTCTCTATATTGAATCAGTTCAAAACATAAATATCATAAATTCAAATTTGAAGTTTCCAACATTACAATCTAAAAACACGACATCGGACATGAAAGTGTTGTGACGTTGCCGTTTCTTCACCTCTGACTCATCCCTCTCTTCTCACTTCTGTCTCTTCAGAACCAGACGAGGGGCCATAAGAGGGAGTACCCTCAGCTGGCGGTGCAGGAAGTGACCTCATCAGATGGCGCCTACATCGGGCAGCACTCCCAGGGCCTGGGAGGGCAGTACGCCGACTACTTTAAGAGAAAGAGGCTCTAGTATGAACCAAACCACCGTAAAGCCTAAAGCTTATGGAGGGAGGCACACACAGCATCCGCCGGATGTCACAGCTCCCTCTAGTGGCCTTTCTATGGCTGCCATTTTGCATCCCTACTGTAGGTATTGAGTTTAATAGAAGTTGGGGTTGCATATGGCTCAGATGAAAGCAAGCCATAGTGCTCTTTGATCCTGGCACTTATTTATACACACATACACACACACACACACACACACACACACACATAGACACAAACACAGTGTTGCTTTTGTTCAAGCCTTAACTCTTTATCTTAAACTGTTGTTTCTCAGTCAATGTTTCAACCGTAATCAAGTAATATTATCTTATACATTTTTTTCTAATATAATGTAAACTAAATAATACTGTATCTGTACGTATGAGCTGCTTTTGTATCTGCAGCCAGGTGACCTGTCTTTCTGCCTGCTGAAGCTGTCGTTGGACTGGTCTTACAGTCGGGTGTCTTACTCTCTGTCTCCTTTTAAACTCACGCTTTGATTAGTCAGTCGAACTGACATCCGTTTGTTCCCGCTTCAGTGTCTTTTCTCTTTTTCTGGTATCGCCCAGGTTTCTTTTATAGTGAAGTAGTGTGTGTGTGTGTGTGTTTGTATGTATGTATGTATGTATGCGTGTGTGTTTATGCGTGCTGATATGTTGTTTCTGTAGGAAGTGTCAGCCATTTCAATCCCAAGGTTTGGGAGCACATCAGGTACAAAAAGGGCCTGAACCAATCAAAGCCCTTAATTGTGGTGACTTTACAATAGCTTCCCTCAATGAATGGACCCTTCTTTATAAAGACTGGACAGGAAGTATAAGGCTGGTGTAAATACAGTGTGTAATACAGAATATATAAAGCCATGCGTAACAGACAATATCACATTTAATGGACCTTCCCCAGCTCTAATATGAGTGTATTGTACTACATGAATGACAGGAAAACATTTATTGTGTGTCAGATTTTTTTATCTGTTATTCTATACCGTTATATATTTGTAATATAATATAATAATATTCCAAGGCAATTTATTAATATTGAATCAAATTGTGTTGACTTAAATGTAGTTAGGTGGTTTGGTTGTTGACATTTAAGCCAAATATTAGGGCGCAGTCCAGTCTCTACTCTCTTCTATCTGTTGTAACAGCTTTCCTTCCATTTCCAGGTACCATCAACACATAAAAGATTTCAGACTGCAAGTTTGTCCCAAATTCATACCACATACTGGCTCAAAGTAGGTTTTGAGTTTGTCGTTTGCACTTCAAAAGTGACAAAAGAAAATGCACTCAAACTACTCACAAAAAAAACCACCTGAAATGGAGTCTTCCACATCTGGAAACAAATGTAATTAATGGTGGATGGTGGTGAATTGGCATCAGAAACATACAAAAAACATGACATTTTAGGACAAACATTTAGTATTCTCTTTGTGAAGCGGAATTGATTGGATTTGCATGGCGTAAATAATGCACCATTTTCAGTTACTATAACAAAGTAACACTACTGTATTAAGATTATACTGTCTACAGTTGGTATGTAGTATGAGATTGTGACACGGTCTTTATCATTTGAAGGATTGTACGATCTTCAAAATCAAAAACTTTAGCATTTTTGTCATTTTTTGCTCCTCGCTTGCTACTATAAAAAGCCACTGTGCAGGTTTTTGGGGGTTTTTTGGGGCGTTGGTAGAATTACTGCACCTTGATTTTAAGTTTTTAGAGAAAACAAACTGGGAATGTTAATATCTTTGCAGAGCTGATCTCTTTCCAACTATTTTTACAAATGATTTTATGTTCTTTGTGAAAACAGACTTCTTTAGAATGTATTGTTTGTTTTATTAGAGCGAAGGCTGTGAACTTAATTACACCTATTTTCCAGAGGGTGGGCTTCGTATTTTCATATAACAGGACATTGGTATTTATTCATGTGCACAAACCGGCAATAACTAAGGCTCCTACTACTGTAGAAAATTGAATGTAAAATGTTTATTTTCTAGTGTAATATATTCACGCAGGATTTTATATATACATACATATATATATATATATATATATATATATATATAGATATATATATATACTCCTGCGTAACAACTCATACGCTTAGTGAAACCTTTTTTTCCTGCTTGTTTGTGTCTTTATCTTCTGCTCATCGGTGTCGGATTATTTATCACAAAGCAGAATATTACTTGCATCACCACGGCAACCAGGCTCACACACTGTGAAACCCAATTGGCAGGTGAGATCAGATAATTCACAACATTACTACGTGTTCTCAATCTGTTATTGCAACTCATTCCTTTAATAATGGACTTCAAAATGCTTTATCCAGGTTTAGTATAATAAATTAATTATTTGAATTCATAATATAACCTGCAAAATGTAGTTTTAAGTAATTTGATACGGTCATATTGCATGCCAGGCAATGAAAAGACAAAATATCAATGTGTAGCTCTGTAATTTTGGCATGATTTAAACAGATAGATCTTCACACCAATTAGCTCCCGTTAGAGGGATTTGTATCGCTGTGTAACGTTTCAAGCACCAGGCTCTTCCTCGGACTTCTGACATGCACAGAGAGTCACCATCTTAAATACCCAAAATGCATATACAAGCATACATACCACACCTGTTGCAAATAGTCAATCAAATTATTAAATGATGAGAAAATACATTGTATATTAAACCTATACACAGCTAGTATATCAAGGCAACATATAATATATAAAAAGTGTGTGGACAGATCTGATTTTTCTCGGCATAATGTGTCACTTGCTCTAAAACCATGACTATATACTGTGTGTGTTTGTGTGTGTGTGTTTAGCTCTAATCTGGCAACACTAGATCTGAGAGTGCAAAGGGACATATTCCTAAACATTTGAGGACAGACTCAGGAATGTAACTGATGCTTTGGAACCTCCAAGATGACTCGTGTCACTTCCTATTTGCCATTATCAAGGTTTCATAAACTCAGTTTTGACCGTTAACCTGCAAAACCAGACTGAGAGCAGAACTAACACGTTTGTCTTGACCAAGAAGGGAAGTGTTGGTCTGTCTTCCACTTTTCCAGTGTACTCCCTCTGCTTTTACATTATCCAAAATCCTTTTAAGGTTCCGCAAACTCGAACCTTGTAACTCAACAGGTGTTAATTGTGTTGAAAAACAACCAATAAACTGCTCCTTTGCTTTTTGTCTCAGACAGAAACATTTCCAAATGTCGAACGCCGCTCCTCCCTGGATTTCACCTTTTGATGTGTTATTGACAGCTCGTTAGTTTAATTGGTCATTCATTGGTCTGGTAAAAGTTGAGTTAGTTATATTACAAAAAAACAAATCGTGCTGATTTTCAACAGAACCTCCATCAACATGAAGAAGAAAAAGAATATTGGTGTGCAGCACTGAATTTCCGCCAGAACTGCATACACAACCAAAAACTGTGTTAGTAAACAAGAGTTAGTGCAGCACCATTGTTAGATGGTGCAGCACCATTGTTAGATGGTGCAGCACCATTGTTAGATGGTGCAGCACCATTGTTAGATGGTGCAGCACCATTGTTAGATGGTGCAGCACCATTGTTAGATGGTGCAGCACCATTGTTAGATGGTGCAGCACCATTGTTAGATGGTGCAGCACCATTGTTAGATGGTGCAGCACCATTGTTAGATGGTGCAGCACCATTGTTAGATGGTGCTCAGCAACGGGTGTTCTGCTCCGTAGTATTTTCAGTTTGAAGTTCATCTGCTCTCAAACTACAGTGAGAATCTTTTGTTGTCCTCTAATTGCCAATCGTGGTTAGCACATTTTCATATTCTTTTTGTTCTGCCAAACAATTCTACATGGCTATTTGTCGTGCATTCACTAAATAGTTTTTCACATAAAGGGAGTTGAACTGGTGTTTATTTCAACTGGTGATCTGTGTGTGCTGGAGCCAGTAACTCTACTGTAGGTGTGCGTTTCTGTGGGTGCAGCTCTTGGCAGGTAATGGGGGTAAGGAGAGAGACAGGCTGAAAAACAACTCCAGCTGCCTTCAACCTGTGAGGACTTCTTTTGTTATTTCTTTTTGGGGCTTTCCCCTTTAAAGTCTACTTTTTCAGTGAAGAGTGTTTGTTATGTCTGCCAGACTCCTGCATGTTGCAAGTACCTGTAGAGCTGACACACACACACACACACACACACACACACACACACACACACACACACACACACACACACACACACTCCAACGCACAGGAAACGTCTCCTCTCTGCTCTGGTGTTTGTATTAGCTGGACTCTTAAACAACCTAGTGGGATCCAAATATACGTGAATACATTATTGTCCTCATGTTTTTGTGCTTATCGTCTCTCTTGTGGAGTAAATTGTAGAGTGTCTTTAGTATCAACAGAGAAATCATTTATAGTTTAGTTGTTTTTTTACCTCAGAACAAACATTCCCCTTCTCCCTGGTGAACGGATATCTGATTGTAGATGCTCACATGAGGTCACAGTCAGCGTCAAGCTTCCAAATCTGTCAATCACAGGCTATGCATTATGCGGTGGTTTAGTGCAAAAATAATCCCATTAAATCTGCACACAGTTAAAGGAGAAGGCTGATGATATTTTGTATTTTTGTGGGTGTTGACAAATCCCATAAAAAAAATAGGGCCAAACCCAACAATATGTTCTCAAAATCTCTTTCTGACTTTCATAACCTGTCTGCGCCTGTTTTCAGCCCCAAGCCCATCTGCTACTGAAGACTTTTATTTTCGAAATCCTGTCACAAATATATATAGCTGGGCTTTGTCATTTTTTAACAAATGCTTCACAAACAGGAGTTAATAGTGCACTTGTATGGGACAATTTTCAGATGTGGATTAAAACACATTTGGTGCTCCAGTGAGCATCATAATGAAGGTCTTCATCTCTTAATATCGTTGTACAACAATGGAGCTCTATAGCAGAGAGGAATAATATAAATCAAGCTTTTCATACAGGGACAGTGCTTATTAGTGTGATCAGTTCATTATTGATTTTGGTCTTTTCATGGGAGTTCTTGACAGTAAGAAAATATAGAATATACACAAACCTATCCTTTAAGTTAACTGGCAGTATTGCGATAACATCTTCCAAAGAGCTGTATGAGTATACACAGCTTTAGCTTCCTGTGATTGAACAATAGCTTTGTCCTGATTCAGAGGATGCCTCAGACAGTCTGTCTTTCAAGACGGAATACTTCATTGAGCAATGGATCAAGTGGGCTTTACACTGGCCAGAGAAATTGTATCTTTTGTTAATCTGAATTTGGAGGACACAACAGGTGATCCAAGTTTCTCTGCAGGTTTTTTCTTTTTTTCTTCAATATTCAAGAAATTGATGTGGTGAGCAGTTGCTTGCATCACATGGAGTGGATCAATAAAAGAAGCCAGTGCAGGATGCAAATAATAAAGGACAGGAATGAATACCGGCTGTTTGTTTCTTGTTAGAAGCCTGGCCATGTTCTGTACACAGAGGGTGACCTGTAGATAAAGGCGAGATATAGTTGAGCTTCAATGTTCACACTTGACCGAGAAAACAGCAGTTTGATTTCAAATCTCTGGTGTCGGATGTGGAGTTCCTCCTCTGTCTTCCTCCAGCCGTCCACTGTCGATGTTGTGAGCGGAATCTGTCTTCATTCTGGTGTTCATTCAGTTCCTCGTCTTCGCTGTTTCACCGGTTTGCGATGTGATGTCGTACACCAGTGCGTTATTCCTCTCTCTAGGAGTGGTTTTGTTTTTAGTATGTACCAGCAGAGATGTCATGGTGTTCATATGGATAACGAATCTAGATACATTTCCTGTGAATCTGGCACATCGCATCAAAGTGCAGTTGAGGCCTTGGTGTAACACTGGGATAAATAATTTGAAATTATGATTTGAATATGTTGGTATCCCTCAAGGGAGGCAGCCCCTGAGTTGGGACACAGCTAATGCCATGAAAAGAAAAAAATCACGCTTTTTGTCATTTCTTTACTTAACTTAAAGTCTTTAGTTGTGGTTTTAGTAGTTAGTTTAGTCTCCAAATCTTTGATTGAGTCTTAAGTCTCAATTGTGTGTTTTTCAACAAAGGACTACTTTGTATATATCAAATGATAGATATATCTTTTATTTAACTGATGTTGCAAAATGATCTTTGAAAGCTGCCTCCAACAGTTTCAGTGTGATAGTATAAAAATAACTGGGGAAGAAAACATGTTTTTATATCTGTTACTTATGTAGAATGTAATGTAGAAGCCTTTCTTTATTGGGGGAATGTTGAGTGTTGGGACTGATGGAGAAAGTGGTTGTATCTATATTTTTCTGTGCGTCTGGATCCCCGATATTAACACAGCACAAACACGGAGGGGGGATGTTCTTAAATCTGTTGTAACGCTGGTAATCTTAACCAGCCAGCTGCAGTTCAGGATAAATCTGTTTCTGTGTAAACGCAGCCTTGGCTTATTTTTGTTGGTCTTTAGTTAATAGAAATATTTTGACATGAGAATACAGTTGTTTTTATTTTTAGAGAGTGTTCATTAACATCAGACAAGAAGATCTTCTTTCTAGTCTTGTGTCGTTTAGTTGTGATATTTTTTTTTGTATAGCTGAATCTATATAATTGTTCTGTTTTTGTGTAAACAGAGCCGACTATAAGCTTCAGTGCGTTGCCATTGTACCAGTATGTATTCTGCATATTACACAGGGTCAGTGGTGAGGCTGGACTTTGCAATAGTGTGTGTGTGTGTGTGTGTGTGTGTGTGTGTGTGTGTGTGTGTGTGTGTGTGTGTGTGTGTGTGTGTGTGTGTGTGTGTGTGTGTGTGTGTGTGTGTGTGTGTGTGTGTGTGTGTGTGTGTGTGTGTGTGTGTGTGTGTGTGTGTGTGTGTGTGTGTGTGTGTGTGTGTGTGTGTGTGTGTTAATCACAAAGCTTTGCAATACTGAAGTATCTCTGATTTTCTGACACATATTAATGGCTATAGATACATCTAGATTTGCCATGCTTCTTCCTTTATAAACTGTTTTTTGCTTTTCAAGTATGTGGATTTTTTTTCTGACCAGAAATATACTGTAGATTTTGCAAAAATTTTATACACAATGACATTGCTATTGTTTTACTGTGAATAAGGTATTTCTAGAACAATTTTAGCATGCGTACTTACTGCTGTAATATATAGAACTGTTTTCAGTAGTTGATAATATAATGCGTTTTGAACTGACAGAGACAAAACACAACAAGCATTGATTTTATTTATTTTTTTCCTTGTGTATTTATGGATACTTTTACTTTCCATAATTCATACTTTTGTCTTATTTTTGAAAAATATATAAATATTTCTTTTCTCTTGTTTTTGAGCAGAAGGAATTGTCTTTTACATTCCTAAATAAAATGTGGACTGCAGCACAACTTTGTCTTCTTTACAGTCCCTTTGTCTTCTGCCTTTCTGCGAACATTCACAGTAAAAGCCGTCCATTCACATGTGAAATACAACCGACCATTTCTGGAAATCATATTAATCGAAGACTGAGTGAGATTTTACGGCGCACGTCGACTGATGGATTTAAGACAGAAAAAATCCCTGTGCTTAAACCATTTCACATACTCTCAGACAAAACATACTTTCATAAATGTTCTGGTATTGGAGGATTACTAAGAAAATAGTAAAAAAAGTAATAGTATGTCCAAAAAAGTAATAAAAAAAACATAGTATGGCATGTCCAAAAAAGTTGTAGTATAGTGTGTTGGAAAAAGCCACAGTATAGTATGTCCAGAAAAGTCATAGTATAGTATGTTGAAAAACATTCATAGTATAGTATGCCAAAAAAGTAACTGTATAGTATGTCAAACGATGTATAGTATAGTCTGTTCAAAGAGTTATACCATAGTATTTCGAAGAAGTCAGAGTATAGTGAGACTTTTTTTCGTTTACTATACTAGGACTTTTTTTTTTTACATAGTATATTATGTACAAAAAAGTTTGATAAACGATGTGGTACAGTATGTCAAAAAACAAAGTATATTATGTTAAAAAAAGCTATGGCAAATGTCTAAAAAACCCCAAAGAAAAGTCACAATATATTATGTTGAAAAGTCATTGTATAGTATATCGAAAAAAGTTTAAAATGAAAGTCTTTTTATATTGTGTCGAAAAAAATAGTCATGGTATAGTATGTTGAAAAATGTTGTAGTATAGTATTTTGAAGAAAGCTTTTTAAAAAAGTCATAGTATATGGAAAAACATCATTAAAAAAATCATAGTATATGTTGGAAAAAAGCCATGACATAGTATGTCATAAAAAAGTCATACTAAGTGTGCTAAAAAAGTCATAGTATAGTACGTCCCAAAAAGTCATACCATAGTATGTCATAAAGGGGCATAGTATAGTATGAGAAATGAGGTACAGTATGTCAATGATTTAGTACATTTTGTCATAAAAAGTCATCATAGTATTTCATAAAAATGTCCCAAAAAGTAAAGTTACATTTTGTAATAAAGTCAGAAAATAGTCATAGTATAGTCTGTCACAAAGGAGAAGAAAGAAGTAATAGTATAGCATTTCATAAAAATGTAATATAGTATAGTACGTCATATACAGTTATAGGATATCAAAGAAAGTCAAAAAAGTCATTGTATAGCATATCATAAAAAGGCAGAGTAAAGTAACAAAAAAAAAGTAGGAAGTCAATATTTTGAATTTGGACTGACACAGATGGAACACAACATACATTGATTTTATTTATTTTTTCACTGTGTATTTATGAATACGTTCCACAAGTCATAGTTTCATCTTATTTTTTGAAAAATATATATATTTATTTTCTCTTATTTTGAGCAGAAGGAATTCTCTCTCACCCCCCTAACTAGAATGTGGACTGCAGCCTTCACAGTAAAAGCCTTACAGCTACACCAAGAACAACTGACCATTTCTTGAAATCACGAAAATCTTTGACCCGAGTAGGATTTTGCTACTTTTGCCATCAACTGATGGATATAAAACAGAAAAAACCCTCTGCTCAAACCACGTCACATACGCACAGACACAATACAGTTTGATGAATGTTCTGGCATATTGGCGGATTAAAAAGACTTTACAAATAAAATGCACATACATAATCATAACAGTCACTGGAAGAATTAATACATATGCAACTGAAACAAATGAAGATAAAAGGCCATGTGCATAGTGAATGATGCTTCTTCCTTACTTCAAACCGTGTGTACCATCTTTAGTCCTTCCATTCACAATCAGCAACAATGGCAATTGGCTCTTTTTTTGTATATATAGCATATAGACATTTCATGAAGCATTAAGGAGAGGAGAGGGAAGAAAAGTGAAGGGATACTGCCCTCAAGTGCATCTCACAGGTACTTATCTTCATTTCTCCCTCCTCTACTAACAAGTTACTAAGTGCTGTATATTTGATTTAGTCGATTAATCAGATGCATATAGTTCTTAATCAAAGATTGTTACATTTAAAGAACCTAACTTGATTAGAGATTATAAACCTCAAACAATCAGACGACCTTAACACAGTGCAAAGGATGAAACCACATGATGTCCATCAATGATTAGAGACACCAAACTAACTAAGAATGTAGATTTTCTGTTCCTTTGCAGATGCAACTCAAACAGCATCTTTATAGAGAAAGTATTCTCATTTGTGTCTGGTCTCTTTGGAGGCTCAAAGTAATTCATCTGTGTGTTATTTTCTCGGTTAATTGGTCTATAAAATGTCTGAAAATGGTGAAACATGCCCGTCACAGCTTCCAAAAATCTAAAACGTGAGATCTTCAAATTGCTCGTTTCGTCTAAAACTGAGAAAAGCAGAAATCTCTCATAATTGGGAGGCTAGAACCAATGAATGTTTGGCATTTCACCTCGACCTAATGACAAAAACACAGTGAAAAGGAACATCGCCTACTGGTTGCCGTTTGTAATTAAAAGCTGGTTCTTAGTGACAGCATCGGCACATCATGAACAGAAGATCTATCACGGACCACTCCATGGCTAAAAGAAAACACAAATCAGGTGAGTGTCTCCCAAACAGACACCCGAACGGTTGACATCTTCAGCATCTGTATTAATGCAGATGTATCTATCCATCCAAGAAATTATCAACATGATTCATCAGTGATCTACTCCGTGTCCGGCACACAAGCGTTTGTAAGCAGGCTTTAAACAGTCCTTCCTCTGCTCTCCATCTGTCAAGCGTTCATCAGTGAGAGCGATATCAACCTCACATGATCATAAAGGCCTTTGGCGCAAATTATAAATGGTGGCCAGTCCACGCGAGTCTGACATTTCTGGCAATGCAGAGAGTTAAATCTCTTAGATACACTTGGAAGTCCATTGTAGGTCATACGGTCACATTAAGTATGGGCTAAGATCACAAGGTTTGATAGGATTTACTTGTTTCATCCGAAATACTTAATTCAAATGAGTAAACAGAACAGTCTGGTAAACATGAAAAATAAAAACGTCAAATATGATGGCAGACTAAAATAACAGGATTAAACGTCTTTTCGTGGTTGTGGAAGGTGCGTGTATATACGAGTGTATGAAGGAGCAGCGCTTTGTGTGAAGTTCTGATCCTTCAGGATCTGGTGCCCAGTCTGCAAGCAAAAGTCCTTCCCAGAGGGCCGAGCAGTTTGAGTAAGTTTAAAGGTTGTTTTGTGGTTGGAACTGTTGCTGCATTTTTGTCAGCTCCTCCACCAGGCGTTTGAACGTGATCCTCAGCTCGGGCGTGTTCTCCCAGCACCTGCGCATCAGCTCGTACACCTGTTGACCATGAATCGTGTTAGACGATAGGTGGCAGTATGTCAAAGAAACACACTGCATTTGTAACGTGTATTGCCTGCAGTGTTACTACTGCAGCAGCTTTCAATTTCTTTGTCCGTGATCAAAAGGTAATATATGAGGTGTTTTGCATCTCATGTTTAGTGCCAGAACATATTTAAAGTAGGAGTGTACTCTGTTGACCCCAAATTTAAATGTGCTGCGTCAAGCTCCCCGTTATTAGATCTATATGAAGATTATTGTGGCCAAAAATGTAGTCAGCAGCCTCACATGTATGTAACCGATGTCAGAAACACTGATTTTATGAGACACAACTGTAATGTGGCACGTTTGGCCTGATACCTTATACACTTAATATGGTCAATATACTATAAAGTATACTTAAAGTCTTCATGTACTCAGAGTGCAAAACCACTGTAGGATTACTAACAATATGTCATATGCACTTCAAAGATCATCAGACTTCAGGGTCTTATAGAAATGATTTTGTCACACAGTGTCTTCAGATGTCCATACTGAAACACCTGATGGTGCTGATGCCTGCAATCGTGCAGGAGGATGAATATTTATAAAGAGGTCGTATCAAAGTTTTCTGACTCTGAACTTTGTTAACTGTCAGTTATAGCAAATCATCACCTTCTTCACCGAAAAGATTGGTCAGGTAAACCAAGCCATTACCACCAGGTTTACTGCCATCGCAGAGTTCACTTCTTCTGCCACTTAAACTCAAGCGGCTGCCTGAGTTTCTAGTAAGAGATGCTCCTGTTGAGTTTTCTAAATAAAATACACCTCAAAACTTCTCACGGGTAAACCCAAACTATGTGTATGTCTAAATATCGTTACTCTTTCGTCAATCTGTTGCTCATAACTGACGGACAAAACTTGAACTAACTTTAATATTACTTCAGAAAACATCTATAAAAGCCAGTGTCCATGTTGTTGTTGTGTTGTTGATGAGAGGACTTACAGGCTCAGGACAGCCCTCGGGACGTGGCAACCTTCTTCCTTCTGCCAACGCCTTCACCAATCTGATGATAGTCATCTGACCGTGAGTTCGCCCAATCATACCAATGAAGAGCTGTGCGGGTGAAGAAAAAATAAACAACATTCAATAATATTCAATACTGGCTCTATTATTCAGGTGTGAAACATGACAATAAAACCCAGAAAAGAAGACGGATACAAAGTCACTCAGTCCCTGTGGTCCAAATCTAGTAGCTTTTACTCTTTAGCTTCTTTAATACCAGGCCCTTTTAACTGGTATCCTTTTTAACATTGACTCAATTACTAATCCGTCAATCAGTATAACTGTGGCAAAAGGTTTTCATGATAAACTAAGCTCTTAGCGTAGCCACAGGCAGCCCATAGTGGAGTCTGTCATCTGCCATTTCCCCCAAAGACCAACACCATCAGCTTCATACAAATCACTGTTTGTGTGCGTGTGTGTCTAATGCTGTGATAAATACATTTCTTTATCTCTGCAACACCAGTGCAATATGTGTGTTTAATGTGGAATAATCATCCAAGCTTCCAAAAGTACCCAACAAGCATGAGAAGCATTCATTTAAAGCGTGTGTAACAGTGAATATAAAAATGAGGGCGCTGCATACTGACCGGCATCGGGCTCTTGGAGGATTCGCAGTACGTGATGAGCTCATACATCGTCACCCCAAAGGACCAAACATCTGAGGCAAGGTAGAACTTGCAGTGAGTCAGACACTCTGGCGCATACCTTAAAAAAAATAAAATAAAACGGAGTGTAAGAGCATGAATACTTGTTTGTGAACATGCTTTCCCTGTTGGACAATCAGCAGTAACAGTATATTGTTACTTAAATATAATGCATTAATAAGTATTTCACACCTTTTAAAAAGAAAAGGCAACTGCAACAGATTTCAGAGGCTCCTTTACAAATGTAATTCTACAAAGGGAACCATACAGTATGTCATGAAGAGGTCATAGTAAAGTCTGTCATAGAAATGTATGAAAACTCGTATAGTATGTAAAAAATACATACACCCGCTCCAAACCAGCCACGGTTTACTGACCCAGTAAATCTAAATATTTACTGTATACTGTAATTACAATACAACCCTTGATGAGTATTTCAGCTCAGGTAATACAGACCCAGTCCCTGGTAATTAACCCACCTGCTTCAAACTACTCCGCTCTTTTCTTTTTCATGCCAGTGCTACCAGGCTTAGCTATACTATACACCTACACAGTATCTGTCTCCTCAATCTACATACTGTCTGTTTTGCACTCCTTTCTGGTTCTTCTTATTTCATTTAGTGTCCCCGCCCCTTTTTATTCTCTCCTTGCTTTACAGAATCTATCTTAACAAGTCTGAGCGATCAACAGCGTTTCTAACTTTCATCTCCTCTGGACTCACCAGAAAACAGGGCTGTCGTTTTCATCTTTGACCGTGTAGTATCCCTCGTTTTCCTTGATGCTTTTGGTGAGGCCGAAATCTCCGATCTTCACCGTCCTCTCGTTTTCCACCAGAACATTTCGGGCAGCCAGGTCTCGGTGAATGTAATTTTGGGATCCCAGATAGTCCATTCCCTGAAAAAAAAAAAGAAAATAAATTGAAACACATGATGCACTGCCAATCGAAAGATTTAACCTCTTTTCTGAGGTGTTTTTGGCATATATGCAATATATATTTAACAGTAACCATTTGAAAATTCCTTTTATATTTGATCTGTTCACACTATCAAATCACAGTTTTGAAAGGCACGTTGTAACCATTATCTAAACAGGAAGGGTTGAAACATGTCAAACAGTTGGTGTGCTGGGTTAACCATCTTATTTAACTACATAGCGGTCAGGTGCCTGATGGTACCAGCTGGTCCGAGGAAAGAAACTGTGGTACCTTGCATATCTGGACAGAGTAGCTGAGCAAGGTGCTGAGGCTGGTCTTTGCTTTGTTTCTGGGTAGATACTCCTTCAAACTGCCCAGTGGAAGGTACTCCATGATCAGCTTAATGGCCTGACCACCTACAAACAGTATTTGAAATAAATGCGATCAGAGGCACATACAAATAGACAAGAATAGACAACAAATGTATCAAATGAAGTACTCCATTGGTATCTGTATCACTTTAAGGGTACTGGTATTGGTATTGTAATATTTTAAACGATACCCTGTGTTTTAAAGTTAGTTAGTGTTGAAGATTGAGATTGAGATTATTTTTGAAAGAATTGGATGCTTAAGTCTGTGCCGCTCACGTACTACCATGTAACGGTACATGAGAGGCACAATCTGGGGCAGTATACATGTATGCTTATTTGGGTTTATGTGTGCATGTTGGATCCCTGAGTAAAAATACAATCCCATCACTGAAATGCCTGCCTAGAATTTGAGCATTGAACTTTATGACACTAAGCTACACATTAAGTGACACCTGCCCTTAAAGGCCACACATCTGTGCGTAAGCTTCTCTAGAATGCACATTATCGTTTGGACGACCAGTGAAGGGGGTACACAGTATGAGATGAGAGCTTACTAGCGTCTGCAACGAGAATTTAGAGGCTCCAAAGATTCTTACTCTGCTTTTTTAACCTGATATTAACCTGGCATTTATTATGCTTGTATAATGCTTTTATTTTGGAAGTTAAACCACCAAAGCTTAATTTCTGGGTTAACAGAGGAGTACAGATGGTTGGTCATGTGCCTTTTATGCACAAAGAGCACATCATGTCATGTCACCATTAAATGTCTTATACACCTAAAAATATGTAATCTACCAGTAAACTACATCATTGGAAAACATCTCAATATGGCACAACATGTTTGTTGAGTTTAGCTGAGTGACTGGAGCACAGGTCCAACAACACACACATGGGTTTCTATTGGTCTGAAACTGAATATACAAATGAATAATGTTAGTGTTCCTTTGTGTGGATGCACGCTTTCCATCTTACCTTCCTCTTGGCAGATGCCCTTGTATTTGACAATGTTTTCATGGTAGAGTTCCTTCAGGATGTTGATCTCACACGAGAGGTTGTTGCTCTGCTCCTCCCGGTTCTCAGGCTTTAGGGATTTCACCGCCACCAGTTCACCTGTTTTATCTCCCCGAGGATCATAGCGACACAGCTCCACCTTTCCAAAGTGGCCCTGCGATGAGGAACATGGGAGAAATGGAAGTTACTCGGATGTTTATAGACAAGCACCAGTCTACTTCCTGTGTGGGACCAGTTGTTTCTCATCATTGCACATAGACCTCAGGTTCTGCATCTGCTCTTGCTTATCTTTGGTCTGTAGACAGCATGGATAGATAGATAGTATTTAAAAAATGTACATCCCTACAGCTCATTTTAGGTTATGAAGGATCACAAGAATGTTTATACTCCAGATGGCAGTTTTTAATAGTAGTAAGCTGATGTGAACTGTAAAAAAAAGCCCATACATACCAAACTACTACTAAGTAATTATAGATTTAATGCAAAATATTTACCAATGCATGTAAACTAAATGGCCAAGTTTAAAAAATTGTCAGTTTGATAATTCTTATGAATAGTAAAATCAGCTACACAGATAGACCAACATAAATAAGTCAGGTGCAGGTCACCTCTCCCAGTTCTCTGATCTTCTTCAGGAATCTTTTTTCAAACATAGTTGGGTCCATCTCTGGTGTAGGCTGGGGTTTGATAGAGGGGTCTGGAAGATGGAAAAATAAACATTTACATCAAACATGCCTGGTAAAACTTGTCTTTTATTCAACATAGGCACACTTGCGTCATAGGAAGTCTATTGTGGTTGACAGTGTCAACGTTTTCACCAGAATTGTCTGTGGTTATGTAACCGTCTGCGTGCCTGGTTTGAACAGAAACGGCTACTCTTAGTAGGAAAATAATGACTCAAGCTAGACTCGTACTGAATCACCATTAACAATAACTACAACTTTACTATAACTATAACTTTTTTCAATGTATTTTTAAACTTTTTTAGGTGACATTTATTGTAGATTGATATCCTAGTTGAGGCTGATTGTGTTGCTGTCTTGGGACTTTAATATAAGGTCAATAAGGTAATAAGCTCTAAGCGTTGGTAAGGCTGACTGCAGTATCCAATCCTGGGCAGCAGGTGGAAGAACAGAGTCTACTATGTTGCCATGGGGCCCAGCTGAGGGGCCGATCAGTGATAATGCACCCAGTGAACTTCCTCATGAACATCTGAGTTGAGTAAACAACTCTCTCCCTCGCTTTGTCTCTCTCTTTACACGGTTTACTGGGTTGCTGCTAGGTGAGATAAAAAAAACATGCAAAACATTCAGAGACCTATCACATTCAAACTGTAGATAACAGCTTTGAATTGTTGAACCTGTACCTGCTTTTAGCCAATTCTATTCAGGTCCAACACGTTTTGGAAACACAAGAAAACCGCTTACATGCAGAAACAAAATAAAGATAATATTTGCACCCATCCCTCTTTATGAAAATACCTAACATTGTATAATGTGCAGTGCACACAAAACCCTCATACATACTCTTTTCCTCTAGCATGTCTATGTCTCTGACGATTGCCCTGAAGAAAGGTCTCTTCTTGGGGTCGTAGGTCATGCAGTGGGTCATCAGTTCAGCCAGCTCTCTGCAGTCTGGGGTGGCCAGTTGGCACTCAGTCTCATAAAACCTCTCCCTCTGCGCAGCACAAAGACATAGGAATGAGGAAGTGCGTAAAAAAACACGCAATGTGATGATTGATGTGTGACAGAGGAGGTGAAAGAAAGTAATAAATATTTTAAAAAAATGTTGGATTGCAATCAGATTTGAAATAAAAGATTTCTTTAGATGTATGTATGATCATATACATCGTCATACTACGTTTTCGTGTGTGTCCTCTACCTCTGTGAGTTTCTTGTCTTTAAGGGGGACCTCTCCATCATAGCAGATCTCCCACAGGGTGGTACCGAAGCCCCACTTGTCAGCTGCGACGCTTAGGGAGGACACGCTCTTCACACACTCCGGAGCGATCCACGGGATACGATGCACACACTCTGCAGAGGCAAACAAAGTCCGCGTTAGCAACAGTGGATTAATTACCGGTGGGTACAAATTTGTTGGCGTCTTCGTAAAAAACAGAAGATGGTTGTTAGAGGTGCGTAGTATTTGCCCGTTAAGATGTGAGAGTGAGAATGCTTCCTCCAATATAACCATGTGTGATTTATTGACTTAATCTTTTTAACAAGTGAAGAAAACATTTACTCATTGACCGTCTTACACAAAAACGCCTTCAACAGACTCATAATAACTGACTAAGTACATTATAACCATGTTCACCCTGTCATCACGATGTAACAATCATATTTCTCCTTCTAATTTTGTTCTTTCACTTTATATATATGGCATCAATTAAATGTCTGTCTACCCTTGAAAAGGAATACTTCCTATGTTGCTCTTTTTCGTCAAAGGGTTTTTGTGTAGTTTTTCCATATCTCTGATTCATCCACATCCACAAAAATATGTATGCTTAAAACTACAAACCCTATTTGGAAGTAAGTTGGCTCAGATCTCATGGATCTGAGCCAACTTACTCTCACCATGCTACAATACCAGGAACTATGAAATCCAGTCCAGCTCTGACAGGCTGACTGGGCGGCTATCTGGCTTCGTCCACGGAATCTAAAAAGCTTTGGCTTCGGGTGGCTGAAATATAGTCTGACTGGAAGACAGGCTAACTGATTGGCTGACCTCCATGACTGGCTTTTTGGCTCCACAAATCCATAACATCAACTGAGGAGTGTATGTTAGTGAGTGCATGCGTCTCTGACTGGAACACAGGACTGACTGGAGGGAAAGAGGAGGAGGAGGAGGAGGAGGAGGAGGAGGAGGAGGAGGAGGAGGAGGAGGAGGAGGAGGAGGAGGAGGAGGAGTAAAGAAGGGAAGAAGCAGTGGAGGGGCTGAATGGAGTGAAGGGGGAAGATGGAGAAAAAAAAATGGCAGCAGAGACGGGGATAATTGAGAGAAAGAAAAAGAGAAAAAAGAAAGACAGTAATGAATGGATATGCGAGCAATCAGAGCTTGCTGGGAAAAAGGGAAGAGCACTCCCAGTGGGTTTCTCAGCACTTTACCCACTATGTGTCCAATCAAATCTATATACAAGGACATCGATGTGTAACTGGAAGACCTGTTGTTCTGCAAAGTGATGAAATGTTAAGATTTCTGGGAACAAAAAGGGAGGGAGGAGCATTCCCAGGGGCGTGCTGCAATGAACATTTACAGAGAAACATATTTAGTTTGTCAAGTGCTTTGCAGATCCATCTGTGCAGCCACACTGTGTCATATCCCACAACTTCCAGCTCTTATAGACAAACAGAAACATGAGGCGGCCATTTGAGGGGAACTGTGCAATCTGAGAAATGGCGTCATTGTTGTGCCATTTTCCCCTCAATCCAGATATAGCTTTTACAAAACAAATTACAGTCCGGGAGGGAATGTGTATCGATTATGTGACAAATGTGAGTCCTATTGCTGATAACCTGAAATCCAACAGAGCAGTGTGAAGAAGAAGCTACATTATCATCATCATCAGACAAGCTTCAATGTGTTCCTGTTTGCATAACGTTTACATGCAGTTGTGGCATTTTATGTGTTCTCATTTTGGTTTCACTCATTTACAGCTGACTGGGAAACAAAGAGGAAGTTATTGTGAAATTTTCCATGGTAGCTATTTTGTAAGCATTTAGGTTTCACTTTTAGTAACCCAGAGGGGAGAGAGAGAGCAAGAGAGAGAGAGAGAGAGAGAGAGAGAGAGGGCGAGAGAGAGCGAGAGAGAGAGAGTTTATGAGTTTACTTTGTACTCACCCTCTCTGGTGAGTACTGTGATTGGTATGCCTGGGTCGCTGAGCTTGATGAAGGGCCCTCCTTTATCTGTGTCCAGCCCGTCTCTGGCAAGCAGGATGTTTTTGGCACACACAAAGCCATGGACCAGCTTTTTGTCCTCCTACAAACATACACACACACACAAAGCAAAACAAATCTATTAGTCCAAAAACAAGTGGGCAAATCTAAAGATTTTGTTGATAAAAATTGGATCTAACATGGTGCAGGTAATCCCAAGGATGCATACACATACAACACTCGCATGCTTACATTCCTACAGTTTGTGTGTATGTGTTTTTCCTGTCTCACCAAGTAGCTGAGAGCTGAGGCCAGCTGCTTGGCCACCTGGAACTTCCACGGTGTGCCGAGTGGGCTCTGCTGTCTCCTCATAAATAAGTCCAGTGGTCCGGGCTGGACAAACTCTTCCACCATGATATCTGTTCCACACAGACACAAAGAGACAAAACGGTGTATGAAACAACCCAACACTCTCATGAACATGCACACAGTTCTTAAAATGCACTTACTCTCCTGGTGGCGAACACACACTCCGTACAGCAGCACTATGTGTTTATGAGACACTTGTCGCATCATGCTGGCTGTTTCGAAGAAGGCCTGTCAAACAGAAGACAACGATGACTCAATGCAAAGCACGTTACAGAAATGTTTCCGGTCTGGGAAGATTTAGAAGCAGCTTGCTGCTAATAAGTAATACGTTTCATTATGGTTTGATGTTACAGGATGTGCATGATATGGGATTGTGTCTCACCAGAGAGATGTCCCTGTGTCCAGAGCCCAGCACCTTCAGGACCACCTTGACCTCCTGGAAGGATGAGTAACCTGCATCCTCCTCCTCCTCATTCTTCACCCTCAGTGTGCCTGAGAAGATGTTGGTTCTTGTGCCCAGTCCAAGGTGCTCCTCCTGGATAATGAAACAGGGGAAAATAGTTACATACAGTATATCAAACTACTACAAGAACAGAGCTTCCAAAACGTCTGCTAAATACATTTTAGGTCCGGAGAAAGAGTCTTGCTTAAAAGTTTGTTTATTCCATGTGTGCGCTCATTAAATGCTAACAGGTAGGTAGATGCAAATAACGATGTGCTCTGTGAGGAAGATATGTAAATATGTTATCCGACATGCATAAATATATTACATAAGTTACGCAATTTCAAGAGTCAAGATAATGTCTGCATGGATCTGATGAGCGTCTTCATATTCGAGGAATCCCTTTTCTCTTTTAAATGATATTAAAAAAAGAGAGAAGATTAAATCAGTTGTTAAAGACATAAGTTCACCCATGTGCATTAATGCAAATCTAAGGGTGAAAAAAAGCATATCTTCAAAAATAACTTGACACCTAGCCTGCGATAGCCTCACACTTTCAGCTGTTTGTGTGTGTGACTAAACTGTGGTATGTTTTGAGGCTGTACTTTACTGTATTATATTAAAGGAGTTTCTTTTCTTTTTCTGGATTTTTTTATTGAGGGTCACATAAAAGCATTTTCTAATCATTTGTCACCCTTATTTACATATGTAACATGCGGCAGACAGTGCATTACCATCATATCATTGGGGCCAGACATGAAGATGAGCGGGTTTACCTGTTCAATCTCTTCCTTGAGAATGCGATGGAAGCTGAGCTGACTCTCCTGCATGGGTGTCTGAGGGGCCGGGGCTCTATCTTTAGTGACCACCAGCAGGTTAGAAACCTCTGCAACACAAACACACACGCACACACATTTAAAAAGGGCCATACCAGGGTTTTTGTATGACGTTTTGCATTCTACAAAGCATGCATTTCATAAAGACATTTTCAAAAGTCTGATAGTGTTTTGGATTCTTCTTTGTTCAAATCAAGCTGCAGAGACTTGACAATTGTTTGTGTTTGATAATCCCTCAGCAAGAATGTCATGTCTGCTTCTGTTGCTGTCAAGGCCATGTTATTGCAACACTGTCGAACTGTTTGGATTGATTTGAATCGTGTGCACTGCATTCACTCAACAACCAGAAAGAGATAAAAAAAAAAAAAGCTCTCAATAACTACGTCTATGTGGCAATGAGGTGGACAGCTATCCAGGTCGGGTTGCCAAACTGATTCAGTTTATTCTTGTATATACAGAGCTTTGTGTGGGAGGATAAAGCAAAAATGGTTCTTTGTGCTGGTTACCATACTATACGTGCTTGCGTGTCTGCATGCATGCGTCTGTGGGTGTCTAATGTTGTGACAAAACCAGCACACTGTGGTTTATGGGGGAGAGAGAGAGAGAGAGAGAGAATCTTCACTCAATCAGCATCACCCTACATTCACCATCTGTAAAATGCAATCTGAGTTTTTATGCAAAACCCAAATACAACACGCACCCACGTATTACACTGCACCCACTCCTTAACCCTTTGAACTCATCATAGAGTCTAACACTTCAGCTGCACACCATTTACCAAACCATGTGGTCCGTCTCTCACCCATCTGCCAATAAATACTTACATTGTTTTCATAACAGTTAACAATCATGCATAGACCAAAAGAAAGAAGTACAAACAAATGGTTAGTATCCTATTCTCGGTATGTTGGGATACCAGTGTTTTACTATCGTAACAAGAAGATTGTATAACTCATCAGAAATATCTCAGCAGTGAAAACAACACAGCACTTCAGTCTCATAGTCAAGCTTTATGATAATAACACAAACCACACAGCCTCAACGAACATAAACAGCTCAACACATCCATGCACACATGGCTCCACCTTTTCCTGAGTGAAGTAAATACAAGAGTGCTAGTTTAGCTCCGGAAACCCACATTTACAACTTTCTTCCTCCCTGACACCATTTCACACAGACACACACATTGTTTATGCCAGCTTCAGTCAGTTACCCTCCGTTAGCGAAGAACACAACTACAGAGACACACACACACACACACACACACACACACACACACACACACACACACACACACACACACACACACACACACACACACACACACACACACACACACACACACACACACACACACACACACTCTGTAAAGGGAAACTCCACTCTAAATCTTGTATGGAGGGAAAGCTTTGCTCCACGGACTACTGTGGGTTGAGCGGTTCATGTCTGTCAAACTTCTGACCCTGCCAGGTCAGAAGTTTCACAGGTGTGGTCTGTTGTACGTGTTACCACACCCGGCTGTGATGTAGCGTTACACAAAACAGTGCGTAGAGATACTGCACAGTGTTTGGATTCAGGATGCCGAGATTGCTAGCTGCCAGAGCAAGCAGGATTTTCAGGTTTTTAAGCATTTGTTGTTGCGTCTTGCAATGACGACCTTAGAGTCAAAGTATCAATTAACCTTTGCTAAGATCAGCGGAAATTATTTGAGGAATATTTTCTTCTCACAACCATCATAATAGACAGATTCCTCATATATAATAAATCAAGGGTGCACGTGCTGCAGGAAGGACAGGAAACATGTTGCCACACTGTCCTGATAGCTTTTATATGGACATATTAAGTATTCATGGTTGAAGCGACTCGCTATTAATTAGTAAAATTACTCTAAAGTGCACTCGTACTCGCAATTCTACATTTTATTTTACTGCGTGTCTGTTGTAACATTGGAATATATGAAATTCTTGCTGTTATTATCATCATAGGTTCTCAATCATTCTGGTTTCTTTTCCATTCCCTCATGTGCACACATCTCACCAATACTTCATCACATCGATATTTACCACAGACACTTAAAATAGCTTTTTACTGACAACTTGAAGTCCTATGAACCGTTTTCTCCTTTTATTCAACAATGGTCTTTCACTCTCTGTTAGTCGTCAACACTTCAGACATACTGATTTCTATTAGTCTTATTTTCTATAAACTCCATTATTGCTGTTGCTCTGTAGTATCCTGTAATATGTGCATTGTAAATTGTTTGATAGATGTTTATTTGAAACACAGCTCGGCTTTTTTACAATTTTGTTGTTATGTTGTTGGTATAGTGTTGGTTTTTACAGTCAGCCCTTTTATATGTATTTATACATTTATACAATGAAGGTCTGTGCTGAGCCTTTTTTTGCAAAGTGACTTTGTAGTACTGTAGCGGGTTTAAGTTTACCTCTAGGCTGTGGAGGGCAGCAGCGCATCAACTGGAACTGGAGGTTGTCGGTGCGAAGGCTTTGGCCTTCCAGGTGCTCCAGCAGTTCAACGAGAGTGACCCGAAACGTCTCAGTGCCGTACAGGCGGAACCCGTTGGAGGCCACCTCAATCTGGAAGTTCTTATACTGACGCACAGGACGAGACTCACTCAGGTCGCTCTGGATGCAGAGATAGAGAGAGAGAGAGAGAGAGAGAGAGAGTATTTTAACTGGAACATAACAGAATGACAAACATGGTACTGGAGGAGAGGTCGAATGAGCAAGAGAAGTAAAGAAGACAATTTTAGATTATATTATGGTTTTAGAAATCATATCTATACAGTTTGCTTCTATTTCTTTATCTGAAAAGGTTTCTATAGTTCTGTTAAAGCTATGGAGACACATGCAAACACCACAAAAATGTTATTCAGTCCTAATGTAAACTGTAACGTGAACAGTGGCAAAGATTACCGAGTGGTTCAGCTTTCTGAATGTGTGTTTGTGTGTATGTTTCCTCCCATACTGACTCATAAAAGTGAAGTGCACTGTTAGCAACCTGTCATAAACTAAGCATCCTGTAATCCAATACAAAACAAGCCGACTTTATTTGGTTTGGTGTTTATGAGTGTGTGTGTGTCATGCCCTCTGATTGGTGGATAACCTACACCAAGCCTTTCAAGTACATCACTGGCATGCTAGACATTATTGTACACTATGAAGACATGGACAGATTTCCAGTTTCCTAAAACCTAATGAATAAGTCTACACTACCTCAATGCAGACGACAGTGATGATGATGTACTCGTATTCAGTGCAGCTCCAGCGCAGGATGTAGGTGCCCTCCTCATTGCCTTCCTGACGCAGCTTGTGGATGGCATACTCCGTGCTGGGGAGGAGAAAGCGCAATGAATGGGGGCAGTAATAATGCCATCACTTTCCTGTGTGCGTGTGTCAGTGAGTGAGTGTGCACCTCTGTGTCTGTCTTCATCACTTCATCACTGCTTGCACACCGAGCAAGGGCTCCCCATGCTCTGACAGGGCTTGGTCGTGCACCTCTGAATTTGTGTAACTAAACGCCCACTTCACGCTCTGGGCTTTTCAGACATGACTGTTACAAATAGTTTAATGATAAAAGCACTACTAACATGCCTCAGGATTTTACAAAGATGGACAGTTAGTACTTTAAATACTTTAGAAACAGGAGTCTTAAAATCTACATTTGAGTAAATATTTTGCCAGCCAAATAAAATTGCTTACTGGATATATTCAAGCATTGAATGTATTACAATGAAACTTCTAATACATTCAATGCTTGACTTCTTTCTTTACAGGGATTGCATAAAGGCGATAAAGTATGTACATGGATATGAGATATGGAGATTATTACAATTCCTCCTCTGCATTGAGGTTGGTTTATGCCGTTTTTGCTGCTAACACTTGTTGTGTTCTTGCTTCTTGACAGTATTACATTTAGTTTTTATGCCAGCTGGCATATCGGATAATACTGCAACAAATGCCTTTTTACTCTGAGCTTTCCCGCCATCTGCGGTGTCTCGCATGAGTATAAACAACTGTGTGTGTGTGTGAGGAAACAGGCACATGCGTATCTACACATTTACACCAATAAAACTGCCAGTACAAACCAGATGGGTCCATGGCAGCCGTTGTTTATGCTGTGCACCACTGAAGCAGGGGCCACCTCCTTGCACAGGAAGTGGTGGGCATCCACCGTCAGCCTGAAGTAGCCATCCACGAGAGCTGCAAAGGACAGAGCCTCAGCCCTGGAGGCCATATGCAACTCCTGAAAAGAGAAGAGACGAGGAGAGGAGAGAGAGGAGGGAGGGAAGAGGTGACGATCACAACAGGAGCTATTATAAAGCCACGATACTCCAGAGGGCTATGTAAAAGATAGGTGATGTATTATCAATGAAAAAAATCTATCTTAATGATGATGCACAATATCACCATTAGTCAAGGCTAATAGCATTGTAGCGAGAGGCAGGCTCTGCTTCAACAAATGTTGCACAACGTGTGCTTTCACACCTGTAGCTCGGTTCATTTGGTCAGGACCGGGGGAAGACATGATACATTGTTTCAATTTAGTTCTGGTTTGGTTGCTGTTCACATGTACTTTTTTTACAAATGAACCTCTGGAGTAAATAAGAAGTTATACACACTGACGGGTAACTCGTTGATGTGTTGGCCTCACCATTCTCTTGTTGTCCTGTCTATAGATGGTGACCGTCGCCTCTTTGATGACAGCGTGTGTGATCTCATGGTAGTCACAGAACACCACCCAGCCTTCATTCATTTCTATGTTTTTGTCATTTTTCTGTTTTCCATCCAACTTGTTCTTCTTTGACTTGCCCTTTTCTTTGCTGATCCCAGTTGACTATTTTAAAAGATATACAAACACACACAATTTATGAAAGAAAAAAAAAACATCAGTATTTTTCAAATATTGTCATCTGAAAATACTGCAATGACCATTGCAAGGTTGTTTATCACATTTATACTCCACTAATTAAGAAATACTGTAACAAAATAAAGACAATTGTACTGCTCTTCTCAAGTTATTCTTTATTGTTTATCATAATCAAAATAATAGGAAATGTGTCCACTACGCCGTCTCATTACTTGAGTTGTTTTGTTGAACTAATGTCTGTTCTGTGTGCATAAAAAATAAGAAACCTTCACTCGCTCCCTTTGTTGATTGGACACAATTAGCAAACAAGCACTAAACCATAAAAAGCAAGCACTAGTTCACTTTCTTTTCTGTAAAATATTAATATTATAAGACTATAAGGACTTGGGATTTCTGACTTGAATTAATGACTTTGTATTGAGTTTAACATACTTTACATTTTGTGAGTAATTCATTTTAATACTCTTAAACTTTTACCTTAATCATAATTTTTCGTATAGGAAACTTTTCTTTTGTAGCTACTCAACAAGGAGTTAATGATAGTTTAATACACAATATTTTATATTTAAACAGAATTGTATTGTTTTTCAACAGAAACAATAGTTGTACAATTTGCCATCATATCAATAGCACATAGAAAAAAGTGGAAGATAAAATAAGACGAAGAATAGTAAAATGATATTTTCCTTATATGACGTTTGACAGTTGTTTGTAACTGCCAGTTTATCTGAAACTAGTGAAACTAGGGGTCATCATTTCTTTAACACACACAGTTGTACTCACTGTAGCAGGCTTCTTCCTCCAGGAAATGCCAGTGGTGCCAGTAACCAGGACATGCATGTCATGACTGGTCTTCATGTTCTGACTTTGGGGCTGCTCTTGGCTCTGGTTACAGTAGCCTAGAAACAGCAGGCAAACATAGCAGCAAAATATAGAAATGCAGCAGCTTTAGGACAAAAGGACTATGGACAAATCGATCATTGGAAAAATATTTATACGTTAGTTAATTGGTTTCTCAATATTGTTCTTGGAAAATCTTCAGGAAAAATGATGCCGAGACAAGTAAAGCCAGGGAAATGTCTTAGTGGCTACTGGATGTTTACTCTGATCCTCAGCAGGTTGCTCAAACCATCAGTGCTGCATCTGTACCGTCACACAACCAGGGTCTGGCCTACTCTGTGATAAGTGGGTTAATGTGACATGTAAACATCTTGTTCCTTTCACTTTTGGTTCTCACCATCTGCACAAACACCCACGATGTTTTAGGTATATTTGGATGTCAACAAAGTTTTTTTAGAAATCCAATACAGCTGATTCAACTATTGCAAAAGGGCTATAAAAACAGTTTTGTGGCAGCAACTACATATATTTTTTCTCATCATGCTTAATAATAATTCAGCAATCTTTCTCTCTTAAGACAGTTTTCCTCTACTGTTATTACATCAACTCCCACGAGGATTCTATTGGTACAAAAAAGATCTTTCTTCATCATCTATAATCTCCTGCAATTCCAGTAAAACCACATCTCAAACAAAAGACACACTGACTGTTGCACGCCACAAATCTGGCACATTGCCTGAGGACTAAATCATAGAAATATCCCCTCATAATCTTCCTGAATTCTTACCATAGTAGCCTCCGTTGCAGAGATCTCCGTCCTGCGTTACACTGAGCGAGATGGGCTCAAACATCTCGCTGCCCAGGCCGCTGGTCAGGCCCTCCAGAGTGGCCAGGTACTTGATCTTCAGGTCGTACGGCGTGATTTTGCTGTCCTGCATTGTGCGGCAGTTGAATTCACTGAGGAACTTCTTAAAGACGTTGTTGATGCGGATGCGTGTCAGGAAGTTGCGCTGCTTAATGTTGCGGTTCAGCAACTCTGGGATGAAACGTTTGTAGCTGGTGGGATTAAGATAGAAAGATAGATGGAAATTTAGAACAATTCCTCTCAATATTTACTTCCTATGCTTTGTGCAAGTGTTCTGAAGGTAAGAAAAAAAATGATGTGCGACTTCTCAGAACTTGTGCATGTGGCCTGAGCACTTATCTGACATGGGACACTTGGAACAAGGAAGTACATTTCATATACATTTGCAGGATGGCATTGGAAGTGTGCGGCCACTCTCATTCTTAAATGTGGTTGTTATTTTAACATCTTAATCAAAAGTCTGCTGAAGTAGCACCATCCCAACCCTGTTAGGAAATCAAATGTTTTACCTGATTTCATGGGGAGGAGTGGTTTGGGTCATAGCTATGTTTGTGGTATAGTGAGAGATAGCAAGCACAGCCATGCCCAAACACTCGTTTTCTATCTCGTGTTGCTCTGCCTCTGAGTGGGACACCCGCAGTGGAACCACGCCTGTCTGAAAGTCATGCTGGCCCTGTGCAACAAACATATAAATATATATATTTTAAAAAACAACAACAAAAACACACACATACACAGAGACACACCAAATGTACAGGACTGTCTCAGAAAATTAGAATATTGTGATAAAGTTCTTTATTTTGTGTAATGCAATTAAAAAAACAAAAATGTCATGCATTCTGGATTCATTACAAATCAACTGAAATATTGCAAGCCTTTTATTCTTTTAATATTGCTGATTATGGCTTACAGCTTAAGAAAACTCAAATATCCTATCTCTAAATATTAGAATATCATGAAAAAGTATACTAGTAGGGTATTCAACTAATCACTTGAATCGTCTAATTAACTCGAAACACCTGCAAGGGTTTCCTGAGCCTTGAAAAACACTCAGCTTGGTTCAGTAAACTAAATCACACGTATGGGGATTATCACAATATTCTAATTTTCTGAGACAGTCCTGTATATACACATAAAAAGAACTCCATTGGAAAACGACTGTGTGATTTGGCTCTTTAAGTGGCACTAAAATCCTGTCAAGATGACGAAATGAAGAGGGAGACTGACTAGTTTACAGGAAATTCAGAGGGATGTCTGTTTTTTTTTAATGGGACAACTGACAATTCAATGAAGTTGTATTTCAAGTTTGGGAACATTAACTCTTTCTGAGTAACAACTTCTTCCTTTCTTTTTGTATTTCAATTGATTGAGAGAATTGTATTTACGGTGGCTCTGAATTAAACTGAAAGGGTGTGCGGTCTGTTGTTGACCTTAAAGCTGCACTTCCTGGTATTGTTGCATTTCCTCCTAGTTGTTGATGTTTTGAAACTCAACTGTGAACTGTGTTGACATTTGTGCTTTTTATCAGAATGCATTTTCAAAGGATCTTTTTAAGTGCCCAAATATCTATTTCACATGGGAAACTAATAGAAAGCAATGCCTAAAATGCTCAAATGACAATTTAAATACATATTTTTTTCACCTGGGCAAACAGGTAGTTAAGAGAGGCAGCATCCAGAAGGGGAGTTCCTTCTGGTGTTCTCTGTGGGCTAACCCCTCCTCTGAGTCTACTGATGCAGTGTCTCCAAACTGGAGACTCTCCTTCAGTGGTACCATGCCAGTTTCTGAAATAAAACCTGATGGGGGAGAGAGAGAAAAACAAGTTAACCAAATGAATACATGGTGTGCATGCAAGAAGGTGTTCTTTGAAAGGCACTCGGTGTACACAGTGGAACAAGATACACGGAACTCAGTACTACCCGGTTTTGAAATGATTCCTTGAAAAGAAGGATGTTCTATCTGTAACAAAGTAAACCTTGAGTTTGCATTGATGGGATTTTGGCCTTTGGGGAAAGAAATACCTGCCAGCAGTGGAATTTCAAAATAAAAAGAAGAGCTTAATACATGGGCTTTGTCTGTGTGCACAGAGCAGCAATACAACATGAAGTGGTCTATTGCCTCCTGTGTTATATGCAGTGTTTAAAGTGTAAAAATGTCCGCAATATTAGCATGCTAGCACACTAAAATAAGATATCCAACAAGGTAAACATCAGCTTGTTGCAGTGCCATTGTAAGCATATTAGCATGCTTATGATTGCTGTGCCAAAGAACAGCCTCACAGACCTGTCCATACTGGTGGCACTTCCCTGTGTGTGTGTGTGCGACATTTGTTTATGCGTGTGTATATCCAGACTTGACCACATACCCTGTGTTGTTTGACAGACTGCACTACAGAACGCAAAGCAATCTGCAGCAAGAGACATCTACACACACGCCACAGTAAGGCTATATGCACACTCGCTCTTCTCTCCACAAGCTACTGTCAACAGAGAAGAGGAAGTGCCATTGACACCACAGTCATGCCTGTCCCCCCCCCCCCCCTCCTTGCATGAAATGCTACATAACTTGTCAAATGGAATCTCTGAAGAGGGACTTGATCCTCTTGAAATGAATCCAGTCAGTAACAAATATGACATTGCTCATAAAAGCTTTCCCTCCTGACTTGTAACAATACTTATAAGAATATTCTTTCCCTCAAAACCAGGGTATAATGAGCGAGTTTAGTCTCCTATCACTGGTCCAAGTATTGAGTTTGACTCCATCCTTGGCTTGTGAAGGTTGTAAGAAGTCAGTCTCACGGCCTTCTATTCCCTTGCTAATTGCATTCCCATGCCTTTTCTGAGACTACATTAGTCTATGGCCAATTGGTTAAAACAGCGCACTCTGAAGAGCTGCATACCTAACCAAACATTGTTTGAGGCTTTTTTCTCTTCTCTTCCTCTTAGCCAAAGTGATAATCAAGATCTAACAAACCTGTTGGTACTTGAAGGATGTGTCTCATCTTGCTAAGCAACCCAGTTCCATTTGTCATGCAACGATCTTATCCGCCCAGAGTTTAAGTACCGCTGATACACAACAAACATCCACAACATTCATCAGTGTTATCCGATAATGCTGATTTTATGGTTATGAAATTGTACATATTTAAGTGAAATGCCCACACGATTCCTCTGAACGCTGCACTGGCAAGCGTTCATCCGTCACATCTTGTAAGATACAACCTTTAAAACGGACAGTTAAGAATAAATAATCTTTATCTATCTAGCACCTTTTCTTAACAAGGTTACAAGGTGCAGTTATGACTTTGTTTCACTCATTTCACATCCGCAACTATCCCGACAATCCTTTTTGATGGTATGTTTTCTTGCTCTATAAGAACACAACTTGAACACACAGGACCTGTGGATTGGTGGTGGTTGTGGGAGTGTACTTGAGGGAGTAGTTAGTCGCTGACATCTTACAAATAGAGAAAATATATATTTTTTTTCCCTTTTCAAGGTTAGAAACCCCTGCAGGTGTGCATGCATTAAGTATACAAAATAGGTATTATTTTCAATGGAAAAGGCACATACAAAGGTAAACTGACAAAGTAGCCAGCTGCATACAACTGAAGGAGAACTAGAGATAGAACGATAGCTTAAATTGTTAACAATATTTTGGAGGTGTTGCGGTGTAATTAATTCTGCTTGTAAGACATTTAAGTATCCTCAGAAATGGACAAATTGTGATGGCAGCGGGATACGCAAAGTAGTCTTGGCATCCACCTTGCCATGTCTTTCAGCTCAGTTGGATATAGGATCTGTTTCAACTGTATTCACATTCAGTCGGACAGTCTCCTCCAATTTGGACACGCCCCTTAATATGACTGAAGGAAGCTTGGATCCTTTCAACATGGACGGACAGCACTTCAAGCAACCACAAGAATCCCAGAATTCATCCTGTGGTCATTACCCAGATCTTCTTGACCAAAGATGAGGTGAAATGTAGATCAAGTGGTAAATAAAAAGCTTTGCCCTCAGGCCCGGCTCCCTCATCACTACCAGCGGTACCTGCTTGTCGACAGCACATACCATGACATACTTGTACTCCGTCACTTAAGGTGGCAACTTGCACCCACTTTGAAGGGAGTACTCTGGAAGTTTTCTGATTATCATGACCAGTGACTTGGAGGTCTTGGCTCTCACCCCATAATATTCAACTCCAATGTAGTCTTACCTCATGCGATAGTGCAACTTGACACTGGTTTCATCCGTGATCTTGAACTCATAGTTGGGCGGGTACCACATGCTAGCTGTCTCATCATACAGGGCAAATAGGTTATGGCACAAGGGAGAGATTGCTGAGAAAGGGAAAAGAAAAGAACAAAAAAAGACGAATATTCAGACCAGCGATTGGACTGGGAGGAAGGCTGATTAGCAGTGTTATCATGTGTTCTTTAAAACATTCATACATGTACCAATCTATGTAAAAACGGTAAAGAACATTATGTTATCATTATGTCATCACCGCAGGAATTACAAAATCATTTTTACTTGAACTGGCCACCAGCGGTTCACTACTTGGGTTAACAATAAGGAGCCAACTGATCAGTCACTCACAGCATTTCTTGGCAGCGTCCACGCAGAGCTCCAACGCGGTGTAGCAGCCCTTGAAGTACTCCAGCTGGTGCACCTCCGGTGTGTAAAAGTGGATCTCCAGGCCCCGAGTGGACGTAGGAGAAGAGGAGAGCTGGGCCCTCTTACTGGACCTCCTCATCTTCCCACAGAGTTGCCTGCTCAACTCCATCACCCACAGAGTTGGCATTCAGACACTGGAAGTAAAGTTAAAAAAAAAGAAAGCAGGGAGTCAGTGGGGATGTTAGAGTAAACATGTTGGCTTTCATAATGTGTACACCAAAGTAAGCTTTGCCTTAAATTCAATACAAGTAGTTGCTACTAAGTAGCATTAATAATGAATTCAATGACTGATCACTTGACTGATCACTGTGTCGTTAACATAACCAATCAAGTGTGTTAAAGGTGAACGTGTTACAGTCAGCATTACTTATTGATTGTGAGCTCAGGAAATGGCAGCAGAGAGTTCAATGACTCTGATCAATACAGTGCAGAGCCCCACAGCGATGATGTCTCACCCCAAGTGCCAGTTAAATGACGTCAGCCTTTTAAACTGAGCTGATGACATCAACATGGAGGACAGATCGCTGCTGCGCAGGGGCTGCACTACAGGACGAGTCTGATAGCCTCTACACCGGCTGCATAGCAAAAGCAGCATCTGTGAGTCCCTGTGTTGACAGCAGTTACAGCTAAATACAGCAGCGTAACTAGAAGGTCACACGCGTAATAAAAGTGTAAACTCAAATAAAAACAGGGGACAAAGAGACACATGGAGGGACAACACAGTGAGTAACAGACAGACAGAGAGTTGAGTGTTTGTTCATCTGCTTTATTACCGTCATATATATTGATTGTTGTAACTCCTGTTAGCGTCATATTAAGCTGACAAATGAATTCCATTAAATTACTGTCATTGGACAGAGACTCAGTCCACCCGGCTTAGCTCATCCTGTTTCACGCTAAGCTTAAACTGATGATATTTAAATCAACTACCAAGCTACACTTGCTTTTATATATTTTAATATTGTGTGGTCTGGTGTACGTGCCAGTACTCAAACATAATCTTCTAACAGTCATCACTTCTCTTACTCATTTATTACAGCTGAATTTCTTGAGAAGAGATTTTCAATGAGTCATCAGTGTGCCTCTTACAGTGACTGAGGTTAATTGACAAATAATTCATAATACATACTTCTGAACACTTAAATGTAAAAACATCTTTTAATATTTGGTGTGGTATATTTAAAAAAAAGCTGTCATTAACAGATGACATGATCAAGACAGGCAATAGTGAACTAACTGCAGTTTCACTAGAGTCGTGCAATCATCGGCCCAGACCATATTTTGGAACTTTTGTTTCTGTCAAACAAAAGAAGACCTTGGAAGCAGCTTATAATGCAACTATAGAGAGTCAACCCCGACAGCTGGGCAGATGATTCAGGTGTGGGTGAAATTAAGTCTACACAAGGCCTGAATACTGCCTCGATACGTGTCTGTGTTTTCAATTAAAAAAATACTGTTTTCTAGGGCTGCAATAATTACTTTTATTGTCGATCAATCTGACCATTATTTCTAGATTAATCAATTAATTGTTTGGTCTATAATATGTAAAGAAGTAGTAAAAATACCTCACGAAATTGGAATTACAATTTGTCTTACTCTTATTAAGCAATCATTAAAGTAGTTGGTAGTTGATGTTCTATTGATAAACTAACTGATTAATAATCTACTCGTTTCAGCTCATTTTCAAAACCAGACAATAATCAAACAAGTCAATAATAAACAATAATCTTCAGTCGAGGAATGATTTAAAGGTTTTGGTAGCTTGGGTTCACTGGACTCAACTGATGATATTTTTGCTTTTATACACATATAACATTAATAGATACTGTGTACAATGTATACACTTTGGTGGTCTAAAAAAAGAAGGAAAGAAAAGTGAAAACTACACCAACAAACAAACTCTTCTGCATCAATTTAGCTAATTTAAGTGTGAGGTAATTAGCCCATCTAAAAGGTTGAGGAAAAAAAAAATTACCACAAGCATTACGAGGACAAAGTGCTACTGAGAAACAAAAAAGTGAAAGTGAAATAACATTAGCCTCATTTTCCACATGACAACCTTCTTTTACTGATTTAGAACTTCCTGCAGACACGTTTCAAAATAAAAGCCTTGAGCAAAAACCATTGTGAATGACTTTTACTTTGTCAATCGGAAACATTGGCTGACAACTTATCATAGGAAGACAATGTTGTTGTTGTGTTTTATTAGTTTGTGGTTAGATGCATGAAATGAGGTCTGTGTATAATAGAAGCTTATGTGATTTGAATGTTTTGTTCTACGATACAAATTACGTCAGTAGATAATCCTCTGGCGCCTTAAAAAATGTAGTTACTAACAAGTAGCTAAATGAGGCTAAATCATCACGCTGACTAGTCCGCCTCACAGCCTTGATGGGTATACGAACACGCATGCGACCATAGTGTAGTTTGTTTATAGCCTAACATTGTTTTACTTATGGCGATTGCTTTCTTACTTCAAAAATCATATTAGTGTCATGTAAACATTCTGAATTAGGCCTCATTCTGAATGGAGCATTTTCCGATTGATACATGTGGTAGCAGATTCTTTGGCCATGTTATACAGCACATTTGGAATATGCGTCTCAATTGAGTACTCTAGCGTGTTTACTGCAAGCTCGGTTTGTTGTACACACGGTTGTACCATGGATATATAAAGAGAACTGGATACAGCGGCGGAGGCGGTGCTCCGTTTGTTCCCATGAAAGTGGCGCATTGAAGCAAAAAAAAGTCAGACTTCCGAGTATAGCATATAAATGAAAATACCCGTACTTTCCACATTATGGAGCCCAGAGAGCATGCGCACTAGCGTGTTTTTTTACCCCGGCTCCCAGCCCTCGGTCCAACCTCGTTCTCGGGCTCATTCACATGAAAGGAGCCAGGAAAAAACTCTGGATTCGGCCATTACTGAATTTTACAACTTTTAGGAGGATTTCAATAAGGGCTATTCAAGTGTTCCTACAGGGAAGTTGATTTACCTAAAAAAAAAAAATGTGCTGAGTTACAGCACACATTTCTGGTCGTAAGGAGAAACACCTACTACCTACTTTTTAAACATTATGAAAGACTGATATCAAATATCAACAGGTTTTTGAATATGCACAAATATGGCAACTTTTCAAGAAGGTGGTTTAAAATAATGAAAGAGAGAAACTGTGTCTGCATGGTCAAACAGCCCGCCACCGGTTATGTTAATCAGAGCATTCGAGGCTGCATGTAAACGGGAATTTGTGGAATATTAATTTTCATTAGCCATGTAAACAGCTTAGTATAGTATTGTCTTTATTGGATTAATGGCCCAAATATATATATATATATATTTTGTGCATGTAAACGCAGTCATTGTTGCTCGTGTGCATGCTGAGCAGGGCCACTCCCCTAAATGTCTTTAAATTAGTGCACCATCCCACCAGGGAGTTTTTGGTGATTCAGCACCCACGTAAGCTGCGTAGATTCATTATGTTGACTGACCGATCAGTCAGTCAGGAGAACACAGCAAATAAAAAACTGAGACTATTTTTCTTTTTATAGGATGTTTATCAAATTGGCTCAATTGTACTATTTTGCAGCAAAAAAACATAAACTAACAAAAGCATGAAAAGGTGTGTTTGCTACAATGTTTTCATTACATTTCAACAAAATGTGCAAAAAAAAACACATCTCTCTTTTTGAAAGCCTGGAAACCAATGTGCCTGAAGGGAAGATTGTGGGCAGACTTTGGGGCTGCTAAAGCAATAACGTCAGAGAGGCCACTTGGTTATTACAAGAAAAGGTGTTGTGGAATATTTCTATGTAGATGCGGGATAAGAGTTGATTAAATAAACAGAGTCTGATGAATGCTCAAAGTAGTAAGAGTCAATTTAATGCTTGCAAGCAGGAGAGCGGACACAGACACGTATCTCAGTGAACTGTGCAGACCACTGTCAACGAAGTACAAGGCACATCATATGTTATGCATACTAGAAATCACGCCTTTAGTTACATGAAAGGAAGGGAAAAGGGAGTATAGGTTTTTGGACACGGGTTGATTTGTTCTGCTCATTGTTTTGAGTCTTCCAGGTGCGTTCAACAGGGAGGCAGTTTCATACAGAGGTCAGAAACAATGTTTCCTTTCATCTTCTTCTCGTGTGTGCATATGAACAACCTTGGAAGATAGGACATTGGTTTCATGAACTAATTAAATACCTCTGTAGGACTGCAGTGATCTTTTCCTGTATCTCTGTACTTTCCCATCAGTAGAACAACATCTTTCAAAACATCCCAAGATACTAAAATATATTTTACCATTATTATACTTAATACATATTTTACCTTTACAAAGGTCAAGAAAGTGATACATCTGATGCTCTTTGTTGTTAATTATCATGTTATCATGGGAAATAGGAAACAGTGGGCGTGTCTATTTTCTTCAACTGCAATAAACTTAAAAACGGAGATCAAACTACTACAAAAGTTCAATTTTGATCACTATCCTATATCAAAGTATCTCAGATTGTACTTTTTTTCACAATTTAATTATCATTTCAGTTCATCGTTTTAAGGTCATTTCCTTTGAAGAATTTAAAAATAGTCACAGCTTATGTTTGAGGAAAGAAAATCATACAATCATGTACATTGACTCAAACTTCATTGGCTATAAAACAAATAAAATGTGTGTTAATAGTAAACTACAATTACCACCTCATGGCTGTATGCCTCCGCAAAGCAGTCAATTAACAGTTTACATCTATGTAATAAAATAAAATGCTCAAATGTTCTTTCAATGTTAAACACATTTTTGTTTTTTAGTGAGTGGTGGTAAGACCACAAACTGTATGTTTGAATGTGTGTGTGCGCGCGCGCGCGTGTGTGCGTGTGCGTGTGCGTGCGTGCGTGCGTGCGTGCGTGTGTGTGTGTGTGTGTTGGGCCCAGGAAGAGGCAATTACAGGTTTTCATTATGAATTCATTCTATGACTATTCTCTAAAGTAATCAATTAATTTTGCCTTTCGGAAAATGTCAAGGAATTGTAGAAAAAGGCCTGTCACAACTCCAAGGTCTACAACATGTCTAACAATCCAACAAGCTTACACTCAAGATCCCAACAGTACAATTGGATATCAAAGAGAAGAAAGAAAACCAGGAAATATTCACATTTGAGATGATGGAACCAGACGGCAAATTAAATCCCATATTAAAATCCTTTTGTTAAATGTTCTGTCACCAATCGTAACCACTCAAATTACAGGACACAAAGGCGACACCTTTGATTATCCTCTTCCTGTTATCTTAATGAGTTAACAATAAAAGGTAGGTCTAAGCATTGTATTGTTCCCTGATCCGAGAAAAATAGGTTTCACTTTTATTTCTCACAAGAAAAGAATATGGACGGCTGGCTATTTCAAGAAGATTCCACTTTTGAGTATTGTTGACAGTTTGGTTTAAGGTGGACCTAATCCAATGTCCTTAAATCAAATAATTAAATAGCTATGAAAGTAAGACTGCCCGTGCCAAATGTTTAACTTAGTTTTTGTCAAACTTTCTTTTACAATAGTAGGCCCTAGTTTGAGATGGGGTTGTTGTATTGGATTGCATCATTCCTAATACTTAACTCTCACTCTGTTAACATGATTAATTAGATTAATATTTTACATTTTACGTCAACGTTACATTTTAATCACACTGTACCATGTCCATCATCTAACTGTACAGCGTTGACGATAGGATGACGTCTCATCCGAGCCCAGCGGGCGAACATCGGTGGGCATTAACGTTAGCTTGTTAGCCAGTTCACGTACTTGACTTGCACGGTCAAAGCAAACAACAGCGGATTTTTTCCACACTTGACAACAACGGGGAAAGATGGCACACAAGCGGGTGTGTTGAATGGACCAGAAGACAGACGTTTCTCTCGATGGGGACATTCAGTAATAAGCAGTTAACTGACATTTACTCACCTCACGAGCTTAGCCAGACAGCTGGCAAGTTACTTCCGTTTCGCTCAGTACATTAGACGCCTGGACCAAGTTGTAGCTCCTCTCTAGACTGGATTGAAGTTACGTTATCGTTTTGTCGGCTACTTGATTCCAAAACTTCCCGAGATGAATATCCAGTATCCAAAGGTAGAGAAATGTTAGGTTAGTTCCACGGAATTTGTTTGAAGATTGGTAGTTTGAGCAAAGACGCAATCCTCCTCCGTTCTCGCGAACCCTTCCTGACAAGTAACAGCCCCCTTCCCGAAAACGACGTAATAGCCTGTGTAGAGTTCGGCAGCTGATTGGCTGTTTAGCCCGTCACTCAATATGAGATATTAACCCTTTGCTGGACTCAGGCCAGACAGTGTGAGCTTTTTACTCAAGTTGTGGTGACTCACTCCCCTTTAAAAGACAAAAAGGTGGTCCGATAAGATTAACCATGAAAAAAGAAACCTTTGAATAGTTTTCATCTACTTTTTTTTTCTTTTCTTTTTTGTCAAATGCTGTATCCAAGGTAAAGAATTAACATTACATCTCACTTTTTAATCCAACATGGTTGAGAATTCTTTAAAGCACCCAGGGAAATTCTTTTAAATTTGAACATCTATATGTACATTATATGCCCCGGTGGCATGTAACTAAGTACATTTATTTAAATGTTAGGTAAATGGTAAATGCACATACATTTAAATAGCAGGTGGTCTTCAGACGACTCAGAAAGGCTGCCATACAAGGTATATACAGCAGAGAAGCTGCCATTTAAGGTGTCCCCTAATGCTCATTCACACACACACACACACACACAGAGAGACACACATACAACACACGCAGATGAGACAGTCTTTGGGATCAATATCTTCCCCAAGGAGATACAGACAAGAGGAGCAGGGGATCGAACCACTGGCCGTTAATGGACGACCCACTCTCCTGAGCCTCAGCCACCCCTAAGCATGGTGCTTAAGTACAAGCTTGAGGTACTTGTACTTATAGTATTACCATTTGTATACTTATACTTTTAACTCCACTACATTTGTCTGGCAGCTTTAGTAACTCATTTTGTACCCGTCCTGTCCACTGAAAGTCACGAATCAAATTTGCTGATGTTGAATGTAATTTTTCTGATATACTGAAGGATTAAGCGGACCTTCATGGGTTGAGAAATTCTCCTTCTTCTTACTTCTTCTGAACCCTGTAGCATGGAGGGTTATCATTCATCTCTGCCATTCTGTAAGTGAAAAACATGCAGGTATAGGTCCTTCTTGTGTTTTTGAGATTGTGTTTTCGATCTTGAACAACATGTACTCATAGCCTTTGTTCGCAATAACACTGCATGGTCCCCATCTCTTGCATATTTGCATAACTGCCCTTTTGGATGTGGTTATTATACTGGAAACCGTGTGAGAGCACTCCAGTGGTGTATATATCCTAAAGGTGTTAAAGGTATGCCACTCTTTGTGTCTTGCATCATGATATTCTGTTGCACGCATGTAATATACAAGTTTCTGCTTTTAAAGGGACATCTTAACAAAGAGGAAATTAAGAACCTTGAACAAATGAGTCAAGGAAATGTGTAAAAATACGTTACTGATTCTCTCCTTAAAACTAGTCAGCAGGCTCTCTGTGTGTCAACAAATAATGGAGTTTCCCCCGACCGCATACGTAGATCAAACAGAGACAAAGTGTATATTGTCATTTTTTTCATAAATAGTACTGGAATACTGTACTGTATTAGTACTGGCTCTGTGAATGTGGAGCGAAACCAACATTTTGTTACCTAAGTTTAGGGTAACACTTTCACACACTTTAACTCCCCTTATTTAGCATTTATGAGCAGTATACCAACATTTAATAAACACACTATAATGTATTTTTACGCAGCTATAATGCCATTTTATGTGTTTATTAATATACAGTATTTGTCAGCAATTATAACTTCTCCAAGGTAGACATTTCAACTGTTTTACTAGTGTCGTTCATTATCTGTGATACACCGGCCTCTCCTTATGCCTGCCCCCAGGAAGAAATATTGTTGTTGATAAATACATTAAAACGTATATCTGCTCATAACTACACTATAGCATGTGATAAACCCGTAATCAAATGTTTCAACATTGAAAAGGGAGATTTAAAGTTAAATGTTCTCAAGTTGGGTTTGGTATTTTTGTATTTCATCTCCCTTTTCTTTTCTAACATCAGTCCTGAATGTGCAGTTGTCCGTGCCAACAGCAGTTTTTATCATTCTGTTGGTGTTCATTTCAACACCAAATGACATCATTGCAGGTTTAGTAAGGCCTATTGGTTTACTGCTCTGGCAGGTTGAGGGATCTGTGTGGAGAAAAAACTACTTTCTTCCTGCAATGAAAGAACGAGGACGTGAAGGTTTCTGTATGTCAGAAAACTCAAAAATAATTTGAAGGTAGGGACTTCCCATGCCACATCCCAGTAAACACCTAGTGCCGTGCTTTGAAGGAAGTATAACAGAATTTCACAATAATTCCCTGTCGTCAGTGGCAGGTAGTTTTGGTGTACAGTGTACAATAGTTGGGTATATTATTGTGACATTTTAAGGGTTTCAATGCCTGATCACGTTTAGAAAATAGTTATTTCAAGAAATGTAAACCTCACTTGTCATGTTATATTGTCAAAAAAGTATGCTTTACCACAAAGTATCTACAAGGTAAGTCAGAAAAACACATGTGAATCGAGGCGAGTTGAGCAGATTGAGGTTAGAGTGAGACAAAAACAAAATATGTATGATGACTGGGGATTTCCATAGCTACAGTATGTACCCTTTCAGTGAAACATTGTAAGGACAGGTGCTTTGACCTGTGGTTTATCAGACATGACTCAAACAGTGCAAGTATTGTTCAAAACAGGGTTCTGAAAATACAATCCATTTCAGTGTGTTTTGAACTGTGATATATCAATATTACAAAGTGAACATTATACCTGTAACGTTCTCTAAAGCAAGAATGACAATTTATACCAAAATGCAGACTGTAGCTGTAATTGATATGAATCATACATGGCTGCCTCAGATCATGTTCAACTGCAATGCTTAGTTGGGGAAAAACCCTCTTAGTCACATAGTCAGGGAAAAAAAGGTTAGAGCTGCTTTTTTGCTACCAAAACTGGATTCAGACAAATATTTACACAACATCTAACATGAATTGTGACAAATGAGCACTTCATTTGTTTTCACAGCATTATCATCATCATATTCATTATTATGGTTTCGGGATCAGTAGAGCGGAGCTGTAGGCTTTGTCATTGAGACCCCAAAGCACATCCTTTATAGATCTTTAGCTCCCTCTATTGATAACAATGTGGAACAACCATTCAGGACTACCTTCCGTTTCAGCCTGTAGACCAGTGCTCCCATTGAGGAACAGTTCAGGTCAGTCCTAATAATTTAATTGACATTTTTACTCTAAACTTTATACTCATAAAGTGTTAGGAATTATGCTGCAATGCAAGGTTCCAAAGCATTAGAGTTTGATAATAAAGAGGACACACTAAATGCAGGAAATTAGTTTTCTTTGTAGAATTTGCATGATTTGTTTTTAACGCTAAATGAACTTTGCTGGCAATGCTATTGAGATAGCTGCCAGAAAGTGTTCAATGTAATTGCAAAACTGATCAGGTGGAGACTTCAGTCACTTAATAGTTTTGTGGCTGTAACCTTCTGTATTTAAGATCCACTGAATTTTCAAAAGTAAAGATGAATAAAAGACCATACACATTTGAATAATTCAAAAAATTCCACTTTATTTATTATAGTGAAGTAAAAGTTATACAAGTTTAATGTTTCTTACATACATATACAATAGAGCTTAATATATTTTATTGGAGCATGCCACAATGTAGGGACAGATTCAATGAGGCAAAACCATTTTGTAAATAAAAACATATACACTTTTGGATATCCCATTAAACAAAAAAATGATGAATTTTGTAAACATACTTACATTTGTCCACCTTCTCTTTCGTCCTCTTTGTCGTTAGGCGAACATGCTTTGATTTACTGCACTCGTGTCAAGTTGGCAGCCATCCTTCAGTTATCACAGTACTGTACCTTCGATGGGGACAGCATCAGCACTGTGATAACTGAACCAGGGCAGCCTGACAAATCTAGCAGGTCGAGGCTTCACTCCATTCATCATCCACCGTCCATGTCAACAGGTGTAAATATAACAGTCTGCCTTTTGCATTTTTTCAGCATATTTGGTGATATCACATCTCTCCAGAATTGTATTTGTTTCTATATAAATAATTTTCAAGTAACATACTGACATAGTAATCTACAGACTAATATACACATGTAACCTAACAATCCTTCATTTGAATACATCGTTTTTTTAAATATCCTTCCCACCAATGATCGCCAGAACAATGTCCTTTTGAAAAATTCCATAACATTTTGGGGAAATCTAATACCACTAGAAAATAAATAAAAAATAAATAAATAAAGCTACAAAACGGAAACTATTTTTCATAGTTTGATTAGGGGAACAGAAATAACAGGTCCTTACACACGCTCATAGAATCCTGATTATCCAGGTTTCCTTTCTACTACATCCCACTGTTTTGAGTCAGAAAGATTTTGGCTCGGCAGTGAGTCTTGGAAGTTCAAGGAAAAAGCTCACGTGCACATAAATTAGTACTTTGCTGTTGTATATTATTACTGTCTTTAAGCCAGTGTTTGCTATTTGCACAACCATTTATTCTGTACTGCAAAATGGCAGACTATGTAGTCCATTAGCCTACATGTTGAAACATCAACTTATGCCTGAAGGGTGGACAGTTTTGCATTATTAACTGTCCACCCTTCAGACATAAGTCAGAAATATGCAATTTGAACACTATGGCTACTGGCTGTGGACATGATTAAAACAACACTGTGCAGTTCTTGTAAATTGGAGGAGGAAGCTTGCTGCACAGTCTTGCATATTTTATCATGTTTAGTTATTTGCTATCTCTTTCCATATGAAAGTATTTGGTTTTTCATTATTTCCATTCGGCTGGTGCACATCTCATAAAACAGCTATGGGTACATAGACTTTTTTTTTTTCTTCAAACCGCTTTCCTGCTCGGACTTGGTAGAGACAAACTGCTGTGTATTATTCATACCAACCACAAGGCCGAGTGACGTCAGACTTGTTATGATTCTCCTCGCGGGCTCCGCCCCCCTCGGCGCGAGCAGCGTCTCGAGCAGTCCGGTGGCGTCTCTGGCCGACGTAGCGGCTCCTCCTCCTCGACAGTCCGCCCTCCGCACTTCATGAAAACAACTCCATTAGCCCCGCTGCTCAGGGCACTGCCCCCCTCCCAAAAAACCCTAATGTCAGAAAAGCAAAGCCACATGTGCAAATAATTAAACATGGCAGCAGACAAACACATAGTCATGGATGAATGCTCCATTCGTTAACATCAATGACTGTATAACAAGAGACGCCGTGAGGAAAGCGCGATATTACATAAACCCTTCAGTAAATAACTGGGTTGTGCCTTCTAACCTACTAACCGTGAATGTAACAGGCACTAATACAGATACATGGCTCCGATACTGCTTGAGAAAAAGCACAACATCGATAACTGAAATAAACGCTTGTTGCTGTATTCTACACAGGCTACACAAAAGTTGGCCAAATCTAAACAACGCCGTTATTGATGTCAGTATATAATAATACGCATACTTGCTTTAATTATGCTAAATATGCTCTTTAAAAAGCGACTAGGCAAAATTTAAGTGCAATTTTCTCTGAATATTGTGCAGCCAAACGTTAACGCCCAGCATTGCATACACACCCCTTTTCTGGGCAAAAACAAACACCATGTTGTAAGAATCAAATATAATAATTTATTCTTAATTACATTCAGTCCGCATGAAATGTATAACACATATTTGGCTCACTTACCTGCAATTTTCCCGTTTGATTCCCCGTGTTGACATGAATATTTTTAATGACGCAGCAAGACCACACAGAGCAACGTGATTGTCGCCATTTTTTGTTGTTATTGAATTCTCCAAAGCCATGTGACAAAAATGATTCTGAAATTAAAAACAGGCTTTCGGGTGCGGAGACGAAAACTACTTTCACGAGGAGAAAGAAGGTTAATCTTCCGAGTTGTTTTGTCTGGTGGATTAGTCTAGGTAGTCCACTGACTAAAGGCTGAAGGCTGTGCGCAATATCTGACAGCTCCGGGACGCTGCCGCTCCCGTATGGCTCGCAACAAGTAGACTTCACTTGATTCCGCCCGTCCACAAACGTTGCGCGGAATGACAGCGACTCGTGCATTTCTGCGCCAGTCAGCTAGCAGTACAACACCATGACAAAATAACAACCACATGAACCATAATGGATAATGCAACCTCAGATATGAGACAATAACAACAACAACAACAACAACAACAAGTTGTGGAATCCAAGACTAGCCCACTTTACTGACTAATGGAATAATTTGCATGACATTTGTGACTCTAGTAATTTATGTATTGCTTATTTATTTATTATTATTAAATGTTAATTTAACATGTTAAATCACTCGAAAAAGCACGGGGATAATTTATATGATATATTTCCTTTGCTAATATCACTATATGCATGGGATCAGGTGACATTAAATTGGCTGACACGCACACGCCCCTTTCTGGCATGTAATAAATTAGTGGCAAATGGCTGCTTGTCTCCATTACAGTTTGTAACAAGTTTTAACATGAATATAAAGTGGGATTGCTATTATCTAGCAAACAGACGGCGAGTTGGTCATCTGTACAGAAAGGCACTCATTTACTGTACTAAACTTTAGACATGTTGCAGTGAACTGAATTAGCCCTTATTAGTAGCCTATGTATGTTGTATTATAAAGGGAAACAACCTTTTTTTTCTTTTTCTTTTTATGTAGGCTACTCATGAGTTAGAACTATGATACATTCTCAAACACGCCTTCTCCTATTTCCCCCTCCTCTTCATTTTTGTTAAATAAATATAACTAAATAGCTGGAAGGATGTTTTTCGTGGGACATCCATTTGCTTGTAAAATGCAATGAGTCACAATTTCCCTCTCTTTGTGGAAATTAACTGACTCCAGTTGTTGTTATTGTACATAGTTTGTATATAAAAACTACAGTAACCAGTTTACCCCGCGAAGTTCGTGCGACTCAGTTATCCGCATTTTTTCTGGATGATGTGTGCAGAAAAAAAATAGGGCGTTGTGGAGACTGATTCATTCGCAGAGAAAAGTCTCTGTCAGTAAAGGCGTAGGCGGGTGTAGTGTGTCCTTAAGAGAACTGAAAGAAAAAAAGGAAAGGTAGCTTTGACTTGATCCGAGTCATAGGAGGATAGCCCTAATATGCGCAGAGTGTGGGCTCTGCCGTAAGCACTGCAGACCCAGAGATAAACTGATATTTACATTAGCAAGACAAATTTAGGAGCCTTGAGCTTTGGACCGGTTGGGTCGCTCATGCACGGATTTGATCAGGGGTTTAATTCTGAGGTAATTTACTTCCTTCTCTCGCGCACGAAGAGGAAAACATTAGCAAACACTAACGTTTGTCCATCCAAGGGGTTTTACATTTGCTGCCTGTGTTCGAGGAAGCAATGGCCAAGTTATTCCGAGCTGCTATCATGGGTCCACCAGGATCAGGGAAAGGAACGATATCCAAGAGGATTGCGCAAAGCTTTGGCCTGCAATATCTGTCCAGCGGCCACTACCTACGAGAGAGCATAACGGCAAATACAGGTAGGATACGTCCGCCCGTGAACAGGAAGAACCAGTCTGCATAAAAGTAAATAGTTTCTATGCTGCATATGAACATCCATCTCTTAATATCGTAGTTATAAAAAAAAGAAGAAAGTGTGATATGCGCATGTTCTGATCTTCAGTTGTTTTGCAGAAGTTCATTTGACAATAAACATTCCCATTTCAAACCAAGCCATGAAACACGAGACATTTCACTGCAAACGTAATTTTTCTTTATCTGATTTCAATCAAGTACAAAAGTGTCCCTACCAAGGTTTTTTTTACATGTTTCCCCAAATATCTTTTTTAACTTCCTCATTATAGCTGCCCAACTGGAGTTCATTTAAGCATATGCCAAGCCCATGTATGAATCCTCCAGATAATTCAATTGAAGTTCAGTGTAGTGCAGAGGCTTAAGTAAAAACATGTGTTCGTGGTTACCATTACTGAAACGTTTCAGTAAAGCTGTGACTTGCTGGATCCGGTAACTAAGTCTTTTTGCTTTTGAAACAAGTTACAGGATTTATAAACCAGTGAGTTCAATATGTGTATTTGCTTAATAAATCCACAGCAGACCCCATATGTTCAGTGTAATTTTAAACGAGTCATAAGCTCTGCTAGTTTACATGCAGGAATTGGCAGTGAGAGTTTTAACCATTTAGTATCTCTAGAGGGATAGTTATATTAAAAAGTCTTGCCAAGCATGTGTGTGTGTGTGTGTGTGAAATTCAACATGCCTTGTCCTGTCTTTTTAAATTTGGAAGCATGGAAACAGACATGCATTGACTACTGTATCTTTATCTGTCTGATATGTATCAGAGGCAGGTGTGCTGGTGAGGAGCTATGTAGAAAGAAGCATGCTGGTGCCTGACCATGTGATGACCAAACTGATGCTGCCCAGACTGGAACAGCTGATTGACCACAGCTGGCTGTTGGATGGTATGAACATTGTGTTTTTGTTTTAATACAATCAGAGTGCATGGTCTGTACTATATTCTACTGATTTGGTACCCAAACGTTATCTTACAGCAGCCCCCATCCATTGTCTGGATCATTTGTAGTGATATGAAGGAATGTGTTATTCATAGTGCAGCATCATGGCCAGTAGTGGGAACTGCAAGCCACACCTTCAATCTGATTGGCCACTCTAGGTGCCACCCCAAAATCCCCAGACTGATGGCCATGTTTGAGGTCACCAGGCAAGCATTTTCTACACCTCTGCATGCTCAGAAACATGGCCCTCAAAGTGCCATATCCAGTGTGTCTTTGAGTAAGCTAGTGGAAAAATACACTATATTATCCTACATCTGTGGCTAATTAGTGGTGGGAGGTACTGAATACAGTACCAGCAGGTCTGTACAGACTCTCTACTGTTATTCAACTGACAGTTAAATCAGGAGGAACTTCATTCTGAGTGAGCAAACATGTTAATATGTTAATGGTCATGTGCACTAAAAGATGAGACATGTGACTAGTCTTTGGCGATTAGACCATCGTGACGTCATATCATTTCTGTGGGTGGTGAAGCTGTAAGAAGAATAGGAAACCCCCTCATGGCGTTTCGACACTGGTGGTGGTGGTGTTGTTGATGAGATGAAGAGAATGCTGAAGATCTGGATGTGATGAGGAGTGGACTTCTGATGAGCTCAACCTGGAATATGGATGAATGGAGGATAATAGGGTGGAGGAGGGCCGCAACGATGTTGCCTAAAATGCCCGCTCACAGCAGCAGAGAGGGGAACAGATTTAAAGTTTGACAGCAGCGACATGATTGACTGATGGAGATTGTGGTAAACTGAAGTGGGTTCACTAAAAAGTCAACGCCCATAATCAGCCGATTAAGAAGAAGCGGGAGGAGTGGGAGAGATAGGAAGAGAAAGTGTGATTGAATGAAGCATTACGATTGATTGATTGATTAAGGATTAGCACCAGATTTAAAACAAAGATCAAAGGTACATGATTTTTTACCATTAATATCAGGAGGGTCAAGTTCCCTGTGCCGTCCTGGTCCCTGTGACTTGATCTCCTTATGTTGGAGATCAAGTCACTATGGAGGCATAATACATGTAGTGATATTATTACAATCGACATGTTAATTTCTGTGTATGTGATACATGATAATCTACATTGTGCATATACAGAACTAACAGTGCTGATTGTAAATGGCCTCAGAAGTGTGTTACGGTAAGATGTTATAAAACAGAAAACTTTCTTTCATTAGTACAGAGTAGCACGTGAGATATCCTGAGATGACAAACTCAGCACATCGCTATGCTTTTTCAAGTTAAATATTATCCACATCGCTAAGAGAGATGCCAAACATTGATGAAACGGACTAGTTGGTGTTACACACGTTTAAACCTTGAAACATAATCAGTAAACATACACTTTTTGGGGCGTGCGAAAAGGGCAAACAAATCAAGGTCACACACACACACACACACACACACACACCCTCTTAAAATATACTCTCTTTCCCTCTTGTAACCTCTGATTGGTGTTTTCCCGTCACTCATTTCTGGGCAGCATGATGTTCTAGTGTTTGGAGAGATCTAGCAGCTCGTAAGTGACCAAACAATGGGACATACAGAGTGATTGCCAGTTTCCGATCTAACACATACGGAAGGAATAGACTGAAGACGAGCCTAAATGCTTTGATACCAAGACAAAAACGAGAGCGAGAGAAAATGGCCTGTACAACTAATGGACCTATATTCCAGTAAGCTTGCCATGTCAAATCCCACCATGCTATAATATCTTGTATATAATGTCTTGTTATTACTGCTGTTGGTTAATCCGGGTCATGTAACTGAAAGCGTTGTTTGTTTGTTTTCTAGTAAGTTTATTCACATGTACATGATATTGTTATTCTGTCACTTCTACTGATTATCTCAAAGGAGAAACTGGAAACAGCTTGAGTGCATGTTTACTTGCTATCAGCTACTGATATCTGTTTGAAAATGTGAAACGGTTTAGTGTGTCATGTAGAGTATGTCTTCTTTATGTTATTGACTCACAATGTTAATTATAACTTAAAAAATACATTTAAACCATAGTGTTTATGTAGTTAATTGAAAGATTCATACTGAACTATTCCTGGTGGACGTTGCCTCTCACATTCCTCCTTCTCCCTCTGCTCTCTGTCTAGGTTTTCCCCGCACTCTGTCGCAGGCCCAAGCCATGAACAAGCTGTGCCAGCTGGACCTGGTCATCAGCCTCAACATCCCCTTTGAGACTCTGAGGGAGAGACTGAGTGAACGCCTGAGCCATCCAGCCAGTGGCCGAGTCTACAACATGGGCTTCAACCCACCACTAGTGCAGGTCTGAAAAGTCTTAAAATGACAGTAGAGTTACAGTGCTTAAAATATTTAGCACAATTTTCTTTTGTGGCACTTTATTGCTTTTCTGGAGGTCAGTTTCTGCCTCTCAAGATTAAAATCAGTGTGTTTTTAAACTGGAAGGGATTGAATATCTGGCTTCTCCAAAAAGAGAGATTGGAACCAGATGAAGGACAGTCTCCATATGCATTACCTCGCCAGCTTGCACAACAACAACAACACTCTTGCTGCTTTATATTTCACTTCAAACAGTCCCTGTTGTTAAACTGAGATAAATGACCATTTCATATTGTTATATTTCTTAAGTTACATCTGTAGTAGTCAAAAACAAGTTTACAAGATGCTTCACAGACATAGGGGCTAATAAAACTATGGACATACTTACAAGAGCATGTAAAACATATAACATAAATATCTACATTTACATGTCTAATATGTCTTAACTTTAAAAATGAAAAAATGTCATGTTCATGGACTTTTCAATTAAGATGAGGAAGTGATTGTAATTTTAAGAATTTGTATTACTCAGTGTTGTAATAAATCTTGTCTGAGGGGATCTTTAAATACATTAAAATAAATGGTAAACATAAATTAATTACAGTAAAAATGTAATTCAGTCTTAAGTAGAGTTTTAAAAGAGGACGCTGATATTGCTCGCCTCTTATTCACTGGAAGGCTATTTTAGAGCTTTTAATGCCCTGTTTGGATGGCGTCACTATAGGATATTAGTCACATAATAACTTTGTTTTAGAGCATTATTTTCTTTATTAAACAGAAAACAGAAAATTAACTGCGCTTGCATTTTAGTGCATGTGAATCCCTGTGTGCGTGCACCACTGGTTACAGCTGATAACGCTGTCCTGAACCACAGTGTAGAGGCAATCCCTCAATCACAGGTATGCTCAGAGTTACGAATTTAGCATTTTTAACAATGGCTGGAAAGATCAAGTCAGTGACCGAATATCTCTAACCAAATTTCATGGCCAATGTTAATGTTGTTGATATCTTTACAATGTATGAGCTCTAAAAGATATTGATAGAGTAATGGCTGTACATTTTTATTTAACTGATGTATTGTCATGAGATTTCACTGGATTTCTTAAGTTTGACTTTTTTACATTGTTGCATGTTTTAACTTGTGTTGCATCAGGGTAAGGATGACATCACTGGGGAGCCACTGATTCAGCATGATGATGACAAACCAGAAGCCTTGATGGCCAGACTGAGACACTACAAAGATGTGGCCAAGCCTGTCATAGACCTATACAAGTCAGTACTTATCTTAATACTTTTCTTTCATGGGACATTCTTCACTTCATATTTTTTCTACAGGCAGCCAGTAGCGTTACTTTTTGCTTTAAACATATGAAAATCAGAGTGAAACTTTATTTAGATAGATAATCCAGCAGATAAATGGTCTTTTGTTTTTCTAACAAGTTTTTCTAAGTGCAGTCACGAGCAATGTTGCACTTAGAAAATCAAATCCAGATGTGAAAAAATAACAAAACATGGAATTCATGAAAGGGATCACATGTGTTTCTTAGTTTAATTCGGTGCTTTCATTCAGCAGTCAACTCTCAAGCCTTAGCTGTTTTTATGGTGATAAATAGTTTTTTATTTTATAACTAATAAAACGAAACAATGTACAGTAGAACACTCCCTTTTCATGGATGTGTTAGATGGTTGTCTGAGTTCAATTTGTTTATAATAATTTAACTGTAAATTCAATAGCCACCAATTTTACACATCATAGTGTATTTACAGGTCTTAGGGAGTACTGCTGCGTATGTGAAAAGAAATTGCTTAAAGCCTCTTGTGGCTCCAGAAGGTCCTGCACAAAGTCTGATTAATTGCCTCAAGTGATGTCACTAAAGTCAGTGTCAGTTGGAGTTGACGAACTCAAGTTTGAAAATTAAAAGAATCTGGGGATGTTGAGTTAGAAGGAAGTGATCTTACCAGACCTCTGTAGGCCGCTCCTCATCGGCTAGAGGCATGATGCCACATTAGCTGCTAATAGCACACAATGGCAGTTGAGTTGCATTGTGGGTAATGTACTGTAGGTCCCAGTTTTTGACAAGGAAGAAGTGAAACTGACTGGCAATGCCACATTCTGCCATGCAATCAATCGAGATTTAAATTTGATCAAGATTTCTTTCAAAATGTTTAATTATTCATTTGTTTCTTATTTCATGCTCAGGTCACAGGGAATCCTGCACTCATTTTCCGGTACGGATACGGACCGGATTTGGCCTTATATCAACTCCCTTCTCAGCTCCAAGATGCACACACAGCCGTCAAATTCCTTCCAAACCCAGACACCCTGACGCTTCTCTGATTGAAGATCTTATTTCTGGTAGATAGGGTGATCTTTCCACATGTGTGCCTCGGTTTTTAGTTTCTTTCTTAGTGAGGTTTAAGGGGACTGATCAAAACTGTAGTCATCAAACATGGTTGTGGTTCAATCGCCGGGTGGTTTTTCAAATGAACGGTTGTATGCAAATATTTCTAGAGCTTTATTGATTGTGTTGATTTCTGCACTATTATAGTGAAACGTTCAGATCGCCAAATTATTCATTTTTGTAAATCATAATTTTACACAAGCACTCTGCATCAGGCAACACGTTTGTCTTTTTATCTGCAATCGTTCCAAATCCAACACAGAATTTAAATAATAGCTCATTCAGGGAAGCTGTGGTAAAACTACAGTCTAAAAGAAAAAGAAAAAGTATTTAGAGAAGGAAGGATGGTACAGGGGTAAGGTAGAATATTAAACCAAAAACCTAAATATTTAGTGTCTCACTCCCACATTGAATGTGTGATACCAAACTCAGGTATATTATTATAAACACATGAAACATTAGACAGTCTGTCAAATATGATTAATTACACTTTAAATCACACTTTCATAATCAAGTAAACTATCATGTTGCCTCTATGGTTATATTCTTTATAGTTTTGGGGTGAAATTACCCAATATGCAATTAACTGAGGAGTTGTTCATCATCACAGCCTTTACTTACAGATTCACCACCGACCTTTGCATTGTGTCGGCTGAAAAGTCAGAATGGATCCCGGACAGACATTATTTGGGTCAAATTTTTGCTAGAAAGTTGTGCAGGCTTGAGTCTTGTTTAATATGCTGTATATAATGCCTACAAGTCTGCTGTTCCAAATGCAACAATCCTGCAAACATTGTGCACTGTATAAACAGCTATTCTTTACTTTTGTACTGAAATGCTAAAGAATATTACGCAATCTTCAACTAATAACGTGCAGGACAATCTACGAGGCAGGCGCTGGACTTGCACACGATTTTAAAAGCCCTCGCAGTAAATCTGGCTGGGATGAAGACCAATGCACAGAATATAGAGTGCCTTCAATGCAATTACATATCTTTTATATCTATGTCGTTGCCTAGAGATTACAATCATCAAAATGTCACTATTGTTCACAAATGTTTGTTCAACTTCAAGATAATGCTGAGTAAAGTTGTAGTCATAGGTCAATTTTATGATTCAGAAGCATGAATCATATGCAGTATGTGAAGGTCTTATTTTTCTGATTGAATGTAGAAATGCATTTTAAGAGGTATTCTCAAAGGGTTGTAACATACACATGCAAAACCTTGACCTTTCATGAGGTCAAACTCGCCTTGTGTCAGTGTTTTTGTTTTCCTTATGGTCTAAAAATAATGGTTGTTGTATGTTGTACAGATTAAAGACCTGTTAGATGGCAGACTAAAGATACAAATAAAGATGCAATATTTTTGCCTAAATAACAAGAGGATTAGAAGTCTGTGGATTAGTGTGGATGGGACGAGTCTGTAGGTGGAGGAGTCATTCCCAAAGCATCTGAATTCAACTTTGGTTTCATGTTGGGGAGATTAATATGCAGTGTCTGTGTTGTGGAATGAAAGGGTGTGGAGTAAAAGTGTTATGTTGTATCGGACCACACCCCCCTGCTGTTGTGTCGCACCAGTATTGTGGGATTTGTCTTCCTTATTTTCAATCCAACATGTTACATTCTCAGAATAATAAAACTATTTTCTCAAGACTGCCTTTTATGTCTTTGCATGTACTTACCTTGCACTTGTATGTCATTATCTTATTTTGTGGGTGAATACCAGCTAATTCATTCTTTAGTTGGGTGAAGACAGCTTTCTTCATGCGTTTAAGGTCTATTTCTCAGTCTGAACATACTGTAAGCAAGAGGGCAGTGTATGATATGAACGTCGGGCATTATAAAGCTCTTTGTATTTCAGATGTCAAGTTTAAACTAAGGGTACTTTTACAGCTTTAATATCTGAATAGTCATTAAAATGTATGGTCATGAGAGACTTCTTTCTTTCTTTTTTCTTTCCACAACACATACAAATACAGGCTTTGCTCCTCCCCTCTTTGCTCCTTGATCTTTTATATCATGTGAGAAAAACAGGAAGCAGCAGGAGGAGGGTGTGCTAACTTGCACTTAACACAAAACCTATGGTGAAATATGTAAAACACGCATAGGCTACTGAAACACAGACACACATACATGCGAGTACATAGGAATACTGTCTATATCTCCTACTGTGGTGCCTAATCCTCAGACCTGTAAATAATCCCCATGTGCATTAGAGCTTGGGCGCAACTTGTGCTCCACTGTCACGCATTACAGTCTCATTTCACTTTAGACAGAGGGTGCAGCGCTTTAGTCTGTGCATGCATTGACCATGATGCAGATTTAGATAATCACGTCGTGTGTCCAAACCCTGAAATGCAGCACAGTTGGTGTTGCAGTTTTTTTTTATCGCCTTATGATCATTGTGTTATGTCGACCTCTGCTGTTTGACAATGGTGCTCAGTCGTTTTGTGACCTGATAAAACAATATTTCATTTATATAATCTCCACGACAATTATTTCATTTATATAATCTCCACGACAATTATTTCATTATTGGTGCTCATCACCGGTATTATTTTCTAGATTGCCGCAGTTCATTTTTATTTGAGTAGGATTCGTACTAGTCAAAGCAGTCAGCCAGTTTTCTGGGATCCATCCCAGGTTTTGCCAGGCTGTATCGCCACATTGGCAGCTCAAGCAAAGCTCGCTGAGCGGCGCAGTTTCTACCGTACAGATTCATGAACAGCCGTTCACTTCCGCGTTTTACGCTCATCCACATTATTTACAGATCTACCAATCGCCATCGCCGGACTCTGTTTGATGCTTTTATGCCAAAATGTGATGATGGTGCCGTAACCTAGCTGGTGCTGCCTCTGTCAATAACTGGTTAACTGGGTAATCCTTGCAGGATAGTGGGTCTCACAGGACGTTTTACGCGTTGACCTTTGACTGGCAGCGAATGACAAATCAAAGGTCGGTGCCTGAGAGCAGGAGCCCGGTTTCAAAGCGCATCTCCACCACGGCACAAGACGGTGATCCCGGGAAAGATTGAAATGAAAGAAAGCTCTCTGAAAGGTAATGTCATCTGTTTCTGTTGATTTGATGTGATTGAAGAGACGTGTCTCGTGGCCTACATCTCTAACCAGGCAAAAAAAAAAGAGGAGAGAGCATCATGCTCTGTGTGGATGTTACATAATATCAGGCTGCCTCTGGAAATCCACACCACTACACCCCCCCTTGCCCCCCTCCGCTCGGTGGACAGAGGTTTTAGCACCAACTTGCACTTGTTCTGTTAATAGGTTATTCAGTTTGTTCTCACTTCAGGGGGACATACTTATCTAAAATCACAAACTCAGGGCCTCTTTGTGGCGCACACGAGCATCATAAATGACATCATTGGGTTATTTTTGGTTCAGCAGGTGTCAATTTTTTCACAGAGGCTACGTGTAATGAGTCATTTTTTTCTGTATGAGAGTCATGGCTGTGCTTGCTGTCGCTTTATCCTTTTAATAAATGACTGGATTGATTTAACGTTGATGGTTTTGCCGCTTTGATATCAGATGGATTTTTCTGTCAGCTGATGACGGTAGGCTAACGACATTTCAGGCACCAGCACCTTGTGCGCAAATCGATTTAAAGAGGATTTTTTAAACAAAGTCTTCTCGGTATTAGGGGCATTTGGACATGATCGATATCTCTTGTATCTTGATTATCAGTATTATCTGAATCACCATCTTCATCATTTAGGGGTGGCTCTATATTGCGAGGACAGCTCCTCTCTCATCACGTCACATCACCATGTCACGTGAGCAGCTTAACGCAGCTTGGTGTGGTTTCATGCTCTGATCATCGCTCATTTAGTCCCCCTATTCACCTACTAACAAATGACAAATCAGACGGAATGTCATCATTTTTTAAATGTATTTTTAGGTTAAGGTCAAGTGTAATTGTGAAGAGCATGTGGGATTCATAATATCACATACACGAGTTAGCATATTTGCACCTCCATTTCCCTCATCTCGAAGTCAATGGGTTTTTTTAATGGGTTTTTGCTTAGATGTATGAAATAAGATTTTTGGTTAACACAAACTTAAGAGATTTCAACGTTTTGTTCTAAGATATATTCATCGGTAGATGCCCCTCTCATCAATTTTTAAGCTTTTAAGTTTCTGGAAAAAAGGCAGTTGCTAACAAGTGGCTGAACGTCTGATTCAAGTCCATCGCCTGTCTTGTCAATCGAGTCTTACAGCTGATCCAGCAGATTCCTGGATTCTACTTTAACTGTGAAGGGGATAATCATTAATCCTCGATGTATCCTTGAGAGTGATAGTAAAAACCAATGAGGAGATACGAGGCCACAGTCAGTATCACAGCAATGTTGTAAAACAGCTGAAAAGTCACTGCCATCTGAAGGCTTTTAAAGAATTCTTATAAGAGGTATGTAAATGAATTCCTCAACTGGAATCGTTACTCAAAATACAAGCAGCATGAGAAGCAGATTTGTGACAGGTCATTGAAAACTATCTTACAGCGCCACTGATATCACTACAGGTCACTAATGCAGCGCTGTACCAGCTTTGTTGTGGGCATTTACTTATTGTTACGAGCCCCACACACAAGTTGGAATGTTTTTAAATATTTTCTGTTAGGGCTGCATTATTCATGATTTCTGCTGATTATTTTTTCATTTAATTTATATATTTTTTCAATAAAATGTATGAAAAACAGTAAAATATGCTCATTATAATTTCCCAGAATCCATGGTAACATATTCACATTGCTTGTTTTGTCTGACGAACAGTCTAAAAGCCAAAGATATTCAGTTTACTATGATATACGACAAAGATAAGCAGCAACTCTTCACATTTTAGAAGCTGTTTAGGGATTATTTGGCAATTTTGCTTGATAAAAGATCTGAAATGATTTAACAAATAACCAAATTGTTATTTTTCCATCCATGCGCCAAACAATTAATTGTTTCAGCTCTATTTAGGTTTTTTATTGGGTTTGGACTTGCCTTTGTGTGTAAACCTTTGATCGTGGCAGAAATTGTGACGTCCTTGCTACACCTGCTTGCTGTATCCTAAACAGTTACACACATACAAGGACATCAAGGGGTAAGCATTGGTTGGCACAGTTAGGACAGGAAGCTCCATGGCAACAATGCGAGCAGCAGCACTGCGTGTCCGGTGATGGTGGGGGTATCTTTCCTCCCTTTTGGACATTCCGTTCCTGCTGTGCTTTGAGCTCCAGTCTGCTCTCCTAAAAGAGTTTCCCAGGCTCATGTCCTCTTTTCAGAAACATACAGGGTTTCCGTTGCCAGGGGACAAGGCCAAGGAAGGAAGCATGCCATCAGTGGTCAATGTTCTGTCCTTCATGGATCCAGGGTCATTGCACAAAAATATTGGGGCATGAAAGACTAATTTTGAGCTAAAATCACAAATCTTTTGGCTTTTAATTATATTAAAAAGAGCCTAATATATTAATATTCAGCAGCTATTAGTCGAGTACTGAGAACAAATTCCCCTTGATGCTGAGAGAGTTTCATTTTTCTTACAAAGCATGGTGCTGTTGACATGCAATGCTGACTACTCAACTCCTCTCATTTGATCTTTTATTATGACAAGGCCAGGAGTACTTGTTCCTCTTCAGCAAAGGACCCAAATAAGAAATTAGCTCTTTTATGGGCCCAGACTCACCATTTTTACCAAATGCTCCTTATTTATAAAGAAAACAGGTCATATAAATAACTATAGATTTATTGTATTTCTTTACACTTCTCCCTGAGGACTTCTGTTATTCTAATGCATGGGGTCTTCAACGTTTTTCAGGCCAAGGACCCCCAAACTGAAAATTGTGTTTTATATTAAACTGGGTCTAGTGCAATGTATAAACATACCTCTTTATTGTGCATTCAATACTAAGCTATTCAAATAATACACAGGTTCATATATATTTTAAACATGTGCATGGTTCAGTGAGTAGGGTGGCCGTGCCACTGCCATTTATAAACATACCTTGTCAACTGATACCAATGCCAATATCAACATTGTCTGTCAATTGCATGATAATCATGCATACAAGCTATTAAAATTGACGTTTTCATTTTAAACATAAATGTGGAAATGAAAATTTGTGATGGCCTATTAGTGCCACTGCCATGCATAAACATATCTGTTATCTTGCATACAATACTGAACTATTAAAATAATGGACAGATTCATGTTTGGGGAAATTAAAATTAAAATTGTCTAATCAACCAAAAATGTTGTGGACCGCCTGCAATACCTCCGCGGACCCCCTAGGGTTCGCGGACCCCCTGTTGAAGACCTCTGTTCTAGTGGATGACTGATATTTTTAGCACACTTTAAACCATTATCACCGTTTATACTGCATCTGTCTTGCATTTATAGTAGTTAATTGGGCAGCTATTTTGATATCCGATAAATAATTTGAGAAACTTTTAAAGCTAAAACTTCTAATATTTGCTGGTACCAGTCAGTCGTTTCTGCTTGTCTCTGTATTATATCACTGTAAATGTAATATCGTTTTTGATACATGGATAAAATGAGAAATTTAAAGACCTTAACTCTGGGACATTGTGATGGCCATTATTTTCTAACATTTCAATTAATCAAGAAAATAGCTTCATTTGAAGATCAATTGATAATGAAAATATTTTTTGAAGCCTAGGGTTTAATATCGCTTATATCCCATAGGACTCATAATTGTCTGGAAGCCTTTAAAGCTATTCAAGGAAAATCCACCCAGAATAGGAACTACATTGTTCACAAAATGTTATGACATCACATGTGAAAAAGAAGCCTATAGGCGTATACTCACAGCTACTGATTTCAGTATGTGAATAATAGATGCAGCAATAACATGATAGGATTGTGAGTTGGGGTGGACTACAGCGACAGCAAGCAGCAGCAACAGAAGCGTAGTAAAATGCGGTGCTGCTGAGAAAAGAGGAAGCGAAGAGAGAGAGAGAGGGAGAGAGGAGAGAGAGAGAGAGAGGGTGAGAGAGAAAGAGAGAGAGAGGAGAGAGGGAGAAAGAAAGAGGAGAGAGAGAGAGAGAGAGAGCGAGACCGGCAACATATTTCTCTCCTCAGAAAACAGAGGAGAAAGGAGGGTCGTCCTCTCCTGCTCGGACATGTGGTGCACCCAACACCACCAGTAGTAGCAGCAGCAGCGGCGGCGGCGACTGTGGCGGTGGTGACGGCGCGGCGTAGCCTACGTCTTTGGAGCTTCTTTTGTCTTTAATTTTTTTTTCTCCCTTTTCTTGTGTGCTTCGGTAATGAGCTTGCTGGGGGCCTACAAGAAAAAGACTAGTTATGATGGCTATGAATCTTTGCAGTTGGTCGATAGCGGCGGAGATAGCTTCAGCGTCGGCAGAGGGAGCAGCAGCAGCAGCGGCAGCGGCAGCGCCACACTCGCAGGCTCCATAGCAGCCACCATCGGACCGAAGGCGGGCCCGCTGAGAGAGGAGGACTGCAGCACCATGGACAGCTCAGGTAAGAGCTCTCGCCGCCTCCGGGAACGTGGATGGGGATTGGTCGCTGACGTAGAGAGCGCTTAGGTAACATGTGATGACTTTACGCAGTATTAACGTGGCCTGTAACTGTCCTGGTGTAAGGGTTTAGCAGTGGGCAACACAATGGCTAACAACAGTGAAAGTATATGCTATGCACCTCCTGGAACCCCCTCCAGGGCTCATAGTGGCTCCCAGACCCAACCTCAATAGCTAGATTGGGCTATTGTATGCAGAACAGATTAAGACAGGTCCCTGTGCCAATGGTTTTGTGTAAGATTTCTAAAATCGTCTGCATTGTATGTGTTGTTCTTACATGAAGTGCAAACCAGTCCTGGACATCTTCTCATAAGGTGACCAGTACCAATTTATTTAACATACAGTTCAGACTAGATCTACATGTACTGTATGTCTTAGATGTGTAAAGTAGCAAAAAGTCTTTGAATGCTCATATATATATTTTTTTAATCTGCACATGTTTATTAGCACATAATACTCTATTCTAGTGGTCAGTATTATATATCATGATAACCACATTCCATAGCCTATTTACTTTTTCACATGGGCTTTAAATGTGAAATTGTATATCAATAACTGCACTAGACAATAAAAGAGAATATATATCCTGCTTCAGTTTTAATCAGAGGAAGCACGAAATACTCTCAGTTCAGAAGTTTAGTCAACTGGCCGCGTATGATGGATTATAAGCCCAATGTATCCAATTAAAACTAAAATCATTTATCATTTATCTCCTGGTAAATCACCTACACGGCTTATTGAATTCAGCTATAATAGCTCATTTGTTTTGACACATCATTCCTCAATGAGATCAATTCTTTCATCTGTAAAAACAAACCTCTTGAGAAGAATAAAGTCACTATTGCTATTCAGACCATTGCTACATTGATACTACAACTACTGTTATAACTGTAACTACTTTTTGTTACTTAGTTAGTTTGTATTTATGTGTCATGCCAAACATTAGGCCCATCCAAAAGGGGGTTAAAAGATGCCACTATTTATCAAGAATAAATAAATGAATAAATCATCATCCCCACAATATGAGCGTCTATATAGTTTCAAGTAACATCTTTATTTACATTTATTTTAACTAAGGTGTACAATGAATAGTAGGAGGAAGAAAATAAATGCTACAAGCCTTTTTTTGGAAACTCTCAGCTTCAACTCCATAATTTATTTAAGTGTTTCATATGAACAGCGAAATCAGTGTTTGTGCATCATCTGTGTTTTTACATTTGTTTCTGTTTTTTTTTATCCTAAAGCCCTGTGTAGTTTCTAGTAAAAATGACTATAGTCCAGTAACATTAGCACTACTACAACTGTTACTGCTCATATTACACCATAATAGCAATAATTATAGTATTTGCAATAAATGCAGGCTAATAGGAAAGTCTGTTACTTTGGACGTTTGAAATTAAAGTCTGTGGAGCCTCACTGCAGTGCTCTGTGGAGTCAGCCAGCCCACAATGGATGGACATTTGTGTGAAACAAAAGAAGCTGGATGAGAAGGGTCAATGAGGAAAAGGGACTGGGGTTGGTGGTGATAGGGAGGGTGGAGGAGGAGGAGGTGGGGGCTCCAGTGTCAGATGTCTGTCTGGTCTGCTAGGCCTCATGGATGCTCTCTTTCATGTATACGTGTGTGCCTGTCTCTGTCTGTGTGTGTGTCTATGTATCCATCTGTCTCATTCACACACAGCCTGATACTGAGGGGTAAAGGTTGGCACTCTAGAAGAAGGGAGACACGTTCATTGATCTCTCTGGCGATGCTGAGAGCTCTTTATTCTGTTGATGTCCCGCTCTCTCTTACTGTGAGTGGCTTGGCTCTCTGCTGCTGCTGCATCAGAGCCTCCCCCTGGTGTCTGTATGAGCAAGGTTGGTCACTGTAACCGCCTCACGTGTCTGCACACTCCCACATCCATCTGGTCACAAACAGAGAGGCGCATACCAGCTAAGCTACACGCAAAGAAGTAAATATAACATAAATTAGAGGCAAACCACAATATACTGGAGAGCAGAAATGTAACTAAGGTATTCATTCACGCTGTCATTGATTTATACAGTATTATACTCATGATGGGAAACGGCACGAGCAGATGACACGGCATAGTAGACCCAGTTGGACGATAAATCGGAAATAAAAAAATCTAAATAAGCGCTAAAACAGCCTTTGATATTGTTTAGAGATGATCAAATATAGGCTATCAATAAAAAAGGTTTAAATCCATCGCTTTGGCAACAGGACTGCAGGAAACAGTATTTATGTGTGTATCAGATATTCTAATAAATTAATCCCTCAACCTTTGAGTAGGGATCACAAGCAAGGGGGTCACCAAAAAGCAAGCCACTGGTCCATGAATATATATATCAACCTTCATTTGGTGTTAACTAGTAAACACTGCTAACATCTACAGATTCCGCTGTTTCAAAGAGGAGTACAACTCAGGATTCATAGCCTGTAACTGTTTTATAAAATACTTTATTTTAAAGACTGAGGCTGAATATAACTGACGAAAATAGTTAGATATAGTATTCGGCAATATTACATTCTAACTAGGGTACTGGGAGCAACATCAATCTTCAACATGATCTCCAGCCATGTTCATTTCTCAACCCAAAGGCTAATTATGTCCCCTGTTTTGCAAATTATAATGGTTAGGCTGCGCAAACTATTTTTGAAGAATGCTCATAGAAAGGAATGTAGTCTTGCTCCAAGGACCCAAGGTCAATCCAGGCACGTTTTCCTCTCCAGATTAAAACGAGGCCAAGCATTTTAAAATCAATGTGAAGGTAAAAAGGTAGTTCAGAATTTCAGACCTTTATGCAAAATGATGTTTGACTATTAAACCGTCAGCTCGCAGCTGCAGCTTGACACATCTTTTATCAACGTTTCATGCCTGCACGAGCTTGCTTGCCATTATAGGCAGTGGGATTCTCCTCTGGTTAAGCTGTATCGTAGATGCTTAATCATACACTCCTTGTCTCATCAGCAGCATCTATAACTAAGCAGATTAGAGGCCCGGGATGACGCCACAGTCATGTGGGTCCAGGACACAACACGGCCCGGCACAGTGTAGTAGCCCTGAGATTCGGGTGCAGCGCAGTGCGTTTGCTTGTCAAGCTTTATTGTTGTGTGCTTGTATCCATCTGTGTCATTCACACCAAGCTGGATATTGAGGGAGAAATGTTCGGGGCTGTAGGAGGAGGGAGACAAATTCAGACAGCCCACTGATCCCTCTGGACATAACGAGAACAGTCTTTCTCTTTTCCTCTCCCTCAGTCATCTCTCTCTCTCTCTCTCTCTCTCTCTCCCTCTCTCTCTCTCTCTCCCTCTCTCTCTCTCTCTTTTTCTATTGGTCGACTGTGAAAGCGATAGGAGGCGGTCGAGTAGGGAGGAGGGGTAAGCTTTTGGCCTGGTCCTGTTTTTTGCTCTCTCGGTAGTGAGATTTATTTAAAGCACGTTTGTTCCTTCATCATAACATACTTCGTTACCTTTGCAGGTATCTGAACATGATTGGCAGATCCACGTCAAGCTCACATAGCTCTTGATTTCAAGGCAGAGTTTTTTTTAATACATTTCTAATACATTCTGTCATGCTCACTGGGAAATGTGCATAGTAAGGAGGTTAAATATAGACCAAAACATATATATAGCCTAAATGCAAGGGAAGCATTTCAGTTTGTATTCCTCAGCATAGACATGCTCAATATGGCTGCCATATTAAAGGAATAGTTCAATATTTTGAGAAATATGCTTACTCCCTTCCTTCAGAGAGTTACAGGAGAAGATTGAGACCACTTTAAATGAAACTATAATCAGCAAATGGTTAGCTTAGCTTAGCATTAAGACTGGAACCAGGGGAAGCAGCTAGACTGCCTCCGTGCAAAGACAACAAAATAAGCCTTCAGACTATCCTTACATTTTTGTATGAAATAAACAAACAAGAGATAACGTGTTACGTAGCTAATTACACAGCTGCTGGCCGTAGCTTCATATTAGTGTGTACAGACATGAGAGTGATATTGATCTACTAATCTAACCCTTGGCAAATGAAGGTTAAATTGTGATTGTATGGCATTAGCTCTGGATGTAATTAACAAATTAAATGATTAAGAAGTTAAATTCAGTCAGCAGTAGATTTAACAGGGTTAGGCATTAGAAAACAAAGGACATGGATTTTGTTTGTGAGCTCAGCTTTTTCTATTGTTATCTTCTCTTTCTTTCTTCCTCACCAAGTCGCTCCTCAGATAGATGAAAGATGAAATGATGCAGGCACAGATGTGATAATGTCAGTGGTGCAGTACTATTCCTTAATTCTTTTTTAGTCCTTTATATATTATGCTTCCATGTGTCAAGTGAAAACCCCAGAACTCCAGTTTTAGGGGTTGAGTGAGAATTCTTTATCGCCTTGGGCTAAAGACAAGGACACACTGTTGAGCAGATAATGAAAATGATTTGGACATGACAACCAAGTGTGACTGGGTCTGTTCCAGTCTGGGTCAGTAGGTGCTGACAGTCAGCAGATAAAAGTGTGTGGTGTGTTATGTGTCAACATTTGGCTTTATTGCAGCACTTGCAGGATCGTCTATCGCCAGAACTCCAGTCATTACGGACCAGTTGTTCTATGTGCTATTCGATTTTTCCCAAGATTAAAGATGACCTTTCAGATCTTAATCTATATACAATAAAAAAAACACTATTATTTATATGAAAATAAGGCTATTTGTATTTAGAGTAATACCTTTTAATGTATAAGAGTCAAAGCAGTACTTCATTGATTTAGTACTGTACTTTTATTAAGTTGGAGTAACAAAAGCTGCCGATATCTTGACTTTTAGACTATACTGTAGTATGGAAGAATGGGTCAAACTCCAAAAACACTGGATTCTAAAATTCACATAATGCAATATCTCATGTTAGATTGTCCCTGTCTGGTAAATTCATAATATCTTTCATAAAATAGGTTTCCTGTTTTGAAGTCTAAAGCCCAGACACTGATGACTTATATATTATTTTTTTTAGCTACTGTATTAAACCTTTCTTAATGCACTACAGCCACGCTGTGAGTGCCCATTCAGTTAACAGTGGTCATTTTAATTTGCCACGGGCAAAGTTACATTTGAGTTCTGGAACTTTCTGTGGATCATATGCCTTATGAGTGAAGCAGGAACTGTCATATATTTCAGGCCTATGCAGTCAGAGATGAAAACTCTAAATTAATTTAGTAAAGAATCAGGAGAAGGAGAGAGAAAAGGAGGGATCAGACATAGACATAAGTAGTGAAAGAGTTTAAAAGCAGTTACTGTTTATGATTGCAAATTTCCTCAGAGACAGTGTTTGTAATGTCTTTGTGAGTAAGTGTGAACGTTTGCTGTTAAAATCAATCAAAAGCATTCCCCTCAATTAAACCACAAATGCTATCTATCTCAGACGATTCTGATCGGTAAAAAACTTGACAATAAGTGTGATAACATCAGCACTGTATGTGAGGGGATACTTTGTATGGTGGGACCGGAGACCTGTACCTGGCCTTCACCCACATCCATAATACACAAGATAGACCCAACGTTATAATTTAGTCATTTCGACACCAAAGAGAAAGAGATATGCTTGATTTTGATACACTAAATGGCTTTCTCACTATGAAGAACAGCTAATCCGGAAGTGGCACATAATATAACTAAGGCACAGCAGCCCAGCAGCATAAAGCAAGTGTGGCCTGTAATAGCCAATTAGTTATTCCTCTTAGGTTATGCTTTCTAGTGGCAATACCATCCCACAAATTGCAGCCAACTACCAGCTGATGACACTATACTGTCTCATAAATATGAACCATACGCCTCACCATGATAGAATGCTCAACTTTACCTCTCCCCAGTAATGGCTGGATGAACATGTCTGGTGTTTCCAACTCACAACTTCTTTCACAACTTCGTAATACAGCCAGAACAGGTGTCACAGATACGAGGTCATAATGTTATCACAATGAAGAAGCTTTCTTATGGATAATTAGGGATTCTGAGAAGCTGCCTTTTAACAAGGTGTTGCTCCTATTACTTAGCTTTATTTACAGTTGTGTGTTAAGGGTTTAGGGTGATCAGTGAGGCCTACGCACATAGCCAATGTAGCTAATAGGTATGCTAAAGAGACACTATGGTGAGCATGGATTGCATGCGTTTTCTTCTAAAGGTTTCTGATGAGATTGTTGATAGTGCAAACAACATGACACGTTGAAAAAATAGAACAGTTTCAGATCATTTTCAGCCTTCATCAGTTTTATTTCATTTACAAAGTAAATGAAAGAAAGTAAACCGTTACTGTGTGGAATAGAGCACGCTACAGCCGGATCACAAATACATTGATTATAAAGCAGGCTTTAGCTTTCAGAGCTAATGCAACGCACAGACTACGCTCTCTGTGTCTCTTTATTTGTTCCTGTTTGCCACTAAATATCCTGCTTTTACACAAACGGACAATCAAGACTTCTTTTTTTATTATACTAGGAAATAACCAAACCCAAACCCCATCTGAGCCAACAGCGGTTTACAACTAAACGCTCCAAGCCCAACCCAAACACTCATGTTTAATGTTTGTAGATTTGTCAGCACTGCCAAGTTACACCTTACTGATGCCACTGTGGTTGCTATGTGTATCGTATATATGACAGGGAGAGAGAGAGAAAGAGACAGAGGAGACAATCTCTAATCACTAAAGGGTTGCTGACTAAGATATGACACTTGGGTCCAGATGGTATGCATTGTATTGTGTGTCCTTGTCCCTCAATCCTTTATACCTACACATGTATTTACTTGGTGTGTTGGGCAGTGACTCATATGTTCATCACTTGAGTCAAACGAAAACCTCTAAACTCCACTTTGTAATTGAAGGATCACGTCTAGTACTACAGTAATGTATAGATTCTTGAAAGACGTCTGTAGATTTACATCCTTAGTGTGTCTGCATCTGTGTACATATATATTTTGTTTCCCTCCCGATTCTGATTGGCTAATGGTCCTCTCTGTCCCCAGATATGGATGCCAACTATGGCGGAGGGCTGTTGGATATGGTGAAGGGAGGAGCTGGGAAGTTCTTCAGCAACTTCAAAGACAACTTGAAGGACACGCTGAAAGACACCTCCACCAAGGTCATGCATCAGGTTGCCACGTAAGTTAGCGCTGCATTCATACACATGATGTAGTGTACTATTGTGTTCTTTTCTTTCAGCCTCTGCCTCCCTATTCCCTTTCTTTCTTCAGATAAATACAATATAGTCACGATCTCCGTCCTTTCACCCTCACCTTTTCAAATTAATCAGGACAATCTTAGAGGACAAACGACACAGGTTGATATTGCCTCATTGCCTGCTGCCGGTGCTAGTGCTATTACCAGCAATGTGGGTTAGAAAGTATGTATGACATGTCATCTGTTTTTTATAATTACATTGTTGAATAACAGGCATACATTGCCTCTGAAATGCTCAATACTGATATTGTGCAGTCTGACATGACGACTTTATTGGACCCACGGTGTGACATGAAACTGTGAAATTGTTGTTATTGCACACTCTATCTGTGTTTGTTCGTAAGAACCCTCGTGTGACAAGTGACATTATATCATTTGGAGCAGTTTATAAAGTAAAGCAAAACAGTTTCACGACAACATGAATCACACTCCACAGACCTGGTCACACAGTTGGATTTTGCTCACGTTCATCTAAATATCAAATGTAGCTATTAGTTAGAGCAATTGAATGTTTTTTCAGCGACTGATTACGGTGCAAAGTAAGTGTCCAACAACTTTAGAGGAGAAACAGCGTTGTGGATGGAGGGAGAAAAGAGGGAGGCAGCAGAGTCTGGCACGGCTCGGTCGTCCCAGTGTGTTTGTGCACAGGCATCTGCACAGGGCAGCACAAAGGGGCCTCTGTATTGTCAGAAACACACACAGCTCCTCTCTCACTATTGACTCAGCAAGTTTGATCGTTGTGTCTCTGCTCCTCTGCTGCTCACATCTTGGCAAACTCCCACTCTCCTGTCCACGTCGTTCCCCCCGTGTTTTTCGGCCGCCTCTTACCCCTCATCTCAGCTCCACCTTCCCTCTATCTCCTCTCCTGTCTTTGCCGTCTCCTCTCCTGGCTGAATTATTCATGGCAGTTCAATGTGCCAAATGGCCAGTGCACTGCTGATACAGAAGGATTAATTTCATTAGGGCCCTGTGTGTGGTGGTGGTGGTGTGTGTTTGTGTGTTGACTTATATCTATGTATGTGTGAGTGGGTGGTTTGGATAATGGGGCGGTGGGAGGCAGGCTACTGTGGCAACCGGCTAAAAGCCTTTGGATAGGAAAGGTACCATGGGTAGAGGTACAATAATGTGCCACACTTTAGTGCAGTACACTTTAAAACAGCTTAGACAGGTTTCTTTGATGATGCCACGACAAGTATCGACATAAACTATCCCGCTGTGATCTGACACACTGGAGACTTAACTGTGCTGTTGTCTGCATTACATTTAATAGCTTTATTTAGACATGGAAGGACAGAAAAGATGACTGTGACAACACAGGTGATTTTCCAAAGTTGAGGGTGCACTCTATGGTTTATTGCCCTCGTAAATAAATAAACAAACATCTTGTGAACTGAGCTGTACAACAGACAATATAGTAGATCTACAGAGCAGTTCCAAGCATACTGACAGGATTATGTAGATAGAGTAGCATGGTTTTCTGGGTCCTGCCCATTGACTACCATTGGTGGTTTCCCTGTTTTTTTCCATAAAACTTGGAGACAAAGTCAGCAGTTAATTAGAGAGATTTGATAACGAGCGGCAGGATCTAATGATGTATTCTTGAGAGGTCCGCTGCTCTCTATCACCCTGCAAAGGAGGCTGCTCTGTCTCTCTCTCTTTCACTGTTTTTCCCCTCTCACTAATTTTCATTTTTGTCCCAAAAATCATTAACACTAAACTTGTGTCTTTGTCTCTCTGCAATTTGCATCTCTTGTCCATTGTTCAAAAATATATTAATCATAACATCAATTCAAGGAAGTCATAATATCTTATTTTATTCTATCTTATCTGAAATAAATAATTGTTTCAAGCACCATTTGCTTTAGATCATTAAACCTGTTTTAAGGTAACTGCTAGTGATCAGTCCACAACTTTACTGTTTTGATTCACCTCACTGCTCTCATCAACCTGGTCTCAAACCACTGTGCACATCCTGCTCAGCACCAAACATCAGACAGCAAAGCTATCGACCAGCTGGTGAACATAGTGGAGCATCTAACAGCTAAAGAGCCAGATCATTTCCCTAGAGGTGTGTGGAGACAAAACAGAGCTAAATGATTGGACTTCATCGGGTGGACTGTAAATGTATACTGCTGAATGTGTAAATAAGCAACTGTTAGCTCACCATATAACCTTCATAAGTAATATTTTGTCAATGTTGTGTTTTGAGCTTTTTGAGCTGCTTCAAAGTGGGCAAAAAAAACAAAACAATGCAGGTTTGAGTGAGCCATAAAGAAACAGGAGAGTATTATCTCCGAAACATTGTTTTATTCTTCTATTTTTTCCTACTATCTTTACGATCAGGTATTGTTCTGTTGTGGCCTGATTTCTATTCTAGTTTCAAGAAATCTTTTGTAATCTTTGTTTACCTCATTGGTAGAAGTTTCTCTCGATTACACAATGATCTGCTTTTATACATAGTTGATTTATATTTTAAGCTTGAAGGTCTATACTTTCTGCCAGAGGTGGTGTATGTGTATTCATCCCAGTTTGACTGTTGGAAGACTTTAGCAGAAGAGCTTGCTTGATACAAGGCAAAACCCCTGCGAGCTCAGTTGTTAACAAGGCCCTCTTTTAAAACCCAACTAGACTTCATTGTTTCCTCTCCGCCTCTTATCTATATTCCAGGCAAAAGGCTGTTGCTGAATTATTTAACGCAGCCTGCTTGAATGTTTACCTGGCTGAGGAGAATTTTTGCAGGGAAACTAATCTGTCAGTGACGCTCAGCTGTGTGTTCCTCCGTCTGTGAGAAACTCAATGGCAGTGGTCCAGATCAGTCTGGACCACTGCCATTGAGCCTTATTTTTATTTCTCCTCTGTCCCCGTTTCATTAACACTAACACTCTGTTGGCATCTCTGTTTGTCGCTCCATAATTATTTCTCTGCCCCACACATTTTTTCCTCACTTTTTCCAGTGGCCAAAGTAAATGAATCATAGCATCAAACCAGAGAAATGTGATGAAATTAAAAAATAAATCAGGTATAGTGTCCTGTGTGTCAGACCCTGGGGTCAGTGGGTTGCAGTGCATACATTTTATGATCAGTGCCTTGCTGTTAGCTTTTAATTGGTTGCCAGTCTCTACTTTAAAACATCAATTTTGATGTATATATAACAATGCTGTTAAAAAAGACAAAAAGGCTGTAAAGAATAACATTTTGGAGAGAAGCATGGAGAGTATGTAGAAAACCCAAATCTAATATCCATCAGGATGCAGCCCGAGTGTGTGTGTGTGTGTGTGTGTGTGTGTGTATAGTCACTGGGGACTCAGTTAGAGCAATTCTCCACTACTGTAATGAAGCCTAAAATTGCTTTCATGCTCCTGATGTTTACTTTCCAGTAGGAAATATAAACAACAGGCACTGTGGTGTTGGCTCTTGTGGGTATCATATGGGTGTGTGTGTGTGTGTGTGTGTGTGTTTGTTGTCTCACTCTTCTGCCCTCACTGTGTCTGTAATTACACTGCTATGCTGCAAGATAAACACACTTTCAATAAAGGTTAAAGACAGAAGTTGGACTGAAAGCAATTGCAAAACTGTGAAAACAATATTGGAGAACAAATTGAATCATAGTGATTAAAAATGATGAGATACCTTAAACAAGAGAGTTTGACCAAAGGTAATCTATTGTAAAATGAATAAGTGCAGTAACAAGAGAAGTAAATTCATATATTCCCTCATGCCAGTAAATTAACACATATGCAACAGTAAATGAAAATGAGTCAAACACATAACAGTTAGCCCAACATTAATTAACTGCTGCTGTTAGAAACATATTAGCCCCATACAGCTATTGGCTAGCTTGATTAGCATAAATAATACAAGTCCCCAGTGTCAGCTTTGCCCTTCTTTCCAGTTGTGTCCTTCTTCGTCTATTCATTCTCTGTACCACACCTTGCAGTACATTTTAATTGGCTTCAGCTCGAACCTCAAGAGGTCAGGGAGACTGCTCATTTGCATAGTCTATGGCTATTGGCCATGGCCATTTAAACCTGACACCTGACCTGCTTCCCTCCTTTAATAACCAACAAGCTATTTCAGGAGAGAAGCAGGGATAACAGCAGATTTGTGGAATATATTTCCTGGACAAAAACAAAGGACAAGATCAAATGTTTTTTTTAAAACATTCCTCTATTTTTACCGCAGGGTAACAAACAATATGTGCTCTAGCAACCTAAATAAGGTCAAGAAAAGTAATTTGCATACTGGCTTGAATAGTATACAGCAGTGCAGATATTCACCTTTCATGACAATGTATGAAACCTGCAGTCTGCATTTTCACTCAGAAGTGGATGAAAATAGAAACCCGAACTGCGGTCCAATTACCTCATTATGGAGGGCTTACAGATGCAACAGCTCTGATGGATTTAACTTGGGTTGTTTGTTTGTTTTACTAGCAGTTGTCTATGTCCTGATACAAATAAATGTTTTTTTTTGTTGGAATTGACATATATGATGATGTAAGATGAGTCATAATATCCAGAAATGTCTTTATGTGGAACACTGTAAAGTCCCCAGACACACGTGCTCTCGCTTCAAAGCAGACTAGTTGAGTAGCACTGCCTTACGTAACCAGGTCAAGGATTGCATTAGGGCCATATGGCACTCCTCCATGACCACACAGCACCTCTGTGTCAGCCTAGATCAGGATTTTCACTATAGGGAACAAGTCAACTCAATCTGATGCACATTAGAATATTAATGCAGTAGGGCAGTGCAGTGAGAAGTTGATCCACGTGCCGCTGTTGGGTAAAAACATTTTTATAAATTAATCTTCAAATAGAAGAAATAAGACATTTTGTGAGTCTGTTACAACAAATAACACTCAAATCTGCACCTGCTTCATAGTGTTTCATATGTTTTCCTTCACTTCCATGGTGCGTACTGGATTACGTGTATGTGTGTGCACCCCAGCTGCTCTCACAGTTTTGAAAAAAACTCCATATGGAATAGCTAAATTTAGCAATGAAAGGCAATGACGATCAATTGAAGAACTCACATATGGTATTCCTTTGATCCCGGGCAGATCAGCCTAGTGTGGTGAGCCTGAAAAAGACAACTTCCCCAAAGCCAGACATGCGGAAGCTTCTGCTCTAAAGCCTGTTGAGTCTAATTACTTGGATATGCATGGCATGCAGCCTGATGCACTGGCAGCTGGAGGCAGATGGATCAACCTTTTGGATGCTGGTCATGCATTGATCTTCTCTTTTTAATGATCTGATATTTTTCAAGAACAGGGCATCTTTTGACTCTCTTGTCTAAATGTTTACTTTGTCTGAAACAATCAAAACACACGTGCCTCCTGTATAACACCTGTAATACAACACAGAGCAAGGGTGTTTGGTTTCACAAATACTGTGCACATTTCAAGGATTTGTTAGGGTGTGAGTTGACTCAATCACATTTGCTGTGGTTGAAATATTGCTGAAGGTCGTCGTAGCTTTTGATTGTAATTCTCTTTTACTTCTCTGTGTCATGAGAATTGCATGGAAAAGTATTATTCAAAACATCTTCCTTTGTTACAGGTACACTAAAGGGGAGCTGGATATTGCCTACATCACAACTCGGATCATAGGTAAACACGTTTGGTTGTAGCTACTGGACTTTGTGTGCATGTGTGAGCTGTGTGTGTAGATGCCTTCTAACATTGTCTCCATGAATAATGAATAATGAATCCGTGTCCAAAGCTCACAATTAAAAAAGCTGCATTTTAAACACCCTGAAAGATCAAATCATAAGTGATTCTCTATAACGTCACCCATGACTAAATAAGCAACAATCAAAATACAAACATTTGTTAAGTTATTATTTATTAACACACAAATGCATACCATAATCAGCTATATTTAGGACTGTGTTGGTTTGGTCTGATTATATTTGTTTGACAGTGACCAAACAACCCGACATGTATCATAAGACTGATATCATTACGTTCCTAAATCCCGATTGGTGCATGAAAATACATAACAAATTGTGTGTTCATGCAAAATCCCAATTGCTGATTAGGAAAATAGAACAATGTAGAAAATGAGAAGGTAAAAGTGTGTTTTATCTGCATGATACAGGATAATAATGGTTCATGTCTGATCCTTAGACCGTGTTAACATACACAAGCATGAACACATTCAGATGAATAGACAACTTCACCGTCAGTGTTCCCTCTGTACTCATCTCTCATTCTCACATCTCCTGCAGCTTCACATGCTCATGAGTGTGAAGCAGCAGTGTGTCCTTTAAAGAACATAGTCAGCTGGACATTTGTCACCTGAGGGCTTCTATCCCACAATGCTTGGTGTGCAGCGGCTGACGATCATGCTTGAATCGAGACCTACTCTTCACATTTCAATTCACTTATTGCAGAATAATTGTAAAGACGGATAAAAGATGGAGGAAGCTGTGTATGTAAACATCTGCACCAACAGTGCATGGAACTCTTCAAAGCATCCAGCAGCTGAATGATGTGTTTTATTGTCAGTGATGACCTACCCAGCGGAGTCGGTGCAGATCGGCTACCAGAACCATGTAGAGGACATTCGCTCCTTCCTCGACAGTCGCCATGCCGACCACTACACTGTCTTCAATCTGTCACAGCGTAACTACCGCGGCGCCAAATTCTCCAACAGGGTGAGTGTGATACTGTCTCATAACGCTACAGATGAAACCCCCGAAAGATGTATTAGTTTGTGCCCAGTTGTTAGTGGCTGCTGCAGCATTTTTACTTTATTACAACACTACAGTGAGATATGAGGACTTAATGACAGTTTGACGGCTATTTTTGGTCTGCCAGCATTTTAAGTGGGGACTGTCGCTACATCTGCTCATAAACTATGGGAGCACCCTGAGAGAAACCTCTAATTTCCACAATAGGGCCTATCATTACTCACCCCTGCTCTGTCATTTAAGCTTCAATAAGACATTTTTTTCCACTGGGGAGCAAGTCGTCACGCAAACTAGTGACAAACCCAAAGATAAGTATCACCCAGCTGTGCAATACCCAGCACCTCTCCAGAGCATTTTAGCATCTTTCATATTGTTTTGGTTTTACAGCCTGCAACTTTTTTCAGATGCCCTGATGAAGCTCAGATAAACCCGCTGTACACTACCTGTCCAACACCAAACAGCAGAGGGACAAAGTTAGCGACTATAGCTAGAGGAGCATTTAGCAGCTAAAGAGACAGATATTTCCCTCAGGAGTTGGTTGAGACCAAAATCAATGCTAAAAGGAAAGTAAATATCTGACTTATATTCATCAGCTGGCCAGAAACACAACTTTAAATGAATTACAATGTTGATTAGGCAACTGTTTGCTAACACGTACATTTAGAGTGTTTAACTAGTTGGGAGGTCACCATACAGAGCAGAGAAGTAAAACCATAAGTATATGTGGCTGAGATCTCGGAAGAGCTACACATTTAGGTGTGGTTTCTCAGTGGGATCAGCAGTATGAGCAACTCATATTACAGTCATTTTATTTTAAAATAAAAGGGAGGTTTGATTGAGACAGACAACATCAGGACTGATGACTATCCAATGACTCTACTACTCAATGTTACGTCATATACGATCCTCTTTTGCTTGAAAGAAACACAGTTGGGATAGACTGTGAGCTTGAAGGACCTTTGTGGATGCTCTTGACAGATATAGCAACATTGGGGTTTGTATTTTAGTACACAGGACAATCTTTAATCTTCAAGAGATGTAACACAGCAGTGATTCAACATCGTTTACATGCCTCACCACAACAATGATCACTTGTGACACGATATGTCACTAAATGAAAGATTTAACTTATGGTTCACCAACCCAAGTGTCCCCGCCAAACTATCATTTCAAAAGCGGGATTTGAATCTGAATGCTCCATCTATTCTATTCCATCTTTATGGTTATGACTATCTCAGCATGTAGTCATGCAGCACTTTTGCACAGCTGGATTTGGTTTCAAGTGGGAGGCATGGGTGGGATCTCTGTAGATAAAACAGTGCCACCCTCTGGCAGAAACATCCAAGGAAGCTATGTAGTTAACATGGCAAAGACGGCCCCCTGTCTGCTTGTGGAAGTTACTGTAACTCCAGCAGATGACTCATTATGGCCACTGGCGTGTTGTGTTGCTCTGCTACTGCAGTGTTGTTGCTAACCTCCACCTCTTCTTATTTCATCCCCTCCTGAGTAATTTTTTGGTTTTGTCTATTCCTGCTTCTTTCCCCTTTCTCTCTGCCTTCCTTCGCTATTTTTATTTGCCTTCTGCCTCTTCTCTGCTCTTTTTATGTCTGGATCTGTCTGTTTCTGTGTCAATCCCTGTTTTCCTCATTCCTCCTTTGTCTCTTATTTCTTGCACCAACTCATTTCCAGGTTTCAGAGTGTAACTGGCCTTCTCGCCAGGCTCCCAGCCTCCACAACCTGTTTGCTGTGTGTAAGAACATGCACAACTGGCTCAAACAGAATCCCAAAAATGTGTGTGTCATCACCTGCTCGGTAAGAAGACCCTCATCATATTGATCCCTATCCTCCATTTCTTTTTAATTGTCCTTGCTTTTTCATTTCTAACCACATACATTGCCATGTTTCATTTAGTTTACTATGAAGTGAAGGCACTTTTAATGTATAAAAATACAAATATTTTGCAATACAATCGCTATTACTGAAGTATTCAGTGAAACAGGCCTTTCTGTCTTTTCTAATTCAGTGACAGCCACACTGTACACTGTGGTGCATGTTATTGCCAAGTCACTGTGGTTGTGCGGTGGCTTGGCAAATTGCTCCATCTTGCATAACCTCCACCAAACGGTCCCTTTCTAAATGAGATGTTTGCTCTGCTTCGGATCACAAGAATGCTTTTGTCTTCCTGTAACCGGAAATGAACTGAGTAAATGTATGACAGTGAATCAATTCAGTGTGCAAAAATCTTGACTACCGTTACATAAAATGTTTGGGCACATGGTTTCATCATCCGATCCCATATTAAAATGAACTTCTTTAAGATTTAGCAGAAAGCTAGGTACAGTAGATTCTTGGCTACTTTAACAGTTCTTCTTATAGGAGGATGACAGTGAAGATCTACCGCAAGCATTCACCAAGTTAGAAGCTCTGTGTTCTGTGGTTTGATCTATACATGTTCACACTGTCATTGCTGCAATGCTGCAATGTAAATGGAGGCAGTGCAGGGGTTAACATGCATGGCAGACTAGAAAAGTAAATCAGCGAAGCTTTAGAATATAATGATTACCCAGCATTTCTTGAAGTGTCTCAGTGTCTCCTTTACTGTGTGTTTGTAGGATGGTCGTGGTCCCTCGGGTGTTTTGGTTTGTGCCATGTTCTGCTTCTGCCACCTCTTCAACAATCCAGTTCCTGCCATGCAGTTGCTCAGCGCCAAGAGACCAGGTTCCGGCCTCTGGCCATCACACCGCAGGTTTGTAATCCTGAACGTGTGTGTGTGTGTGTTTGTGTGTTTGTGTGTGTGTGGAAGTAAGAGGAAAAGAAAGGACAGGAAACATAAACATCTGCAGAAGTTTCACACTAGATGTTTAGACTTTGAGGCCTCTTTGTAAAAATGTCTTCTTTCCTGTGTTTATCTACCGCTGAATCCGATTGTTTACTATCTAATAAAGCTGTCAGAAGTAAACCCACTCACATGATAAGCGGGTTTCAGCATTAGACAGGATTTTTCTCATATCTGCCCCTTCAGAAGTTGTCTTCATGAATAGTGCAGCCAGCAGTCCTCAGTCTCCTCAGCCTAAGCATAAATCTTAGGCTGCAGGGCTGACAGACCCTCATGATTTTGCCCTTTTAGTACCCCGCCAGCCAGTAGCTGTATTATTTATCAGTCCATGTTAGAGCATCTAACAACATCCTTCATGAGTTTAAGTGCACGTTTACTGAGAGTTTTTCTAAATGGCAGCATTAACATTACCCTTATCCTATACACATGACATAGCACAAAGTGAGGCATTCCCATTTAAAACTAACACAGGATAGAAATGATTATCTTTCCTTCTCTCCATGCAGGTACATAGGCTATGTGTGTAGCATGGTATCAGAGAAGCCCAGTCTACCACACTCCAAGCCCCTGATGATCAAGGGTCTCACCGTTACTCCGGTCCCCTGTTTCAACAAGCAGCGCAGTGGCTGTCGGCCCTTCTGCGACGTCCTCATCGGGGAGACAAAGATCTTCACCACTGCACAGGAGTACGAGAGGATGAGGTAGGGGCATTTTATTTAAAGTGTGTAAGCCTTCAAATAAATCAAGACTTCATTTAGCCTGTGATGTATATGAAGGTATGTTTAAAGAGTCTGAAACACATCATGCATTTTTTCTCCTCATTCTCTCTCTCTCTCTCTCTCTCTCTCTCTCTTCAACATGTCCTCTAAATCTTTTTCTCCCAATTGCTGCCCCATTTATTTTTTCCTCCTCTACCCTCATGTTGTTTCGTTTCTCCCTCCCACACACTCCAGAGAGCACAGGGTCCAAGAGGGTAAGATAGTTTTGCCTCTGGGTGTGAGTGTGCAAGGAGACGTCATTGTTTCAGTCTACCACATGAGGTCTACCATCGGGGGACGACTGCAGGCCAAGGTAAACTCTATCTGCTCTATGTTGTATACTACAAAGTATTTTTACTGAAAGAGGGACTAAACTGAAAACCATGTCTGTCTACTGATAAAGTCAACATCCCTATAAAACTTGACAAAAAAAACAATTTTGCACAATGACAATGTTGGAAAAATCTTGTTGGCACAAGATCAGCCATGAAACAGTCAGGTGTTGCTGCTAACTGAAATCAAAACTCTATTTTTAGCTATTTTTGGCAATTGTTTGTTATAGTTATCGTAGAATTTTACTTCCAACAGTATATTTGCTGGCATTGGTTTAAAGTTGTATGCTGCGCTTCGTAGGTTTTAATTAAATGTAAAAGCGTGTGCATGCAACTACAGGTTTTACATTAATCCAAGTTCCAAGGAATAAACCACTAAAATCTAACTGACATTTTAGACAATAACTTCCCCCTCTTTTTTAATTACTATATAAATCCATTCAGGTAAATGGGTTGAAGTGGACATGTTTACAACCAATTTCTTTACGGCTGGACTTTTGATCCGCTTAGGCACCACATACTCCATTGAGCAACGTCTGTATTCCAGAAATCAGCTGATATATAAAATGCTGTCATAGGAATTCAGTCGAAAACAGGCTAGTAAAATTCTGAGCAAAGCAACATGCGATTTCTCAGTGAGTGAACATGACATAGTCCAACATAAAGTTGTACTTAGGACAGTTAAGATAATTGTACAGTGAGAGACTACAGTACATTTGACTTTTGATGCAATTTGGTATGACACACTAAAATATCCCTAAACTTACATTTGTTCTACTGCCGTTAGGTGTCCAACACCCAGATCTTCCAGATCCAGTTTCACACTGGCTTCATTGCTCCTGGTACCACCATGTTAAAGTTTAACAAGTGAGTACATTTCTTCTACTTAATCACTGTGATTGATCATCTTGCTCATCCCTTTAGATATCTTAATATTGTCACCAACAACCTGAAAATACAATGAGGGCAAGTAATTGTTTGACAGAGACGGCTGAAATCATGATTTTTAGAGTCTGTTTTCCCTCTCTGTGCTTCTCACTATAACACACATCCATTTTTCCTCTCAGACCAGAGCTGGATGCATGCGACTCTCCTGAGAAGTATCCCCAGCTTTTCCATGTGGTACTGGACGTGGAGGTGGAGGGGGTGGATAAGCAAAAAGACCTGACGCCACCGTGGGAGCAGTTCCCCTGTAAAGATCTCAACCCCAATGTGCTCTTCTCCTGCCATCAGGAGCATCAGGACGCACTGGCTATTGCTGGTAGAGTGGGGACGGCTACACTGGGGACAAATATGACACACAAACAATAATGTGGGCCACATATGTATATATATATATATATATATATATATATATATATTAAATAAATAACATAAGGCTAATGTACATCACACTTTAGATTGGAAGCAATTTTATAAAGTGTGATCCATTGACTTTTTGTCTTTAATCAGCCTTTCTGAAAAGCTCTCTGGTTTTTCTGTCCATAACTAAATAGGTATCCGCTGCCATATTAAATGCTTGTCGTGTAGCCAAAGATAAAACAGCGATTATAATGTCAGTATGCAATCACAAGCAACATCTGTCAAGACTCTGTACCACATTAGCAGCAGTATTTTAGAAAGTTAAGCCAAAATTATGGACCTGTGTCAAGTTTCAGCTCACAACCCCAATGAAAAAATGTAACAACTAGCAGGACACCAGCTAGCTAGCTAGCTTACAAGCTATTGTAAGCTCATTGTTACTTGTTCTGGAGAGCTTCACAGAGTCCAACAGCATGCATTTGATGTAAATTCAAAATAGCTCATGTTTGTTAATTGCCTTACTGATCATTAACCTAAAATAACCCTAAACTGAAGTCCTTACTTACAAAAACTGATGCTAGCCTAAAGCAAAAAGGATAGAAACAAGTGACTAATACACATCTACAAAAACAGTTAAAACACAATTAAATGCACAATACAGTTAAAACCAAATTTATATGCCAAAATGTATAAGATGGTGCAGAAATGCAATAGATAACTTGAGGTAGGATAATGTAGTATGTGCAAAACACACATTCACATACATGACATGACATGCAGACACAAGAACACACTAACGAACTAACTCTCATTTTTATCCCGACAAGATGAAATGGAGGGATTGGATCTGGAGGGTAAGACAATAGAGGAGACCAAAGACCTTTTAGAGAAGCTAACCAGGGATTGGTTCAATTCAATCATACTCTCCCCAAAATGTACAGAGAGCATTGAACCCATAGACCAATAAATCTTCTGTTATTGGGAAATCACTTGGCTGTTTCCATTTACGATCTGTATTGATTGAATTGAAATTTACCTCATCCTTGTTATGCAGTGATATATCATTTTGGTAGATGATTTTAATTCCCCTGATGGCCTACAACAGCAGACCAATGTTCCCTGTACCCAGAGAAATATGGTGAACTGGGGAAAAAAGCACATAATCCCAGTGATGGTAGCAAAAGGAAGCAAAGGGGAAAACTGTGCAGCTATAAATGGTAGAGATTAAACATGTTCTACCAAAATGAAATATTGCTCTTGATTAATGCTAGCTGAGGTTTATAGTCACACGTACATCCCATCCCTTCTTTAAAAGCATACTGTATATTCTATTGATTGGACCCATAAATTAAGATTTATTGTGTTGTTATAGAAATTACTTTCTCTAATTGGTGTAGCTAAGAGCAGCTACCAGTGGCAAACTGCAAAGTGTGCAGCTTAGTGTATTATAGCACACAGTAGAATCAGAAGAAAAGCTGGTGCTTGTAGCAGAGATTACCTACATAGTTGCCCATTATGCCCAACTTTTCCCTCTTAACCTACTCTGTATTTCTGTCTGCTTTGTCCCAATGAATTTCCTTTGTCTGCGTTGTTATTGCTCTACCTTTTACCACTTTGTATGCTTCTGTCTCATTTGGTAATTAATTACACCGCTCCCCTCCCCTCTACCTCTTTCCTCATTCTCATACACCTGCAGAGCCAAGTCGGCCTAATGCAGGTGCAGAGAGTCGGGGCCATGGTGAGGAGAGCGAGCCCTCGGATGATGAGATGCTCTCTCTCTCCAGCCAGCGAAGCAACGCCGGCACGGCCCCCCAGAGACCCGAACCCCCTGCTTCAATGCCTGCCGCCCCTGCACCCGCCGAGGAAGTGGATCTTCTTGGCCTCGATGGGGATGAGGTGAACCGACCTTCATCTCATCCCCCTTCTGCTGCAGCCGCAACTACTGACCTCCTAGGGGACTTGTTCGGGGGCCCACCCCAGCCAACCAGTGGGGCGTCATCTGCCCAGTCCACACCACATAAAGTAGTCCCAAACACTGCCTCGCCATGTCCCTCTCCTGCACCAACAGGTGAGATCCCAAGTTGTAAAGTACATACGATTTGAAACACAACCCTAAAACAAATATTAAAATGTGATATTGCTTAAAATAAGTTTAGATTGCTTGGTTCACATTTAGGGTTTTAGTGTTTTTTCCTAATGACTGATATAGTTAATTAAGCGTGAAAGTTCATTCTTAAATTTAGAAATAGTAGTCTAGGTCAGCTTAATAGCTCTCTCTGGTGCTTTCAACATCTTCTCACAAATTTCATCAGTTAGTAATTATAAAAAAATAAACGCATTAAAATATAAATGGCAAGAAGGCAAAAATATGCTATTCTCAAATTCTCATGTCATGATAATTTAGATATCTGAAAAACACATTCTGTATTTCAAAAGTGAAGAAAATAAAATGAAACAACTTTTATAAAAGTAAAAGATTTTGGCCATACAATTTTCTAGAGTAAGGCAATGATAATGGTGGGTATGTTTGTGTCCCTCAGCATTTGATCCCTTTGGGACGGGTCCCATGCCTAAGCCTCAGGACATGATGGGTTCATTCCTCGGACAAGGTAATGTAGGGCAGCCAGACCCCTTCCTGCATGCTGCTCGCTCTCCATCACCCACCCTGCAGCCTACAAGCTTGGGTAAGGCATGCTTCTGCTGCACACTCTCACAGCATTTTGGATGTAATAAAAGAGTCCATATCAGGGTAAGGCACGTTATGCAGTATCTGCAAGTCTGCTGCCACACCATAACACATTAACGTGCATCGTCTTCGTCTCTGTGCAGCAACTCTGGTTAAAACTTCTAAAACTTATTTTTCCCATCAAGATTTATTAAACTGCCATGTTTGTTAATAACTTGTTCCTTTCTCATATTTGTGTGCTCTATTATTGCTCACTCACAAGCTTTTCTCTATTGCTACTGTGTGGAAATGAATGGGCTTGCATGATGTCTGCTGAGTATTTGCAGTCTGTCTGACTAGTAAGCATAGATATTGCACGGGCTTGATATTTCACCCCCAGCATGAATAATTCCCCATCAGCAACATTTTCAGCCTGAAGACATTTCTTTAGACTTCACATCTTTACACAGCAGTGTGTGCATGCTGAAGCAAGACAACAACAACATTACTGTATCAGTAGGCCTATTAATCAGTGTATCATGCTAAATTTAAAATTGACAGTAATATACTGCTGGCATGAACCCAACCTGGGCTGGCAGTAAGGCTTAGAAAACAGATCTGAACAGGCCTGATCAATTTGTAGGAGAGGTTGCAGACCTCTAACTATAACAAATAATACACTTTATCTGTGCTTTTCGAGCAAGGAGATATCAACAGTAAAAAAATCAGTTCCAAGAACTAACAACTACATCCATTTAGACATAAAACTGCCCCCTAATAACGCCTCTCATGAGACTCAACCCTGTTATTATTTTCTCAGGCTGTGTGAGTGAGTCACTGTGTTCTCAGCTCAGTGTGTGACAAACTTTTATGTGCTTGAATAGGCCGGAGTTCCCCCGTCCCGCCCTCCACCCCATCCGTCAATATTCAGCAGCAAAACGCAAAGGGAGGATGGGACTGGAACAGACCTGCCACAACAAGCACAGGTAGAAACCAGTAACCCAAACACACACAAACACCAACAGCACTAAATGTTCATCTAACGCATTACTGGGGAAGCCAACTAAACCATTTGTATGTATTAACATCTGTGAGAGCTGGTGGAACTAAATGCTGAAGACCAAAATAACTCGGTAAAATGAAGGGCTACAAATATATGACTTGTGTTTGTTGATTTTTCCAGCAGCAGGCTTTGGTATGGGCAGTCGGTCAGCCACTACTAGCCCCACAGGCTCGGCCAACAGCACCCCCACCCACCAAACCAAGCCAAACACCTTGGACCCGTTCGCTGACTTAGGAAACCTCGGGGGAAACCTCGGAGGTCAGTCACTGGAAATATTCTGTAGCACATTAGCCGTTGTTATTTCAACCTTACTCTATGTCATAATCTCTGTCCTTTGCTTTAGCAGGTCCTGGCTTCTCCAGCAAACCCACCACTCCTACTGGAACCGCCCCTTCCCTCCCCTCCATGGGCTCCCCTTCGCGACCTCCTCCGTCTCCCCAGCATGCAGAAGGGTGGCAGCCCAACGCAGGAGCCGGCTTCCCATCGTGGCAGCCAGGTGCTGGAGGTGGTGGAGGATGGCAACAGCAAGGACAGGGCCCTGCCCCGCAGCCAAAGCCCAGCCCCAGTCACACCCCCATGCCTCACACGTCGCCCCAGAACCGACCCAACTACAACGTCAGCTTCTCTGCAATGGGGGGAGGCTCGCCCAGTGCTGGGGCCAAAGCACAGGCTAGCATGGGTGAGCATGAGATGTGGATGAGATGTTGTCTCTTATGATGAAAACCACGTGGTCAGGTTGTGAATTTGTTAAATTCTTGTAGCCCTGAAATCTTTTACATAAATTGCCATACTTATTTGAAGCTAGATGCCCTGTATACATTATATATTTTGAATTACTCCTCTCTACATGTTTATCTGTATTGTCTCTGTTACATAAAGTACCAAGCCCATTCATTCTTTAGTGGGAGTTAATCTCTCACTCAATCAGTAGTTCTCAGAGCATTGCAGCATATAGTACAGGATGGTAAGTGGCTTAAAATGGCTTTAAAACAGTATGTTTTCTGTCTTTGTTGTTTGCATTCCTCTCTCCCAGGTTCTAAGCCCAAAGTCTTGCATGCCAACTTTGATGACCTGCTATCTGGTCAGGGCTTTGCAGGGACCAAAGATAAGAAAGGGCCCAGGACTATAGCAGAGATGAGGAAGGAGGAGATGGCCAAAGAGATGGACCCAGAAAAAATAAAGGCAGGGGATTTTTTCTCATGTGATGTTGAGCAACATCTGTGTACTAATCATTTAAAGAGTGGTTTGTTGTTCTTATTTGCTGTTGTATTTTTCTATTGGATGTTGTATGTTGTATATTTTGCTGTTTCTATGAGAAACACTATGAAGTCCCATGACTTTTGCATCACGACATCTGAGTAGAATTGCATTTCAGTCACCTGTTTATCCAGAGTATTAGCACAACACAAGCAATTCAGTAGCTCCCAAAAGTAGGATAGTGCACTCAAAAACCTTTGGTTATTGAAGCTTTTCTGTCTATTCCAGAGTTTATGACGCAACTAATGTTGGTCTCCCATGACCAAACTTTGGATCCTCTAATTACTACTTTAAAAACATTTTTACCAGAGCCAGAAATCGCTGAAAGCGTTTCTAATTATTGCTTCAAATCTGGCTCCCTCTCTTTCCCGCTCCTGTTTGTGACCCAGATTCTGGACTGGATCGAGGGGAAGGAGCGTAACATCCGTGCTCTGCTGTCGACCATGCACACTGTGCTGTGGGAGGGGGAGACGCGCTGGAAGTCTGTGGGCATGGCTGACCTGGTTACTCCGGAACAGGTTAAAAAGGTCTACCGCAAGGCAGTCCTGGTCGTCCATCCAGATAAGGTGAGACACATTATGACTGGTGGACTTAATAATAATAATAATAATAAAGTGAGGATCGATACCTGTATGAATGCAGGGAGAGAAAATAAGACTCTTTGTCCCATTTTAGAACAATTACAGTTTTAAACAGATTTTCCCCATCACACATATATATATATATATATATTTCTTTTTCTTTTTTTCGCCTGCTCTTTTATTTTGAAAACACCAAATAACCCTTTGGGTTAGAGAAGCGTTACCCTTTGTAGTAACCCTTCTCTTTGGAGCAAACTGGACTTGCACAGAAGTGTTATTACACAAAATAAGGAAATAGTTCATGTTTTGTTATTATTTAATACTTGTGGGTCAAATAGTGTAATGTTACAATTTCTTACAATTGTTAAACTTGAAAAAAAAGTTCTGTCAACACCAATCACAGATATAGAGCAAATTAAAATTAATTGTGTTTCCTCATTTAGTGTACTTGTGTTTTACAGCTGTGTCCCTGAAACCCCAAACAGAAGTTGAAAGTTCTAAAACACATAATCTGTTCAAAATCATGTTTATGAGCAGTTCTAATAAAAGTAGTAATTATCAAGATGGTAAAACAAAGTTATTGACTACGTGTTTTGAAGCACATTGTTACAGTTTTACTGTGATCTAAGAGACATATACCATCTAAGGATTAGTCATGTTGGCAAAGTTAAAAGGAAAATCCTAGTGCCATACGATTGCGAGTTGTTTGTACTTAACTCATATTAAAGATGAACTTTTTCACACATGATATAAAGAAAGAGAGTAATACAATGGAAACAACCAAAATGATTAGCACTTCAACAGCACGATGACCCATTGAACCAAAAGCAGTTTTCAACCAATCAAATAAAGAACTACTATCCTGGTGAACAGATTTGGCAGTATCATGAAGGTGGTTAATCACATCACCAATCGTAGCGTTATAGTCAGGCACAAAGGTACAACATTCAGAGCCAATGACAGCACACGTTCCTCCTTGGGCTGCTAAAAGAAAATCCAAAGCTGCTCTGTTTTGTAAAGCTACAAGTCTAACAGAGGCGAGTTCACTTGAGAGAAGCATGAGAGCCTTACCGGTTTCATTAGCTATAACTTCTATCGAATGAGACAGATCGGCGATTTGATCTAATGCAGACATAACTCCGTAAAAAGGAAGAATGGGACCGAGTGTGTTCTTGAAACTTGATTGATGGTGAGTCCCAAAGACATCTGAAATTCCACGTTGCACCCGTTTGACAGCTTTCTGGGGCAGGGAGTGAGCCACCCTCATAGCCGGGATGACGTAGGCCAATCCGCAGCGCCCATTATAATCCACGGGAAGATACGGGTACGCAAGGTTTCCACATACCCAGTACATTCCTGCAGGAGAGGAGATGGAGCATCTGGCAGTGCGGTGAGCTAGAGCACTGAAGCGACCCTGGCCTGCTGCTGCCAAACATTGCTGAGGTGCAGAATCCAGAGATTTGAATTCCATATTGGTTTGTCTTGGGTCCCATTTGAATGAACGAAGGCAGTCCGATTCTCCCACATGTGTCTCGCCATCATTCTGGAGACACCAAGGGAATTTTTTCGGTATGAGCTGTATGGGAACAGGTTTGGGAGTGTTGAGGCATCTGTAGCAGTTCCCATGTCCTCTAGCACATTTAAGTGGTCGCATTTTGGAGAGCCTGGAACAATCAGGATGAGAATAGGACTGAGATAACGGAATATGCATCAGGTGGCAGGTGTCGCAGGCAGAGGCAGGTAAGGCCATCAGAGGTAAGCCTTGTCCAGATGTGTAGGGTATTAGGCCACAGACATAACAGCTAGAAGTAGGGCTTATGTGGTTGGCTACTTGCCGTGCCATAGTCAGAAAAATATTGATATCATCTACCCTTGCGTCCGGTGCCTTCATGACCTTTGGGGCGCCTATGGTGCATTCCACCAAGATCAGTGTTAGGAGGTGTAGGGTCAGGGGCATCCTAGCTCCAGATCTTCACAGTCAGACTCACAAGGAAAGAAGTCTGTGCCTGTGAATAAATACAGTGAACTGAGGCAAGGGAATGGCAAGAGAAAGGCAATCATAACAGCAGCCGGTAAAATGAGCTTACCTGTGGTTTCAGTCTTCAGGGAAGCCTTTTTCTTTTTACTGTCAGGAATGCTCAGTGGATTAAGGTTATGTCTCTGTGGTCTGCTGTGAGATCATGGCAAGGTAGACATCACCAGCATGCCTGCAAGGAGAAACTACTTTTCACCCTCCTAATCATCCTCTCTTTTATCAGAACCCATTGGGTGCAACCCCAAATGTACGCAATCACAGGGGTCTAGTGAGTGAATCACAAGATCAATACCCACTGATCAATCAGTACAAGACGGCAGCATTTAAATAATCAAAACTGGGAAGACTTAGAGAATGCTTGATGTCAGATAAGGTTCAACTGCATAAGCCCACAAAAACAAGGGCACATTGATTTAGTATGACTGAATTAAATGCATACAAGGAAACGTAAAAATAGATAATTTATCTGAACTAAACTAACTTTTTTTTTTACTGACGAACACAATAAAATATTCATCTTTGTTATTGTGCAACGTTTTAAAGTTTAATTAAATCAAGTGGAGTATAATGATTGCATATTTTTGTTTAATTTGTTCTTTAATTTGTTTGCGTAAGGTTGAGTTTTTTTAGACCTGTTTGTTGTCTTTTGTCAGCTACATGTTTCTCCCAAAGGTTCATCACCTCTGTGTGAATGCATTGATATTATATCAGTTTCTTTTTTTGACAATGCAAAAACTTCCCTCATTTGCATCACTCATTTGGATATGGCCAGAAGTGGAGAATGTTTTCAGGTGATTTCTCTTTGGGTTTATCTGGGTTTTTGTTTCTGTCATCCCTCACAGGCAACAGGAAAGCCCTATGAACAATATGCCAAGATGATTTTCATGGAACTAAATGATGCCTGGTCAGAATTTGAAAGCCAAGGACAAAAACCCCTCTACTGAATAAACAGAGGAAGTGAGCGAGGAGAGGATGTCCCTCCTGATTCTGTTATCCAATCCTAAAAATGTGTCACCATTTCCGGTCAACATACTACAGCCGCTCCCTACAACATCTGCCTTTATACCTGTGCTTTGACCCGTACTTCTCTTCTCACCACACACAAACACAGAACATCCAGTTGATCTGCAAGACGGCAAAAGACTCCAGAACTCCAGCCTCCAGACGAACAGTGTGACTGAACAAACGACTCCCCGTAGCTCAATTGTACCTTCCTATTGTATGTATGTGGTGCATCATTGCCCTTTCTCTGTTTGAGTGTCCTTAGCCCTGAAACACACCCGGCAATCAAAGCAGAGTCACCGGGACGTCTAGGAAAAACAAAAGAAACGCTTGATTGAGGGGAGACAGATCCAAAGTGAGGCATGTGTGATAAGAGAAAAACACATCAGGGAGAAAATTGAACAAGCATTTCACAGACGGCTGTCAGTAAAGGACTCAGAGAGCCAATGTAGTCTGTAAGGCACAAATAAGCATTTAACAGCATTTACCCACAAAACATTCTGCTGTACTTTGTGTGAAAATTGGATCCACGATCAGTTCTGTCATGTCAAATTCACATTTTTTCATGCAATTGAATGTTCTTAGAAGGACAAAAAAGTCAAGCTACAATAGGTGCTTCACTGACAAACCTGCTTTCCATCCAAAACAGGCTGTTTGGAACTGTAAATTAACAATCTATCTTATTGAGAAAATTCTAATGAAAGTGCAAAGAGAGTGAACGCAAACTGCTATTAGCACTTTTGACAGTAACTGATTACTGGTTGGCTTCCATCTCCATGAGCCTTATTTATTTAGTCTGCTGAGGATAATTGAAAAAGAAAATGAATGGGGCTCTAAAATAAACACACTGGACAGAGGGCTGCTACAGTTTCAGTTTCCGACTTCATGTTCAGATTGACAAAAAGGTGCTTGTACTAGAAGAGAGATTCATTATTGGTGTGTCTGATGTAATCAAGCCTTGTGTGTTTCCATGTTTGAGGGAACTGAGGATTGTATACTGTATTTTAGGGTTAGCACATGTACAACATGGAGCACCTCGGGGCCTCATGCCTACTCATTCATAAAATAACACATGTATTTTTGCAAGGGAGCTCTGTGAAAGCACAAACTTCACTCGGTGCAGCTTTGAAGGAAAGCCATTGTTATTTATTTATTTGTTCACTTATTGCTTTTTTAAAATTGTATTGTTTGTGTATCAGACCTGCTGCGTTTTTGTGGTTTAAAAGAACTGAACTTCATCAGCTAATGTAAAGGACATCAGTCCTCAACTGACTGACAAGCTGGCAAAACATGGGAATAGCTTAATAGTTGATGATACAAGGATGTAAAATATCCTCATACTGTAGGATGATAATAACTGTTGGAGAGAGAATTAATGTGGTTCACATTATCACATCTCAAATGACTAATTTCACTCAGAATCTACTTATATCTGCTTACATTTCAACACTTTATCAAAAAAAACTGATTTGCAGTGATTGTACATTGGTTTTAAAAAAAGAAAAAATACTTTATGGAATTTGTTTGTGAGATATTTTCCATCACAGCACTGACACTTTTTTTGATAGTTGATAATTATCATGCAGCTTTTTGTCTGGATGAGTAATACTGTCATGCATCTCATATCAACATTACACATGGCTTGACATGTTGTAGGTTTCTAATAGGTTGAATCCAGAACAGATTTGAATTCTCTCCATATCATTTCACAAATATTCTGATGTGGTTGTTCCTCTGTATGTTGGAAATTGACTCCTGACGTTGTCTCCTTGTGTAAAAAGTGTTTCACAGTCCTGGGATGAAGCCCATGGGCCAATGACAAACATATGCAAAAACAGAATATGTAATTACCTATTGGAATGCGGAAACTGACGCAGTTCTCAATTCTTTTTAGGTGTTTGAAGTTTCCACAGGACTCCAATAGATCCTATAACATCTTCCGCCTCCAGCTTTGCGATACTGACAGAGCTCTACTGTACAAGCCTGTCGAGATACTTTATTCTCTTGTTTGACATCTGTTATCAAAAAATGTGTTTACAGTCAATTTTCACACGCACAAATTGAGCAGAAGATTTGCCTTTACATTGTTCATGAGCTGTTCTTTATATCGATTTCATGCTCTCTGGTTCTCTCTATTTTGGAGATCTAGATTGTTAACCCTCATAACGTTTTTTTCCCCCTTTGTTTGACTTCATTATTACCCAGGATTGACATTGGCTGTGTTGAGGATTTTGACTGGATATACTGAGTATGACTGCTTTAAAGTGCTGTTTCTTCAACTGGACAGAGCGTCTCGACTGAAATGGGTCCCTGGATAAGACTCTGGGTCTCAGTCAGAAAAGGCTGAACTCTGATCTAGAGGCTGCTGCTTTCTTTGGTGACTTACCAGACACAGGAAGCTTGTAGTATGTGCTCCTGTGCTCTATTTACACTGAGGACCTACATGTGAAATAACCCCCATAAGCTCCCTCACTGACTGAATTCTCTATCTGCAATCTTACGGCTATGTTAAAAAGCTAACCTCTATACTGTAGTCAATGGATGTGTGTTGGTTGAAGTTGTGGTATGTATGGAAGTGATCCGATTTGTAAACAGACTACTGTACGTTATGTGTTTGCCTGTCTGCTGTTCAAGTATTACTAAACTGTGTACAAATTATGTTCATGTGTTCCTTTTCAGGTCTGTTTACCGTTACACGATGTACATAATGATCAAGTGCAGTGCACAACAATAAATAGTAAACAGAAAACAGAAGCAGCATTCATCAGGTTTCACAGAATTAGTTTCTTGATGTTTCTCCTTTTGATCACTAGAGGGAAGCAGCGTACAACACATGAACTGCACTACTGCCGTCTTGAATTACGGACAGTGTGGTCATTGGTGGAACAAGTACAGATCATTTACTTCAGTAAAATAATCAGGACCACAATCTAAAACTACCCCATTATAAGTAAATGTCCTATTGCAACATTTTACTTTTAAGAAGTATTTTTTCCAAAATATTAGGGCTGCCCTCTTTTTGTCAATTTGTCGACTCATTGTCGTTTTGGTGACAGTCAACTAAGATATCTTTAGTTGATTTGTCATTTTTTTATGTTTTTTCATGATACATGACTTATTTCCAAGGAATCTATTATTACATCTTTGTTAAACACAATATTTAAAGCGGTGCTTCTGTGTGAATTGTTGTGGAGAATCTCAAAATCTTTATCTGATTAGTAACCACAGCTGTCAAACAAATTAAGTGGAGTAGAAGTAGAACAAGAAGGAAATATAACCTCAAAAGTACAGTACTTGAATAAATGTACTAAGTGTGCTTACAGGAAAAGTAGACAAAAACTTGTTCTAACAGTCAGTAACATCATCTATGAGTTCAAAACATGTCATGTCTCCCCTTTGGAAGTCAATGTGATAAAACAGTTCCCTGTAGAAAAGGTCTGCTTTGTTGTTTTCAACGATGCGATATACGTATATGGTGATTTAATCTCAGCGATGTTCCCTCTGAGTAGAGTTACAGCATTTCAACACTGACGGTAATGAAAACAGACTATCAGTATGCTGCATTACAATGCTGCTGTTCACGACTTCATCTCCTCTCATATGTGACCGGTTAGGGGCTTGACACATTTTTCCTTTGGGGCTCCGATGCGGGAAACACAGGACCGCAGTGTCAGTGTTTAACTATCCAGGAGGAAATTCAGGGTAGTTGAAAATAACTCCCCCAAATTAGTGATTCATTGTAAAGTAAGGTTACTGCTGCACTCTTCAGTTTTTCCCCTTCTCTTAACGTTCTCTGCTGACGCACTTTCACGGATTCAGCTCTGGTGGATGAGAACCATTAACATTTTTCGTGATTATCCTACATCATTATGCACAAGTCTCATATAGATGTCAAACTGTTACACACACACACACACACACACACACACACAGAGTTTTGAAGACATCTTTATGGATGTTACAAGAAAGAGGTGCTGCTGCTACTAACTAGATTGAACATATACGTCATATGTTCAATCTTTAATGCATACGTCATGCATTAAATGAAAGAAATATACAATACATGAGCACTCAATTTTGATGGGAAATGAGAAACAAACTTTAGGGCAGACCTTCCACAGGGCTGACTGGTTCAACCGTTTGTTAAAACTAAATTAAACCACAACTTTCTCACAGTGTGAATCATCATCTTATCACCCCATGGGGAAATAAAGAGCCTGCAAAACAGGCTATTCACTCTTTGCATCTCTGCTAGAGTGAATAGTATGGGCTTATAAACTACTGGTGCTCTATTGTATTTGTAATATTTATGATTTTATTAATTAATTTATTGATTGTGTTGTAAACCAGTGATGTGCATCTGTTCTTATTGTTTACATCTCAAAATTTCGTCTCTAAAATTGGACAGACAAATAAAACAATATGAGAAACGTGAACTATGGCATCACACTTCACAATTCGACTTATATTACCTGCATTTAAAGCCAAATCTAAAGGCTGGAATGCTGTTTACGAAGAGGCAGTGCTTTAAATAATTTCAAGTTTAGTTGGAGTGAGTGTACCTTTCTTTCACACAATAATGACATTTAACCAAGTTTTTATTCAGGACTGTTGCTTTAGAGAAGCTGTGACGTTGTGATGGTGGAAACTGAATACATGATGGTTAAAAGCACTACCGTCAATTTATCCATGAAGGAACTTAACCCCTCAGTGCTTGTTCACTCGGTAACAGACATGTTGCTGTGAAACCGGATATGTCTGGAAAACTGGGCATGTACCGCACTGCTTCGGTCCATTAAAATAAATAATCCTTAAAAATAGGAAAACTTAATGGTCGCTGTTCAACTACACTATGCACTGTTGTTATCTTAAGGCTGCCGGGAAATTGTCATGCCTCCAGGGATGCTCTCCCCCAGTCTTAACATACAAATATGTTTTCACATATACTCTTTCCAGTGAATGGTCATTAATAGAAAAAACTGTGCACTTAGATTTGTGGATGGTTCATTTGTTTGGAAAGTCTTTGTTTCAGTTTTCTTGTGTAGCTGCTTATTTGAGTTGTATGCTTTGAAAGGTGTGGTTGTGTGTAGCAGGAAACACATTTTTGTTTCAAAACTAAAAAACGGTCATCAGTGAAGACAGACCTGCAATGTCCAAAATACCAATAAAAGATAGACACAACATAGTCCTACAGTATAGTTAATGCACAAATACTGTCTGTTTGAAAGGTGTCAAGTAGATGTTATTTAACTGAATAAGTAGAAACTTTGACTGGCTGGCGACACTAGAGGTAAAGATTCATCCCATTAGGATTCACCCTCAGGGCATCATGGACGTCTATATGAAAACTAAAGACAAGATAGTTGTTGAAATATTAACATGTGGACCAAACGAATTGACCAACAGGTTGACATTGCCATCCATTTAAAGCTACATCGCAAGCATGGCTCAAACACTGCAGTAAAACAGGAAAGCAGCCTGATTTAAAATTATAATTGTCATCATGTTTATCAGGAGACAGGCTCGTTGAGTCCATAACATGTGTTTTAGGGGAAGTGCTCTCCGGCCTCATTATTCTGTAGCAAGACCTCAGTTATATTGTATTAATTGTCCCATGACCTGCACTTGCAGCTATGCTCATAGTCTCTCAAATAGCAACGTTGTATCGTGATTAAAATGCAGCACTGCAGACTAAAATGGAAATGCAGATGCACTCATGCTAACGTTCTTTAGTGGCTTGTGGGTTCCTAATATTGTAACCTAGTGGTGTTGAGATGCTGGGGGTTGTTGACCAACAAAACAAATCATTTTTAAGGGAGATAATTTGCTTATTTAAAAGTTGTGTGGTTAATGTCTCTGTAAAAATGTTTCATTGTGGTTGTTTTGTGAGAAAACTGTTGTATTACTGCTGCTCTCTTTTTGCTGAATCACACACTTTCAGTATATATTTCCACACATTTTAACAGATTGTGTAACACGGAGTGAAGGGTTAGGGAAATTGCTGCATTAGTGTGTGTGTGTGTGTGGTAGAATAATAGGAATTTGTATCTTAGATAGTGTTGCCTGGGGGGTCAGATTTCACACAGAAACAGAGCATTTGATTTAGTTTCAACATGTTCTTTGGCATTTCCTGCTTTATTGCTTCAGGAAACGACAGGTCAATGACTGCAGACAATTTACAAGCAGTGGAGGTTCCCCATTGATATAAACACCAATGCACTGACACTTGACAGGGTCCTGTGAAGAGCTGGAGGAACTGAGAAGCCAAGATGTGGAACCACCTGACTAATCTAATCTAAATCCAGCTGCAGGGAGACGTCCCTGACCGCTGCCCCACCGTCCAGAGATGTTCTGGGATTAAATGGGCCAAACATCATTGAAGGATGGCTTCACGCTATAGACCCAGCAGCTGTTACAGCAGAAGTGTCTTGCAGATTTCAACGTCAACCTTAACTAACCAGCAAAATCATAATGGTAACACAGAAGTCAGGATTTTGTTACGTCCAGTGTTTTGTGGACCCAAATGCAAACACAGACAAAGAGTGTAGAAGAGTAAATGATTCACTGCGGGGACAAAGGGTGATGTGGTTGGTGAGAGGTTAGGGAGGAGCAGTGGAGGGAGAGGGTAGCAGAGCAACGGCAGAGGACAGGACTGAACTGAACTGAGCAGGGCAGGCTGATGAGGGTGAGAGTGTGGCTGGTGAGATAGTTCAGGGTTATGGTAGCGAGCAGGTGAGGCGAGCAGACAGGGAGTCAGAATGATCCTGGAGACACAAGGAAAAAGGGTAAGTTCAGGTAACGCGAACTGCACTAAATGCAGATTACACAAAATGAATCTTACCTCCTTGAGATAATGTTGAGAAAGATTATATATGGTTTTTTTTAGATGCTCCTCAACTGATAAAAACATTATGTTACTTGTTTTTCTAATAAAAGGTCACTGTGCTTTTACACTGTGGTTTCTGGCCCCAGGTTTGCAATTTATAGAAGAAATGCAGGTCAACTTTCTCACTGTGCTGTTGTCAGCAGAGTTTTGGTATCTTACTGGCAGTTTAAAAATAGTGGCCTTCCCCTTCCCACTTCACAGGCCTGTGTTAAATAACTGCAGCTGTGATGGAGACTAACAACAGCACTACGCTAATACCGTTTACAGGCATTTAAAATAGAATGGCTGTTGTTGGGGTTTGTTGCTATTCGCTCGTGAAGCTGTTTGGGTTGATCTGATCATCACAAACCTGCATTCATACATTTTAGGCCACTTCGGGGCAGCACAACAACACAGCACTGATGTCCTATAAAGTTGTTATGGTGAACGTGTTAGGAAACAGTTTCCTATTTACACATCCAGCAGTTACAAAGCAACGCTGCATTCAGTTGTGTCTCTGGTCACGAAATGAATGTCAAGTGTTCACTCTCTTTGAGCTCTATTTTTGGTCTCTACCAACTCGTGAGGGAAACATCTGGCTCTTTGGCTGCTAAATGCTCCGCTATCTTCACCAGCTAGTAGCTAACTGAGACTGTGTGCGCAGTTGGCATTCTGCTTGAAACAGATGTCCGAACACCGCGTTATGAGAGTGGCGAAAGAGAACCAAAACAGTAAAATTGCATCTAAAAAAAAACACAAAATAATGAGCTGAAAGATGCTAAAATGCTCTGTAGAGCCCAGAGAACAAGCGCATTATTTCAATTCAAAACACTACGATTTGAGCCGTAATTTATATACAAAATATTGATGATAGCAGCTTTAAGGTTTGCGTCTGTTGTAACGTGCCAGCATTCAGTTCTCTGTCACCTTGGAACAGCATAATCATAATAATAAGCATAAAGCACATTTGTTTTGCCTGGTCAGGATCAGGGGCTGCTGTAAATGTGTGTGGCATTGCAAAGGCAGCTCTTGGCGGGTGCGTCAGAGGATTTATGGGATTGAATGTCACATACACTGTAAACACTCCAAACACACACAGAGGCACACAGAAACCCCCTCTTCTGTACCTCAAACAGAGGGGAAAATGTGAGAGGACCGCTGACAGAGGGGGCTTGTCGCTATATGCTCATGTTTATCTTAGGCTCTCCGAAATCCCTTTCTACCAACAGCTACAAATAAACACATCCAGGCCATGTATATGTACACACAAATAGAGATGGCTTTCATCCAGTAAACTGTTATTCCCATCCACACTTAAAGTGCATACACACCTGCAGATACACAGATTAGTGCAAACACATGCACATCCTGGCCTGTGTGCGGTGAATGGTTGGTGTGTATTCTGACACCTTGGATCAGAAATAGCCCCTCATGCCCAGAGACACACTGCTCCACATAAAGCTCTGTGTTTGCCACCAGACATGTTGAGGATAGCAGCTGGAAGGCAAACTTTATTTTCCATGGTATACTTCTCTGGGTCTGCTGTGGGGCAGCTGGTGAGTAATTTGTCCTAAATATTGACAACATTTCATTATTTGTGAAGTGAATGACACTTAAGTAAGTCAACAATGACACACACCTGATTTGAGAATTACAACATCGTGAGCTCTTATGTCTGTGTGTCAAGTACGGAGCTTGAGTATAGCCTCGCTTAGCATGAAGACTGTCAGCAGGGGAAAACTGCTAACCTGGCTCTCTAGCAAGTTCAAAAATAAACTTTGAAAAGCCCACTAATTAACATGTTATATCTTGTTTCTTTGATCTAATACAATGTCTGTAAAAAGGACATTTTGAGGTTTAACAGGGGGGTTATGTGCTGAACTATTTCTTGCAGTAACTTCCTGTAGTCTTGTTGATGGATATAACTAAAGTTATTATTTTTGTTAAATACCGTTTTTAACAGGGCCAGACTGAGCTAACTGTCTGCTGGCTCTTATCTAATAGATATTCATGCCAAAAAAGCAAATAAACATATTTCCCCAAATTCCTTTAATGCACAGAGATTGATATGGATATTCTCATATCACCTAAAATCAAAATATTGATTTATTTCTTTAAAATCTCACATGGCGCTTTAATTGAAGCTCTAACCATATCTAATCATAGGCCACATTTAGCTTTTTGTCTTCTGCCTTGCCTTGATATAATAAATGTTCTGTCCACTAAAACGGCTTTAGACTCTCCTTACTGTTAAAAACATTTATTCTTACAGCGAGTTATTTCTCTAACATCTGTGCTTTAGTTCAATAAAGGCCAATTTTTCCCCACAACAACAGTCAAAACAATGACCATGTTCAGAGCAGGTGCTTTGGCCACAGACACATGTCAGATGAGCCTCGGGCAAAAGCTGACCAGTCTGGCTTCGATCGACAGTCTAGCGCTAGATTCTCAGAAGGAGAGAAGTTTTTCGGGGGAACATGTTGCTGCCAATTTGACCATTTGATTTATTTGAACTGGAAGTGCAAAAGGTGAGATCATGATGGTGACGAGGGTCTTCTGTACTGTTTGCTTAGTTGGACCTCTAGGGCTGAATTTACACCGGAGCTAAAAGTGTAAATGATTATTTAACGCACGCTGCTCAAATTGATCTTCATGTGAGGGCTGAATCACCCATGAAGGACATGTTTGGAAATACAGTTTTTTGCTTTCTTGCCGAGAGTTAGATGAGAAGATTGCTACCGCTGTCATGTTAATTATGAAGCTACTGCAACCATCTCTCTAACTTAGCTTAGCAAAAAGACTGTAAATGGAAGGAAACTGCAATCCTGGCTCCCTCTAAAGGTTACTAAATCTAAATTGTATTTATATTGAGAAATACAACAGACACACTTTATTTCATGGTTGAACTTCCTTCTAAATTCCTGTAAATAAATGTAATCTCATATTGATAACAGGGGACATATAAAAAGTTAAGTTATTTCAGTTTGTTGAACTTCCTTGAAATAACAGCTGCTATTTAAATAATCAATCAAAAACTTGCAGGAATATAACTGAATGGCTATCTAACAGTCCAAACTCTCCCGGAAGTTGATTTCGGGAGAGTTGGGTGTTTTGGCGGACTTCGACTGACAAACACAGTCCATCTAAAATCCTGACTGCGTCCGATGATGAGTTAGAAAGCCTGTCAAATGTAACAATAGATAAACTGGTTGTTAATTGAAGGAAAAAGCTTGTATCTGAACTTAACCAGACGCCACATATTTCCTTTAATATCACAGTGACCCGTGATTCAAGGTTTTTGGAATCATAGATGCAGAACTTTGAGTTCCCATTGGACTAATGAGAGTTTCATGTGTGTTTTTGTGCAGTATGCACAGTACAGTAATTAGCACATCATGACCAAATGTTCTGGAGCTTTGAGTCTGTCAACAAACTATCTCACTTGTTGTTTTCTGGTAATAATGCTTTTACAGGTACAGCAGTGCAATGAAAATCATTCTAGGCAGACTCATTGTATTACTTCCTCTCCACTTTTCCCATCTTCTGTTACTATGGCTGACCAGTTTATTGTTTACCTCTCTATATTTCTCAATTCAATTCAATTTGAATCAATTGAATCATCACAAGCACTCTCCCCGCCCCCGTTTCTCTCATAGTAATTCACCCGTGTGTTCTATTTAGATGTGTAGAAATGCATGCCCGAATCAGCACACACAAACACTGGGCTGGATTTGTGTAGCTCAACGGGTTAATGTGGCAAGAATGGAAAGCTGGAAAAAGAAATACAAGGCTGGACAAACAAGACAACATAAGATAAACTAGTATAATGACATTTGTATGGATGTACACATGTCAAACTGTCTGTTTGCAGTGTTTTGCTTTTTAATTAAGCCCTACATTTGTTAACTATCAAACTTTTTCATTTAGAAATCAGAAATGTCTCTTCGAAGTTCCATGGCAAGCTGTAATGAAGGTGTAGCTGGATAAGACATAATTGAAGGCCTCAGGCTGCAGATAAACAACTCAAACCACCTTTACAGATCGAGTTTGCTCAGAAAACATGTGAATGGAAAATAAACAAAACAATACGGGTGTTTCACTGAGGGCAGATGGAGTGCTTTCATTCACAAAAACAGTAGGACACATCCGTACACTCAAATGACACTTCCTCGCTAGGCTTTATGACCTAAGAGCTTTCATTTAGAAAAATACAAGTGAATGGCTCAAAGTTCCAAAGTTACGCACTGCTGAGAGGATGCACATTAAGCTAGAGATTAGGGATGTATGACTCAGAGTGAGAGAGAGAGATAGAACTGCTTGTTTGTTATTGCCTGTTGCTTGACTGATGCAGACTGTTTTAGCAAGAGTGGACTCTGAATGACAACATCAACGCCACAGAAATAAGTGGGTGGCTGGGGAATTGTGGAAACTACTAAATGTGAGACATTCGTTAGCCAGTTGCAAAATAATGAACAAAACTCCTGCATTTCTGCTTCCTTCTGCTCTCTCCACTTGCTCTCTTCCTGGAGTGTCAAATCATAATAAGTCATTTCAGAAAATATATTTTTTTACTCAAGCACTTACCAGAGGTTCTGGTTCTATGTGTCCACAAGGATTAGATCAATGTGTTTTGCAAGCGTACCTGCTTGTGATTTATTTAAACAATTAGTAAGTTACATTTCTTCAAATTAAATATACCTTTATAACTCCAAAACCATTCCGCAAACCAAAATCTGTGTTGCATGTATCGTCAAGCTGCGTTTTTAGGTGGGGTAAAACTAAAAATACTAAATGACTAAGTAACTAACTAACCAACAGCCTTAATGAGTATAATTTATAATACTTTGTCAAGTCAAATGAATTAAAAACGTAAATAGATCAAGACATGAATGAAGCGTTGCATTAACTCAAGCAGAGCATTGAAGTTGGGCTTGCAGCACTTGATTGGCAGCAGTTTCTTCATTCATGCGTCACCATCAATATTCATCAGTTTCTTAGCAAACAGCTGACTGGTAACATGAAATCATATTTATAAAGGTTTACAGATGGCTTTAACAACTTGACATGATCCCTCAAGCTGTTGTGTCTTATCCACCAAATCAAACTGTTAATATATAATAAATAATCAACTCCTTGATTACATCTCTGTCACAAATACTGTGAATTATGTTTAGCTTGCAGTTTAAAGTAGTTTAGCAGTTTTTCAAAGTGATAGAGCGAGGAGTTATTGTTTAGCACGTCCATCAGCCAATGTGTTAATCACCTACACCCCTCAGCAATCAGCTTGACTCCTTTAAACAGATGTTTTGGAGCTTTTTTGTTGCCTCCTCAGCAGACTCTTGGCTGTATTTGAAGACACCGATCTGCATGTTTTCAGTCAATGTGCTGCAGTGTGAGATATTGATCATTAAGCTTCCTAGTGGGCCGTCAAATTAACAATTTTTCAGTCTCATTCAGTGGGACTTTTGTGGATAAACCGAAAACAAACTGAAATAAATAGAAATATTAAAAACACACAGCTGACACTAAATCACTGCTATGGTATTTTGGAGATCCCAAGCTTGGTTCCCTGAGAAACATCCCTCCATCTGAGAGCATCAAGGAGGGACAATATTTTAATAAAATTGCATACCAAAATTGCTTCCCCTAAAACTCTAATTAGTTTCAAAGCAGTCACATATTTATATTGAGGTGATTGCAGCTCTAACAAAACCACCAGATGACAGTCCCCTACTTGGCGCCCAGCTGTTTTCTTATTGTACTGGGTGGGAAGAGACAGCTCCCTGGGTTTAAGATAATAAAATCTGATGACGCACATGCTGGGACATGTCACCTCAGCGCGTTCTCTCTATTTCAGCCTTTCTCTCTAATTCTTTCCACATTTGTATTTTCCCCTGGAAGATGGAAAGAAGAGACACACTCCCTTACAATTTGACTTGTCTCTCAAAGGAGAAAGTGTATGAGCACATAACCTATACTTGTGTGTGGAATAAGTGACAATAAGTGAACAGTTGAATGTATTAGTGTGTGTGTGTGTGTGTGTGTGTGTGTGTGTGCAGGAACAAGGTGGAGATTGTATCCCAGGGAGAGAGTGTGATCGTGGTTTTCTGAGTCACTCCATCGTGCTCTGATAATGTTGTTATAGCAGTGCAGAGAACAAGCAGAGAGTCGATACTGTGCTCTCATATCATGACATCATCGTGCATTCACTGCTGCGCACTGTGTGCTGATATGTGTTCATGTCAGAGTGCGCTTAAGACAGAGAGAGACAGAGGTAGAGAGAAAGAAAGGAAGAACCACATGATGAATAAGAAATGCTCAACTCACCCCGCAGGCTCTTTGCGTTGGTCTCGGATGATAAGCGTTACCCCAACACACCTCGCCGGTGTCATACCAGATGTTATTCATTCACATCTGGCGCTAATGTGTGTTGGTCGTGTGTTGTGCATCGACAAACTCCAACAACAACAACAGCACCTTGTGTTTTCCAGGCCAGTTTTTGTTTTAGTATTGACACAAATAAGACTCATACAATCTATTAGCTGTGGCTGACTCGATGACTCCTGCAAGAACCTTAGGGCTGCACACACTGTTTCTACTCTCACACACACACACACACACACACACACACACACACACACACACACACACACACACACACACACACACACACACACACACACACACACACACAGTTGAGTTGAGTGGGTTTATTGTGACATAAGTGCGCATATGATCTCAATTGAGCTCCAGTGGTGCAAACCTCCATAAGAGAAGGCAAACGGAAGGAGGGAAGAACAAGTGAAAGAAAATAGTAAAGCACTGTGGGGCTGCAGCTACAGATTGTTTTACTTGATTTTTTTTTTCAAAGAATGAAGCAACAATTTCTCGTTTCGTCCAATCGACAGATCAAAACTCAAAGATATTATATTTACAATAATATGAATCAGATAAAAACAGTTTATGTTTTGATGATAACTTTTATTCAATTTAAATAATTAATTAATCATCACATTTTTTCGACAAAAACACTTTGGATGTAGAGATTAAAGTGAAAAGTGAGAGAGAAGGCAAATGGGTTCATACAATTCTAATACTATTTGGACTCAGTTTAAATGTTTTTCCCATATCTTGACTCATTCCTTTTTTCTCTCTGCTTGTCTGACTTCTCTCCTTCTGTCTCTTCTCTCACAGCACTGGATGTTTGGCAGGTGCTGTGTCTCATGTGCAGCTCTGCATTTGGAAATAGTTTCTCTTAACTCAATAAACAGCCTCTGACCAAAGGAAAAATACAATTTCTTTGTTTCTTTGATTGTCCTAAACTGAGTTGGGCAGAATAAAAATCTAAACTAAGCAGTGTAAAGCAAATGTAATCGAGATTTTCATGACAACAATGTATCAAATGACAATGTGAAAACAATGTTAATAAAGGGGTCGCCCTGAAGAGTGCAGAGAATTATTAACCGGAGCTTTGTAGTGACTTTCAGCTTGTGTTTCGCTGTCCGATTCACCACTTTACTGTTCTGATTCACTGTCACTGCTCACATGGTGTTGTTTCATTCAAAAAACAAAACTCAGCACCAAACAACAGAACGGCACAGCAAGAGACTAGTTGGTGAACATAGTGGAGCATGACATTTTTTACCAAAAACAGATTTAGAAGAGGGCGCATATTGAACTTACATTCTCCAGACTCAACATGAATTGCAATGTAATGAAACGGCTGGATGTGTAAATAAGCAACTGTTTGCTAACAAGTTCAACATTAAAAGGTGATGATATATCAGTGTTGTGGTAACAACTTGTTCTGCTGCAAGTTTGCATCTTAAATATATATTATTGTGTAAAAAAACCTATGAACTTCACTCTTAATAGTTAGCTTGATGCTGACGCAAAGAAAAATAATTATAGGAGTGATTGGTAAACCTCTAATTCCTGTCTTAAAATGTCAAAGTGATTTATTTTTAAATCACACACAAAAAAACAATGAAAGTAAATAATCTGTGGATTACCCTGATTTGAAGCTTAAAGAAAGAATATGTTTAGGTGCTTTTTTGCTTGAAAGAATCTCAGCTCATCACTGTGCACTTTGAATTGCACTAACCTTAATGAAAGGTGCTGTACGAATAAGTTTAAGTGTCCCACAAATTCTTGCTCCAGAAACAGACTGTGAGGAAGCAACACAGGAGAAGCTCAAACTGAGCCTTCAAACCATCTCTTCAGAAACCTTTAAACTGCCTAACTTTGTCACATAACCGCTTTGTTTACATTCTTTTGTCTTAGATCTCATTGTCTTCCGTCAGTTCAGAGAATGGCAGACAGCCAGCAAGTTTTAATGTTCTCTCACTGATGAGTGCTAACTTTTTGGTCTGTTTCACTTTTGAGATATTGGCTGCATTAACCAGAGCTCTTGGGAAACGCAGGGTCATCTTGTGTTTCAGCGGGTGTAACTGAGAAGGCATGTGATACAGCTGTGCTCTGGAAAAGATATCACGCTCAAACTTTGTCAGCACACACTACTGCTTACACAATGATGACGTTAATGGATGACATAAACAGGCACTCATACTTTGTTATTATGCCTTTTTTTTCTTCTTGTTAACAGGGAGAGGTGTTAGTTTGGTCCAATTTCATGTTTTTCTCCGAACACTCTTTTGGTGTGGCCGCAGCATTTCTCAGTACCAAGTAAACACAGAACTTTATAATAGAATTTTTTTTAGCTATGAACAGGAAACCAGATGTTTTAAACTGAAAAGCAGCCAACACATAACACGTTTTAAATAACAAAATTCAAGGAAAGGAAAATCCCAGTAAAGATAACTTCTTTACAGTCAGTGTTTCTCCTGTCACAACAGATCCAGCCGACCTACAGTCAGGTCTTGTGCCACTTAGATTTAGAAGGAAAGTTTGTTCAGATCACTAAATGGTAACTGCAGGAGAGTGGCGTCAAAAATATGAATAATCTAAATTTGGGGTTTTGGCATTGCACTCTGGCATTTAAGTTTGACTAATGTATTGTACATGCTGCTCCAAAACGTAGTAGAAAAAAACCTAAAATGAATGTACCAACAGTCTGAAAGTCTCCTCAGAGAACATTTACATTTACGTAGAGGGTCAAAGTTGCGATTGTGCGTGAACTTCTATTTGCTCTATTTTGGCCTTTTCCTTTCTCTGGTCTCTTCCATGATGTCCTCCTCCCAGAGAAAAATGAGCAACAGGAGGATGACCTACTTTGAGTTCTGGTCCTGATGGATGAAACAACTCTCTTTACTCTGTAACTGTAATAGTTTACTCCACGGAATGTGTTATAATTTTTGCTATTTATTCTTGAACTACGCAGGAAGATGTCCTTATTCACTCTAACTGTCAGCTTCATTCAGAAGATGCAGTACCTGTCAAGATACAAGCTTTGGGTGAGAAAGCTTAACTTGGATTAGATTTGGATACATTTTCAGTTAAAGCTGGATTCTGTGAGGTTTAAAAGGAGTAGCTCAACATGTTGCTCCCATTGGGAGAGTGAATGAGAAGATCAATGTCAGTCTTGATGCTGGGTGTTAAAAGAATAGCTAAACATTTTATGCTTGTTCGCTTTCTTGCAGAGAGATAGATGAGAAGATTTATAACACACTCATATCTGTCCACTAAATACGAAGCTTCAGCCAGGAGGCTGTTAGCTTAGCTTAGCATTAAGACTGGCTCCGTCTAAAGGTAAAACATAATCCTTCTAACCCCCCTAAAACCACTTCCCATGGCTTCTAAGATAATTCTTCTAGAGCATGCTCTTTAACAAACCCGACCTTATTTCCCGCCTTATTTCCTTCCTTTCACAAAATAGCACTTAAGTGATAAGAAAGATATGGAATGTGCAGCTTATTCTGTAAAATCAAGTTACACTACATCCCTCAGATTGAATTTTTCATGTGAAATGGGGATCGAGGGGAATCTCATTTCAGCCAAACCATATATGCATTTGAAATAAAGAGATTGCATTGTCTCTTTCAGTGACATCATCCTAGCCAGTCTTCAAGCATGACATCATCCTCTTGGTAAGAATCTGATTCATTATTTATGTGTGGCTTCCCTGTTTGAGGTCAGAAGACACTGTGATGATAGGCTGTTTTCTTTTAACTTTTAATAATGATTGTGATAAAGAAGAAAAAGACAAGTAGAAAAATAAACATAAATATAAATATTTAAGCATTTTCCCTTAACGCAATGAATACATTAATGGATGTGTCCTTCATACAGTGAAGCTCAGGAAGTACTACCAAGATACTGTGGTGTAAAATGTTTAATTGATTAATTAAATTCAACAACCAAATATAAAGTGTTTATATGCAGGTTATGACATGTTGATGAAACCTACCAAAATGTCTTTTGAACAGTCTGTGAATGATAACTGACACGGTAACCCGACACACGTATAACAGTAGTTGCCCTTTATTAGTCCCATGGGGTCATTGATCAGATGCTGAGATCAATCATGGATCATTTTCAGATGTTGATTATTCATTTACTTCTTTATTTATCTTTGCACCACACAAACATCTTCACATGGGGATTACATACCAAGAGGATGATGTCATTCCTGCAGTGCACACAGGTTGAGATGATGTCATTGGAGGGAATGATGTCATCTCATTTTGAATGCATTCTGTGGGTGAGGCTGCTGCAGTGTGTGGGTGTGTGTGAGGGGTGTGTTTCTCCTGCACACGCTCTCTTTCAGATCCCTATCTGATCAGTGAACCTTTCGTTTTAACCTAATTGTATATCATGTGCAGCAGGTTGTGAATCATATGGTTATGTATCACTTTAATTAATGCTGTGCTGTGAAGTAATGGAAAGGATTCCCAGAAGCAGGAATGACGGGCAGATTCAATTTCTTAGGGGTCCATGTTTGCAGGAATAACCTCATAAGCATTTGGCCGCATGGTTGTTTTTTCTCATGTTTTTTTTCTAAAACCGGAGTAATTTGACTTCATGAGTAATGTCGGCAGTAAGTTTGAATAAGACTTGAATAAGTTTGTCTGCATGATATTCCACTTTCACAAAATGACTCTCATAAAAAGTGTTTTTCATCAGGTTTTTAAATCATAAATCAGGTGTCATTCTGTCATCAGTGCCAGTTTTCTTATTCACCCAGTTTTCTGATATAACAGAAAGCAGCTGACATTGGCACAAGTTTGCAATCACACGTCATCTGACAATAACATGACAATAATTGTCTAAAGTAACAAATGGCTGTTTGACAGCAGAACAAAATCATCACTTTCATATGCTTTCTTCTTTATCAACGCTCTCTGCTCCTCTGGAGGGATTTTGGATGTGGGTGAAACCAGATGCTTCAAATCCCACTCACTGCAGCGTTCAGTGACAGAGCAATTATAGGCTGCTCTTAATAATGAACAAAACCCATCTCCATAAAGATCAGGGGGCTATGAAAGTAAAGTGAGCATCCTCCATCGTGTCACAGATCAAGGAAATACATTCGCAAAAGAACCTCCTCCTCTTTACATGCGCACATTTATGCAAGCACACAATGACGCATATCCTTTCTACGTCATGAAGTTTAATAGTGACTGCAGGCAGTTTCTCACTTTGTCACACACACGCACACGCACACACACACACACACACACACACACACACACACACACACACAACCTGTACTACTATACTTGTGAGGTCCCCGTAGCGTATTGTATTATTCTCTGGAAGCTAACCCTAACTTTGACCCTGAATTTAAGTATAGCCCTAAAATATATGGTCAACCACGTGGGACTGGGGTTTTATCCCAACAATATAGGGATTACATACTCAATAGTACTACAGTACTGCACTTGTGAGGAAAATGTACTGAGTACATTCAGTGTCTCGAGGATTACCTTGGGCAGGTCATAATCCCCCCCCCAAAAAACTCTGAACTCTGAAATTAAACATTTATCAATCTCATTATTTATCACATATGTTAGAGTGATTATTTTTTGCAGACTCCATTTCTGTGTACACCCACTCAGACAGCTTTTGAAAAAGCAGCCAGATGTGTTGGGAACATTCATTGAAACTTTTTGTATTGATTGTGAGAGAAGAAAGAGAGCTGGTAGACCATGCGAGAAAACTGTAAGACTGGTAAACAAGCATTTGTAGATGCAATTATTTTTCCTCCATAAATAAATGTGCTGCAATTGTTGGTTATACATTTAAATATATATACAGTAACTCTGTATTTGGACAGTTCGACCATTGATTTTGTTATAGTTTTTTTAATGTTTACTCTTTCTTCTATATATATAATTGTGGATGAAAAGTGCAAAATCTCTGCAATGATTATCATGAATTCAATGCTCTTTGCACCACAAACTCACACTAAGCCATGTGGGAAACACTGATAAGCTGTAAGCACAATGAGCACCTGTGTTTTCCATTGGCATGAGCCATTTAAAATTCAATTTTCTCCGTACCTGTATGACTGTATGCTCAGCATCTACAAATATCATCTGGAGGACAAAATCAGAGAAATATAAGGACACCAAGCATCATTACTGTAATAAAGAACATCTTGTATTTTCAACTGGTGTGCCATGGAGGTTTTGTGAATGTATAAACATGACACACAAATGTCCGGCCACATCTCTAAGACAACTAAATAATTCACTATTCACTCTTCTATGTGGAGTTCCCTGAATAGTTAATAGTGACACAGACATACTTTCCATTCAAATAACGGATTGACTCAAATGTCTGTTTGCATTTGGAAAAGTCGGTTGACTTAGTGGTTTGGCCAAGGATTCTTGTCTGGGTGGAGACTTTCTTTCCACGACCCAAACAGTGGGCTTTTCAGGAGGATTTAAAAAAGAACACAGAAGTAGAGTGTCAGCAGAAGTCTGCTTAACATCACTAATCCACCAGACTTTTTGCACCTGTGCTTGCTCCATTTCACTCCAATCTGTTGACTCCTGTTTCATACGAGTACAAGACGTGTTTGACTGACATGATGTGGAACATCTGTGAGGCTGAAGTGTAGTCCCGTAGAGGTCTGTGGTATCCAGAGGAAGCAAGAGATGTTCGGGAGCTTAAAGCATTTACTATCATGTTGGTCGTCATGTTACCAGCAGTCTGCTTATCATCACATACAGCTGATGGCAAATCCATCTCTACTATGATAGACCACAAAGATAAGTAAAGAACTTTTTATTTTTATTTTCCAACACGTGATTTGCCCTTTAGGAACATTTATATAAGTATTGTTTGGTAATTTTTGGAGAGTGCCTGGACTTTTCTAGCTCTGTCTTACGCCACGGGAACGATAAACACTAAAATAAAAATCAAGGAAATGACATTTCAAACCATGCAGACTAATTTACACCTCACAGATTGTTATATTTACTCATTCATTAGCAGCAGAATGACCACTACAGATTCATGTGCACAGCTGCAAACTCACTTATTTGTAAAAAATGAAATAAATGCTGCTTGAGAATCATAAATCAAGAGGTCCATAGAGAAATTTGTCATGTGTCGGGATCAAAATGTTCGGGCTACTCCCTTGGTGACAGCTAAAAACAAAACAAGCGTGGGATTTTCTAGAGATACGATGAAACTCGACGAACAAAAATTCGACAAGAAATTGACCGTAGTTATGAATCTGACTGTGTTTTTTTCTGTTCTGCATCAGCACTGTGATAGATGGAAACCAGTGTGTATGCACTATGCATCCACCCACCCAGTGTTTGCTGGGATAAGCTGTGTGACCCTGCACAAAAGATAGTGAAGATGGATGGATGGATGGATGAATGGATAGATAAACTTAATCTTTAAACTAAGTCGTAGTCTAAAATTGTAGGGAAAGACATTTCTGCTCCCACAAGAGAGTTCTCACTATGTGATGAATCCATAGTACACAAACAAAACAACACCGGCAATTAATGCACATAAATACAGTGAATAAAATAAGTGAGTATAAAATAAATAGATAAGCTTTGGAATTTAAGTTGTAACATGAGCAAATGGTTGTTCCAAGAAATGCCACTACTTGTCATTTAAAGTGTTAGGATTTCCGGAGGTGTTCCTGAACGCATCCCCGGTGGGCAGGACGCTGTTGTGCGCGTGGTAGCCTCTCCCTCCTCAGCTCCAGAGCAGCCTATGGTCCAGGGTTGTTCAGTCGGTCGTTACGTCAAAAGCAAACAGTAGCAGCGCGCGTGTGTGTGTGTGTGTGTGTGTGTGTGTGTGTTTGTGTGTTTGTGTGTGAGAGAGAAAACGATTCTGTTTGGTGAAATCTTCATCATTTTGGTGGTTGGTCTCAGACTCAAACATGGACAGTGGACTCTGACTGAGGCGCACAGAACTTCCTCACCGAGGATTTAAACTCACCTGGATGAACTGAGTCGGACAAAAGAGAACCAGGAGGAGACAACACCAGAATAAACTGCCAGGGGCAATGTAAGGACACAGTCTCGATATTAGCCTTCTAATTCTCACTTTCTCATAGTCACACATGAGGTGTTTGTGGTCGGGCGGCCAACCTTTAATGGGATCTTAAAAACGTGTCTGGCGAACTGACAGCCGGAATGTTTTTCATTTCTGATGTTGACTTTAGTGGTTTCTCCTGTCATTTCTGCGTATTTAGGGTCCACCGAGGATGCACTTTACAGACGGACTTCGATAGATAGATAGATAGACAGATAGTTTACATTAAGTTATATGTTCATGCAATCTTTGATTCGCTTCCATTGAGAACAATTTGGTGCGTTCTCATACTCTTGTTCTTAATTTACTTTTCTTTTCATGGGAAACTTGTCAGGAATAGAAAAGCCACTGTAAATGGATTTGTGTCACGAAACAGAAAAGAGAAAAACTTCTGATACAATATGCTGCTGCCGCCAGAAGGGGGAAACAAGCTCCGACGCGTCTCTTCTGCGGAGCATCTTGATACTTGCTAGGGGTGAGTCAGACATGTTGGCCAGCTATAGACCCTGGGGATACGGGGCAGAGCTTCCCTTTGTGCATGTGGAAAATAGTTTCAGATGGTTATCTTCATCCGGACAGATTGTTTCCAAGGAAAGCGAGGAAACTGCAGCAAAACTGAACAACAGAGGTGTATTTATAGTATAGCACAGAAAAGGTTAGTTACTTTAAAAATAAAATAACAACGTATTTATACATTTTATGACAAAGGCTACTCACTAGTATGTCATTGAATTGAATTTGTATAATATGCATGGACTTCATCCCTTTCTTCTGCTTTCTTGTTCATTCATCCCACCTCACTTCTTTGGAGCATCATTGGCATACACAGGGCACTTAATTACAATAAGAAACTAGTTCAGTATTCGTATATCAATAAGTTGTGTCATGATTATTATTATTATGCACTAGCAACAAAAAAATCCTATCCTAATCCCAACCGAACCACATTGTTATGATAAGACAGTGGCTGTAAACGTGTGACTTTTTTGTATCTTTTGAGTCGTATTGCTTTTGGCTTTGACATTTTGATGGTCCTCACTAAGCTTGGGTGATATGATGACAAATACTAAGGTATGATATGAATTTGTTAGTGTTTATACTGTGACAGCTATCCAATTCATATCTCTGATTAGATTAAACCTGTGTAGTCGGTGGAGCAAATCAATTGATTTCATTCCTGGCAATGTTGAAATTATTTTTTGGCATCAATGTGACAATGCACCATGATTTGTCAGGTATTGCATTTATGAAAAATGTAGATTCCTATCTGATTATTTTATCCATGAACAGTTTGTGTTGATATCATGGTATATAATCACATATGTGATAGGACATTTTATGCATATTGTTAACTCATTGTCCTTCCCAAATCTTCCCTCTGGGGATCCATAAAGGCTTATCTTATATTAATAAAGCTTTGGTTTGGATAGAACAGAGGCTGAATGTTTTTGCTCTGATAAAATATTCAAGATGCTGCTTCTTTCCATTTAACATGTACATGAAAATGGGGTTGTTGTTTTTTTCAAAATGCCAGAGGGTTTGTTTTGAACACCTGATGGTGATGACGGCTGTGTTCTGTGGGAACAGGTACAGAACAATATAAATATATGAGAGCTTATTTTCTCTCTCATCATGCTTTGCATCCCACAATTAACTGATTCAATGCGCCTCGTTTTTGTTTATTTGGATTGCACAGCCTCTGTTCCACTCTGTTGTTACGTGTGTATAGATACACCCCCCCCCCCCCCCCCCCCCCCCCCCCCCACACACACACACACACACACACACACACACACACACACATGTTCGGACTGTACACTTTGAGAGATTCTTCTAAACATTGACAAGATTAAGTAGGCTACACATTTACAGATTGATTGGCAAATGATCACTTTATTATACTAAACACAAACTTCACTTTCACACTTGAGCATGTCTGCTGCGCTCGTCTTGGTCTAGCATATCAAGGATTTATTAGATTTGCTCACTGGCTTGTGTGAAGTTACACTGTGTTCATTCTTTGGCTCGCTTCTCACATTTGGCTTCACAACGAGCAGCGGAGAGCTTTATAATAAAGCACAACATGAATTAACTACAGGAGAAATATCTGAGAAGAAATGATTTTATGGGAACATTTGTCTAGAAAGAACGGAAGGTTGAAGGAGAAAACTGTAGCATCATGTTTTCTAACTGTGCGGTTGTCATTCTAAGGTCATATGATGATAACCTCGAGGGAAAATAGAGTCCTTCCTTCTGCTTTGTGTCAGAATATGCCTTCATGAGTAAATTGCAGCTCTGGAGTATTTCATCAGTGAAAGTGTCTCAATGCCGACCTCTGATTAGTCATCGTTGCTTGTTTTCCTGTTTTTACAGCCATCACCCTCTACACGCCATTATCCACCTGCCCAGTAGTGACTTTCAGTGTGTTTCCACATACCCAGTCACTCATTTGCTTCCCTGCATATCTAACCCTGTTTCTCCAGTCTTTAACCAGATCATCTAATGCACCACCCAGTCTCACCTGCCTGTTGCCGGGTTTTGCTTGCCTTTTTTGTTTGTCCTCACCGATGCCAAACTCTGTCCTAACCTTCTAAACTATTGACTGTTTTCAGCTGCGCTCACTCTCAGTCCTGCGTTTGAGTCATGTTTCTGTGTGCAGAGCTGTTACCGACAGTTCTGGAGGGAGGTGCTCCTATCAGTGAGAGATCTGCCTCTGAAACGAGATGTTTCTGAGAGGGGAAAATTGCCTTTTGCAATACTTCTGGTTCTACCCTTGCAAATAATTATTTTAATCACATCACCGATCTTCAATCCTGCTGGAGTCAAACTAGAATAGCTTGCAGCACTGCTTCAAATCCATGAAAAACTCTTTCCCTCCTTAACCCCAGCTAAAGCCCAGCTAGGCAAAGCCCACGCTTTTGACCACTACAATGTAAGTTTGCAGTGTTTTATAAAGGTGGTCTCTGTGAATGTTATCCAACTTTAAAAAAATGAAGTTGGTCAGGTAAATGCTAGCTTATGATAATGAATCCTCTTTTCAGAAAGGCAGGGATCGTCGCACAATGAACAATAAAACCTCCCGAAAAAAGAGACGTAGCCTAATGTGCTGTATATAATCGATATCCATTTGTATGTAATTAATAGTACAAAATAACATCCACTTTAAAATCAATCCAAATGAGCCCGTTTGGTGTCGATGAAAGAGTAAAGGAGCTCGTTCCACAGGGATGTGGTGGTGAAAAAGGAACCCGTGCTTTAGGATGGAAAAGGTACCAGCCTGAAGGAGACGTGACACTTTACTGGGACAGTACTGTGTACCAGTAGAGACACAGCGCAGACCTTTTGCCTAATGAGTCATTATGAGAATGAGAATGAGAATGAGAAGTCGTTTCACCAGTTCTTCAACTGTTCTTGGAACTGGGTTGTTCACAGTTGTGCACATACACCCACCACTGTTCTAACATGATACTGGTTCTGTTGTAATCAGATGTTAAGATCGTTATCCATTATTCTTGCTTATTAAGCATGGACTGTTGAAAGTCTTTGATGTCATGCATAACCTGCAGAGATTACTCCCGTGTCCAGCAAAATCCAAACGCGACACAGGGCGTATTTGCTAGAACGCTGAAGATAGATCATATCTGTTCAATGTTCACACTCTTACAACTTCACCTGTTAGAATTAGGAAAATATTAAATATATTGCTATAAACTTCTGAAACTCTGAAACCTTTAGTACCTCATTTACACCTACTTTATGTTCATGCAGCCACATTAAATCAACTTCTACTATCCTTGATACCGATCTCACTCAATTTATGTCTTCATCTGTGTCTCTTTTCTCTCACCATCTATAGTACTACGCTGCACAATCAAGGTTTTTCCTTCTCTCTGTCAATCCTTTACTTATCCCCTCTCTGTATCTCTACAGGGTTCGGTCTGTAATGTTGACAGTCCTGATGCATATCCTCCTGCTCTCTCATGGTGAGTTAAAACTCTAACAGCTCAGTAGTACCAGTTTCGTCTCTTAAAAAATAGTCATGCACAGCCGATTCACGTTTGGAGTGAGCAGATAAACTTACCTTAGAAAGGTTCAGTTCAAAAATAGTTATTGAACTTATAAGTAGGATATATTGTAGGACACTATAGGATCTTATGTTATTCATGCAACTCCCTGAGGTTTTGCCAAAGGGAGCTATGGATTAATCTGAATCCCTAATTTAAATCTAATGCAGTGTTCTTGTCACATCGGTGTGTGGAGTTAATTTGTGGTATGGATTTGTTTCCGGCTTTGTTCCTGGCTGAGATTGTTACAATGTAATTATAGATGTAATGCTGGATGTTAATAATGTGTACAAGGAGATTGGCATTCTTAGATGGAGATGCTTTAAATCCTGAAATCCCTATTGTGTTTATTTTTCCAATTAGTGGTGGTAATTTCAGATTAATTTCAGTTTGGAGCTGACATTTCTGTTCAGGTAGTGCGCAGGTAACACTGGTCAGGATGTTCAAGTCTATATAATCTACAGATACACACACGCAGCAGCCTCATACCAGTGTTGACACTTGAGATTTATATGGTCGTCATATTTCCCGTGTGGAGCTCATGTGGTGTCAAAATGAAAACCAGAGTACAGTCTTCTTTGACAGTACAGTATGTTATTCTCTACCAGTTGTCAAACCTACATTCTGAGTTTCACCTGAGCTACTGTAAATCCCTATCACATGTGGTGGTGTACACTAACACGGTCTTTGGGCTTTTCTCGTGCTCTTTCTCTGATTTAGCCTTCACCTAAACCGAAACCTTATTTTCTTACTCACTTACTTACTTCTGCCAGTTCATCCCTTCATTTAATGAAAACTTATGTTTGATTAATGACTTGTGCTAATAAAGGGAGATATATTTAACATTTCATTATAAAAAACATTTTATTCAAAGCTGCTCTCTGTATATTATAATCTAAAAATCTTTATATTTGCAAAAAGAAACAATTGAGATGGACACTTTCATGCCTCTGTACATAGATACAATGCAGCAGCCAGTTGTTTCAATGTGAAATAAAAAATAAAAACCACCATCTTCATAGATAAAAAAATATATCAGAAAAATATTTAAATTTGACATGTCTCATAAAACCCAAACTTAAATATATAAAAACACTGTGAACATTAGTTTAGTTCCTATCCCGAGTTAACTTTCTTGCCTCTCTGTGAGCAGGTGCTCAGTGTTTGGAGCCTGAGGAGGGAGCCTCTCTCCCAGGTGCCCTGGACCTCCCATGGCAGGATGAGCTGTGCTGTGACTCACCTTCAGCCCACCTCACTGCAGAGGGAGACGACACACACGCACCGGAGACAAACCGCTCTGAATCAGACCTCCCACGCTATCCCCTCTGCAGCTTCAGGGGCTCGGCAAACGAATCACATCCTCACGAGTCCTCTGGCGGTAAGAGTTGATTAGACACTGGTATCTAAAATGTTTCTTAAAAAAGAGATTATTTATTCAAGGCTTGTAGGGTTGCTCGTGATGTAGTTCACGCCCTGTCTGTATTTTCATATGTTGAAATCAAACATGTCAGACGTTGCTAGCCAGGTTTTGGAGTGGCTTCATATAAACATCAGGCTTCCTCACAACCGTTCGATAATGGGTTTTCTCCAACTGCAGCAATGTGGCTATGAAATACCACTGAGGATACTCTCAATTATTTTTGCACCTCGTTAGCCGAAATATCTGGCTATTATCTCAACTCGCATGCAGTGTGGTGCCTCCAGCGTTTCATTCCAGGGCTTTGTTCACTTTCATCAGTGTTACATGTCTCTAAGAAGACAATTATTAAAGTGGCTTTAAATTGTTTTTAAAAGTAAACATTGAGGTTGCAGGTTAGTAAGACCAACTTGTACCAAAATGGCAAAACATTTTGCTTTTAGATTCAAAGAGTCTTGTCTTTTTGTTGAGAGAATCGCAAATGAAGGGAAAAAAAAATACCAACGTTTACCGTAACAAATGCAGTGACGTTTTTAGGTGCTCCATGGGGTTGTCATTCATAGACATGCACATGCTGCGCTTTTAATGGTATTCAAACCATTTTAATTCACAAGAAGCCTCTCATACTACTTAAGCAGAATATTGAAAAACAATATTTAATTTACCGAAGCTGGTGTTTTCTACAATTTAAAGGTATCCTCCTGTGGAACTTTTGAACGCTAGCGACGCCACAAAACAATGTTTTGAAGATTGGGTCCCCCGTTGAGTTTGTGCTAGCACACTGACAGTTTGACGCTACTCCATGCTTTACCTCAGACAAGATGTACAGGACAATGCACAGACCTCACTAGCTGTATGGGGGAACATGAGCATAACTGTCTGTTTACAAGAAAACATTTAATACACAGTGATCTCAAGCAGCAACAGGGGGGCTGTATGATGTGGCTGCTGCTCATCAGAACAAACAGCAGGGTCAGCGTGACAGAGCCTCGTGATTCTTCCTGCAGTGTCGTCACTTGTCACCGACAGAGAGGCCTCTAAAGATCACGCTGACAGGCTCATTACACTGTAATGCATTTTCAGCATGAAAGGCTCACCCCATCAGGGTGAGTCTTGTGCTGTCAATTCACAAGATAGTCTGACTCACAAGGATTCACTTTTATCAGCACAACAGAATCAAACCAGCTGTTTCTTACCTATCCAGGAAATTGTTCAGCACCACTGTTTTCTAGCAAGAAGAGAGAGTACGAAGGTCTTGAGTATAAAGAGCAAATGTGGGGCCGGTTCGAGTGAGTCATAATTATACAATGCTCTCTTGATATTGTCAGCGCTGCGGTGAAGATGGAGGTGAGGCGATATTGAGACATGAGGGAGGTGAGGAGGATTTGTTTGACATGCGCAGTGTTGTTTTCATCGATCTGCGAGGCGCTGTGATTCCTTTGAATCACTGGTGGTTAGCAAAGACCTTCCACCTTTATGTCTTAGTGATGATGATTTGACGGAGAAGACCGAAGCTGTGCCTCCTGACTGTCTTTTAACAGTCAGAAAGTGTGATTCCGCTCCAAAGTCACTCATTGTTTTGCTCATTCCTGTTTGCTTGTTAGTCGCACTTATTTCTGTTGCTTTCAGCATCAAGTTTGTCAACTTTCTTTACTTTGTCTCTTGTTTCCTACGGTAAAACATCTGCTCTCTGGCAGCGTTGGAACAGACACTAATTTGTCCCCACCGCCATCCTTAGCTTTCTTTTTGTGTTTAGTGCTAACGTCCAAACATGCTAAATTAAGATGAACATGGTTAAACATTACCTGCTAAACATTAACATGTTAACATTGTTATTGGGAGCATGCTAGCATGCTGATGTTGGCATTTAACTCAAAGCACAGCCGTGCCTAAGAACAGCCTCACAAAGCTGCTGAGGCTGTTGACTGTTCTTGTCACACAAGTAAGAAATTTCCAATCTTATTTCGATTGCTTGAAATCTAAAATACTTGTTCCCCCTTCATTACTGTGTTCCCGCACTTTAATATTTCCCTCTTCTCAGAATACGAAGCGAGGCCGTTTTCTGAGAAGCCTTTATTTGAAGGTCACACTGATGTAAATGGCACGGGGAGATGGCGCTGATCATGCTGCTAACATGCTATTCTGATTTATTGTCAGGCACCTGTTTGGACATACTCTGCAGAATTGATGAAACCTGGGAAAATGTAACATGTGACCTTCAGTCTCGCTTTCCACCATCAACCATGGTGGATGCTGGTCCTATGGCAGTTAGTCTGCAGCGGCTGTTGTGAGTATTAAACGTCACCCTTTTATTATTTTGTGTGTGTATGTGCTTTAGTCTAATCTGAACCTTTCCTAACAGCTTAGTGGGGGGTTACGTACTGTATACGTATGTGTTAACTCTGATTGAATCATGTCACACAATCTCCATCAGTAGATGAAGTGTATAGTATGTTCAAAGACTTCCCGTCCAAGCTCATGAAAATAATGTCATTTTTTAAATTCAGATATTATACTTTGCACTGAGGTAACAGAGGGACTTAAGTATGTTTCGTATCTGTTGCTTAGTTCACAGAAAGACGCCACAGAGGTGAAGGATGGGAATACTGCGCCTGATAATCCCGTTGTCTGTGAAGCGAAGGAGTCCTTCATGTGTTCACTCGCTCTTGGCGCTGCGACAAACTTTGTCACTGTGGTAACCATCAGCATCTCCTACGCCATGGCTCCGCCTGTTCTCCTCAGGATTCCTGACCGACCTGGTATGAAAAGGATTTGTTTGTCTCGTGCTTTGTTTTCTGTCAGTAAAACATCCAGCTTCAAAGCGAAAAGTCATGCTAAATGTTGTTTGCTCTGTAACCAAAGAAACAATCGCTGAACACTGTGTGTTCAGATTAGGGTATGACTGTAAAAAATGTCACCTCTACGACGAACCAACATTGAGAACTTTTCAGTTGAATGGCACCTGATAACGTAACATAATTCAGTTTCTAAAGAAAGTATGTTGCTTCTCATCAGGTTACATGTTGAAATTAGCCCTTCAGAAGAAAAAGAAAGCCATTCTTTGTGAGAGCAGTCTGTGAAATATATTGTTGAGGTATTACTCATAAAGTAATCACTTCTCTCCCTGTAGACATCTTTGTGGTTTTATTAGGTTCAATTATCTCTTTCTGTATGTGTTGTAATTGAGACGGTATCACTTTAGTGAAGTGAAGTAAATATAAGGCACACCTCTGAAATCCACCTGAAATCGTAATTCAGTCTAAATATTAAGCTCGATATGCAGCACAGATGAATCATGGGCTAAATGCTTTTATTAAAAATCCACTCACTGCCATTTAAGTGTGTAAGCTTTATCGTAAAGACCGAAAATCATATTTTGTCAATATTTTTTATTAACTCAAGATGTGATTTATTCGTTCATTTAATATTGATAATCCTGACATGAGGATTACATGATTATTGATCTTTGTTGCATGAAGGTAAGAGCAATTACAGCAAATTGCATCTTTACATACATACGGTGCTGTTATGTCATATTTTAGTTAATAACCACTGCAATAACAAGTGACTTCTTCCAGATGCAAACTCAGATATTGTACTTATATACGCCACATGGCAATAATGATCCTTTAATTTCATGTACAGTTATTGTAACGATCCATTGGTTACCGTTGATAAAATGTGAATTGATATTAAACTAGGATCAAAGTGGCAGTATGATTAACGGTATATTCTGCTGTGACTGTAAAACACGTGCTTCTGTTTTAGAGACGATCTCTTCTTTTTCCACAGTGAAACCGAGTCCTCCAGTCAACCTGTCACATATTCAGACCATTGAAGCTGAACTGATTTTACAATGGGACGACCTTCCAAACTCTGACATCGGTCCGCTGAGATACGAAGTCCGATACTCTCCCAACACCGCTCATCCAGCGTGGCAGGTAACACGAAGCATTGATGTAATAATACATACGATGTCATACCTTGTAAGAGTTTGCCACTGCACCCACTGGAAGTCATGTGATCCGAAAACATCGACCATTTCATGAGAAGGAACCTTTTATAAAGGATTTGTAAACTGTAATTCATGACTTTATTGGTTGTTATAGATTAGTTATGAGCTATTAATAAGAACATTCGGGTTTACAGGATGTAAAAAGACCTTAGGCTAGTGAAGATCCTTTTCCATTTTGTAAATATGCTGTTATACTGTACAGGCTAATAATCCATCGATAAATGCTCTTGGCTGTCTCGTCTGCAGCTATAAATGTTAAGTAATTAATAACGGTTTATAGTTAATCCATAAAAGCATCTATAGCCACGAGTTACAATTTATTAACCCTTGACCCTTGAAAAAAGCTGATGCCTTGGTGATGAGCTTCATGCTTTCATTTGGTTTCAAACAGGAAATATTAGTTGTAGATTGCAAAAAAAAGTCTCGACACCCGGGGCAAAATATACTTCAAACAGAGAAGTGATGCTTCCAGGTGTTAAAGAACTTAAAGTGCATTGGTAGTGATGATGTAATAGAGAAACGTACAGAAGTTAGTCTGAAGTTTGAGTGAGTCACACATTTTCGCAGCACAAATTTCCAGTGACAAGACACTGTGTTTACTCAGTGTGACTTACTCACAGTCAGTTGCCGTTTAAATAGCCTCATACAGTATACTTAGCAGTCAACAGTGCACTCAGTGTTCAGCAGTGGATCACAAACTCCATGATTCATCCAGGGGTGGGATTTCAGACCTTCTGTTTATGACTCCTATAGGTGGATAAAAGAAATATGGTAACTCTTAATCATGGTTCTCACATTTTAACATGCCTAACTATCCTTGAGTCAGTTTGGTGTGTGTGTGTGTGTGTGTGTGTGTGTGTGTGTGCTTCTGTGTTTGTTGATTCCCTCTCTGCTGTGTCCAGGTGGTGTCTGCACCTGCAGAGCCCAGGTTGTCTCTGGAGCTGAAGCCCAAACTGAACTACACCATCCAGGTTCGCTGCTCCGGCCTGGACAAGCCTCCAGTGTGGAGCGACTGGAGTGAACCTCACCACATCTACCTGGACAGTAAGAACCGTTCCCTTCCGAATGTTTGCATAGAGACAGAAAATCACTGAGCAATGCAAAAGACATACAAGATGATGTTCTTTTTACTCACACTGAAATGCTTTTGCAGCTGTTTTCCCTTCTAATATAAATGTGTCACTGGAGTTCAATGACTCCCTGGGTATTCTTGGAAGAACAGCATAGCCTTCATGAGCGGGAACTAACTGACATAGCAGTTATGTTTTTCACCCGTGCTAGTGGCTCAATAGATGGCGACATCAGTCACTCGACTGGGTTAATTTCCTGGTGGGTGACGGTATCGCTGTATCAAAATCTGTCCACAGACAGACATATAAACACCTGGCAAAGAACTCAAAACTGCTTGTTTGGTAGTTCCAGTTGCCATGATAATGAAAACAAAGACAATACCAGCCGTACAGTGTCACAGCTGATAGAAACTAACTGCTGATGTTTTGAAACTTGATAGTGTAACAGTGTTGTGCGGATGGCTGCAATTCAACACTCATCAGTGACTGTGGTAGAGTGACCTCAATTATTTCTCAGGTAGATTTATGTCAATGCTGAACTATTAAAATGAGTCCAGCTCATTAGCTATTAATGAAGAAGTCATTCCCAGTGGGGTCAACGTCAATGGACTCAGAGCCAGAGGCCGTTCTCAATGCTAGTGACCAGCTACAAATCGTAAAGTATAACATAAAAACAGGAAAATGTCACAAGTAGCAAATCCGTTCAAAGTGCTGAACATGAGGCTGAAACTGAGAGTTGAGAAACGAGACAGAGAATTGTTTGCAAATTTAAATTATCCTTTTAATCAGAGACTATAAAAAGCTCTTGTTTGCTGGTTGTTAGTGTGTGTTCTGCAACACAGGAC